>NC_060141.1:497534106-498134106 GCF_021461385.2 Schistocerca piceifrons
TTCTAAACATGTGAGCAAAAATCTTAAGTACGAGTACTAACATCAACAGCTTCTGCAATGAACTGCTTTTAGATGGAGAAAGGTTCTGAGCACTAGGGGACTTAACATCTGTGGTCATCAGTCCCCTAGAACTTAGAACTACTTAAACCTAACTAACCTAAGGACATCACACACATCCATGCCCGAGGCTGGATGGAGAAAGGAAGTCAAATGTTATATACGTTTCATTAAGACCACAGATGTTATTTTATTTCAATAAAACGAAACACATTCAGTGACAAAAATACATTTCATTGGGATCACAAGACAGATTGAAAATATCTTCACTGATTTCAGATATAACAGCAGAAAAAAGTAGGCCTCTTGAAAGAAGAGTTGTGTAAACCAACACTCCAGATGACTGCCAATAAAATGTTGGTTCTACTATGTTTGTTATTGTTGGTTATTGCCCACTGTGTTATGTCTATTATTTTACAGGTATTGTGTGGTTTTTCTTTCACGAGATATGTGAGTATTTAGTGTACAAACTGCCAGTGACTGCCACTATTTTCTTCCTCTTATCAATAATACATTCTAATATATAAATTACTTTCAAAGTGCCAAAATGTGCTAGAATAAGTAAAATGTCTATAAAATGCCTCACTGTACAATGTTCTTGCAGTGAGACAGTTGTAATGTCTGAAATCCATTACCCGTGGCCTCTGGCCTGAGGAGGAGGCAAAAATTAGATTTTTCCAGTGTTTTTGGAATTTCCCTGATTTCCTTGACGTGTTTTAAATTCCCTGATATTCCCCGATTCCCAGAACTTGGGGCAACCCTGACTGATATTGTCATGCACTGACTTGGAAGGAAATTAAACTAAAATGTGGACTGGTTTCATTCCAGTAACTGATTTTCTTGTTCGACAGAGAAATTTGTCATAAATGTAATATAATACTTACAACATCATCTTTATGCTTGCAACATATCACATTTTATTCATTAATTATTGAGTTACAATCTCGATGAATGCTTTATCTGTTTGTGATTATGATTTTAAAACAAAAAAACCATAACAGAAAATAAATTGACAACTTACATTTAAAATAACCCCTTTATCTATCAGGCTTTGTTTCTTTGCTGTCATAACAAAATAATGTGTTTCATCTTTATAATAAACAATATTTTCCAAATCTATCCCAGTTTCAGCATATAGGTCTTTGAAGAATTTTTGATTAAAAATGAAAGCAACACCACTGATTTCTTCCACTTGTGCTTCAGCTTCCGAATGCCGATTGATGAAATTTGCAGTAATAGCAATTGCAAGCTTTCCTCTAAACTCTTTTCTCTTGAACCCTGCAAGAAAAAAAAAGATGAGTTATTGTAAAGGAATAAGATGAACATGGCAAATAGTTTTATTCTTTCCAACTGCACAGAATGTATACATATAATGTTGAATGTAAAATCACATAGTATATTTTCTGTAGAAATCTCATATTTATTTCAACATAGGAGACTTTGCTAAAAGCTAATATTTATAATGAAAAACAACAACTCTATTAATCTGAAATTTCATTCTAAAGGCTGTTGTTAAAATATTCAGATCATACTCACTTATGTACAGCTTTCACCACAATGGCATAACTCACAAAAAAAAGACAATGGAGATTTTAAAGAAAATAAAAGAAACTGATAATTTGTATGGAAAGGAGAATTCAGATCAGAAAACTACAAAATTACAAAGAGACACAATAGTTGAGAGATGAAATTCCAGAACTGCCGGTGGACACATTTAAAAGTGAAAAATGTTTTCAGAGCTTTTAGTTCTACCTCAGGTAAAAAAGTTACTAAGCTGATGGGGATTAGAAAGAAACAGCATGTCACTAAAACTGCAGGATGAGAAAAATCCATGCCCTCACAACATGTGGGCCCCTCTCATCCTGGGGTTTGAATGATCTGCCATTTCTTCTTCCTCAAATTGTCTCTCTTTCTACCATGAGGGAGGAACTAATTGTTGTGAAAGCTAGGATTTGGGTTTTCAATTATGAGAGTGTCTATCAACAGTAGCAGAATTTTGTCTTCTGAAAGTAAGTACTGACAACCTATTCTACCTCTTGTAACTTCATAAATCTGAAAATTAGTCATATAAAGCCAGCAAACTATGAGTACTATTTCAGTCAACAATTTGAAATGGGTGTTTCTATTTTACAAATATGGGATATCAATTTTTAACCAAAGAATATTTTGGACAGCTTATGGATTCATTTGATACATTTTATGAATAAAAGGATGCTCTGGATTCAAAGCACCAACAATCGGCGTCCCAACCAGAAATCCATGCTTGGAACAACTGTAATATTGTAGTCAATGAATCAAGAAATTTACCATCCAGAGTGTTCCTTTTGCCATCAGCTCCAATTAAGACATCAAATTCATACTGAGAAACTGGGTGGTCAGGAGGGGTCACATTTGCTCGCCAGCCTGTTCCTGTGAATATCATAGACAATTTAGCTACCTCAAAACACATAAATTTTTATTTCTTAAATAATTTCAGTATCCATTCATCATTCAATAAGTAATTGAAATACAAAAACACAAAGCTTTCAACAGACGTATTAGTTTCTTGTATTAGTGTTACAGTAATGGTCACTGCAAATATTGGCTCAAATTGCAAACACACACTAAATTAAGCTGTACTTTTTACAGCACAATTAATTTCATGATTTTGCAATTAAATAATGATACAAAACAGTCGATTTGTCATAGACAGCAGACTGAGAGTTCTACCTAAATGTTCCTTCTCTCCTTTATCTGGGTGGTGAACTTAGTTTCCACAGATAATGAATTTGTTAGCTTTTGTATGTCTCAATCTGCAACCTGAGATATGTAGGCACCATTATGTCTTCACTTGGTTACAGTTCATAATAGAACATTTCTAATTTTATTATTTAGAATTTCTTACAGCCTGTGATATTATTTGTCATTTCCCTACAAATAAACCTTCAACCATGAAAACTACTTATGTAATAAATTTAAAGTATAAAAGAAGCAGCTGCTTCATCAGAGAGAGCTAACATTTCCACAAAGTGAACATTTTTAGCAATGTAACTATGACAAGAAAAGCAAAATATTAGAACAAATATAAGAGATGGAGAGCAATTCAACATAAAATTATCAAAAATCAGTAGTTGTTACAAACTACTTCTGTACACTTTGTTAAGAATTGACTATAATTCACTTTCTGGGTTCTATATGAAAACCTGGTGCAATAACTAATACAAAAAACCTTAAGATAAACAACTGATTAGTAATGCACTCACTTACTTCAGTGTATAATCGATTATGACCATATGTTTTATCCCCTGTAAACCAAACACAACGATAATTATTTCAATGTTGCTACATGGAACAGAGACCTTCAGTGCCACAAGAGCAGACAATTAGAAGTTATAAAATTTTGAATGAAAACTCTTGGTAAAAACATTTGAACCTGGGCCAAATGTGAATGGCTGTATCAGGAAGCTCCAAGAACTGTATGAAATGATGTAACAACCTATGATGGTGCACAAAATGAAGGTGGGAAGATATGTGACTCCCATGATGGAAAACATGCAAAACAAAGCTTTGCTGGTGGGAAAGTCCACAGCAATACACTCATTTGGTAACTCTTCAAATCACTGGATGAAATAATGAAAGCCCGAAGACATCAAGATACTGAAGACGTTCGTGATAATCGTTACTAAAAGCAGGTTGTGAAGCCTGCATTGAATCTTCCAAGATCAATACCCCATTTGGATATAGTAATGTGTTCTTAAACACAATTAAATTAACTTAAAAGTCACTACATTCACAAAAACTGCTCTGTATTTCATTTCAACAACTTAATATTTGTGTACACTTTTCTCTTGTCATTCCTCTACCATCGCCACTTTCAGAAATGCAGTTAAGGTAAAATATTTCTGTTTACCAATAAAATATGCTATTCCCACTTTTCTTACAGGGGCAAATGCAAAATATACATAAATGGTCAGCAAACACACCGATGATGAACTATTACCGATGATGAACTATTACCGATGATGAACTATTACCGATGATGAACTATTACCGATGATGAACTATTACCGATGATGAACTATTACCGATGATGAACTATTACCGATGATGAACTATTACCGATGATGAACTATTACCGTTGATGAACTATTACCGTTGATGAACTATTACTGTTGATGAACTATTATCACAATTAACTACTGATAAATTAATTATGTGTAACATGACATAGCAATCTGCTCCACACGTATGATTTACACCAGTATCTAGCAAATAAATGAAAACAATTAAGAATGAACAAAAAATATATGAAATAGTTGTATATTACGTTCAATGGATTGATCTTCAGGTGGCTCCACAAGGCCTTCAAATCCAACACCTTCATGAACTTCGACACCAAGTATCAGAGCTACTTTCAGCAAAATAAACTGTAGCTGCCGTATACCTGCAAAAAGTAACACAGTGTCTCAGCAGACTATAAAACTTTCTTATCCCAAAAACAAAAGAGAAACTTTCTGAATCCAGTGTACTCAATTACTTAATATTTATTTCTGAAAAATTCTTACAGTTATACATGAAATGAATCCTAACTGGAGCCTCTCGGCTTTTAAGAAACAATACACAGATTAATTCGAGGTTGTAGTATTTAAAACAATACTTATCATAAAGCCATACAATAAGATGCAAACACTCATTAACATGTCTGTTAAAACGAATATGTCTGATAATGTGTGTGACTAATTCAACAATGGAAAACCTGAATGGAATACAAACAATGTAGTGAATAAATATAACCCAATTCATAAATGAGGCATTGATTGGCTATAAGATGCATAAGCATTACACGCTGCATCTACACCTCCACTCTGCAAAAACCACCATGAGGTGCATGGCAGAGGATATGTCCCACTGTACAAATTATTAGTATTTCTTCCTGATCTATTCACATATGGAGGATGTGAAGAATGATTCTTCGAATGCCTCTGTGCATGCAGTAATTATTTTAATTTTATCCTCATGAGCCCTATGCAAGTTATACATATGGGGGTTGCAGTATATTCCTAGGGTACCCATTTAATGTCGATTCTTGAAACTTCGGTAACAGACTTTCCTGGGATAGTTTCCATCTACCTTCAGGAGCCTCCCAGTTCAGTTCCTTCAGTACCTCTGTGACACTCTCCCATGGATTAAACAAACCTGTGACCATTTGTGCTACTCTTCTCTGTATACATTCAATATCCCCTGTTAATCCTATCTGGTACGGGTCCTGCCCACTTTAAAAATATTCTCAAACCAGTCACATGAGTTATTTGTCAGCAATCTCTTTTGTAGATTTTTTTTTTTTTTTTGTGGTTTTAGGGCGCAAAACTTCTATGGTCATTAGCGCCCAGCCCGTGACTTAGGAAACAGGAAAAAACCGAAATTTAAAACCAGCAGCAATGGGAACAAAGTCATAAAATTTGAGAAACTAAAAGCAGAAGGAATGCTTAAAAATCCACTACAGAAAGGGGTTGGTTGTCCCCAAAAAAAGCTTCAAATGACTGACGTCATTTCACTGTCACTAATAAACTGGAGAACGCGGTCGGCTGAGCGCGTGTCATCTGCTAAAATCGACGATAGATCAGGCAATAGCTGTAGACGGGAGCGTAATGGATTAAAATAGGGGCATTCAATTGAAAGATGTCTGACCGTCCACAGCTGAGAGCAGTGGGGACAGAGTGGGGGAGGATCGCCGCTTAAAAGATGTCGATGGCTAAAAAGACAGTGCCCTATCCAGAGTCTAGCTAAAATTACCTCCTCCCGACGACGGGTTCGGGAGGAAGAGGTCCAAGCGCAAGGAAGGGCTTTCACTTCCCGCAATTTATTATGGGGAAGTGTTGACCAATGCGCATGCCATAAATGAGCAACTTGGCGACATAAACCGTTCCGTAGATCAGTGAAGGGAAGCGACTGAATAGCTGGCCGAGGAAGAGAGACTGCAGCCTTGGCCGCTATATCAGCCGCCTCATTCCCACAGATACCAGCGTGTCCCGGGAGCCAGATGAACGCCACCGAGACGCCCCCCAGGTGGAGCAAGCGCAGACAGTCCTGAATCCGGTGGACCAGAGGGTGCACAGGGTAAAGAGCTTGGAGACTGAGGAGAGAGCTGAGAGAATTTGAGCAGATTACGTACTATATCCGCTGATGGCGGCGGATGTAGTGGACAGCCTGGAGAACAGCGTAAAGCTCCGCAGTATAAACCAAACACTGGTCGGGAAGCTGAAAGTGATTTGGGGTGTCGCCAACAATATAGGCACTCCCTACACCTAACGATGTTTTCGAGCCGTCGGTGTAAATAAATGTGGCGTCCGTCATTTGTGCACATAGAGCAGCAAATGCCCGACGGTAAACAAGTGTAGGGGTACCATCCTTGGGAAATTGACATAGGTCACGGAGCAAGTAGATCCGGGGACGGAGCCAAGGCGGTGCTGTACCCCAAGTTGTCAAGAAGGTTTTAGGAAAGCGGAAGGAAAGAGAATGGTGCAGTTGACGGAAGCGGACTCCCGGGGGTAGTAGGGAGGAGGAGCGGCCTGCATACCCTACATCAAAGGAGGCGTCGAAAAAAAGGTCATGGGCTGGATTAGCAGGCATGGAAGACAGATGGCTAGCATAACGACTCAGAAGGACAGCCCGCCGATTGGACAGCGGAGGTTCAGCAGTCTCAGCATAAAGACTTTCCACAGGGCTGGTGTAAAAAGCTCCAGACACTAAACGTAATCCACGGTGGTGGATAGAGTCGAGACGCCAAAGAATAGACAGCTGAGCAGAGGAGTAGACTATGCTTCCATAATCCAATTTCGAGCGCACTAAGGCGCGATAGAGGCGGAGAAGGACCACTCGGTCCGCTCCCCAGGAGGTACCATTCAGGACACGGAGGGTGTTAAGGGAACGCAGACAGCGAGCCGAAAGATAGGAAATGTGGGAGGACCAGCACAGTTTTCTGTCAAACATAAGACCCAAGAATTTAGCGACGTCGGAAAACGGAAGGTTGACAGGACCTAGATGTAAGGAGGGCGGAAGAAACTCCTTACGTCGCCAAAAATTAACACAAACGGTCTTACTGGGTGAGAAACGGAAGCCGGTTTCGATGCTCCACGAGTGGAGGCGATCGAGACATCCTTGAAGACATCGTTCAAGAAGGTTTGTCCGTTGAGAGCTGTAGTAGATCGCAAAATCGTCCACAAAGAGGGAGCCCGAGACATCAGGAAGGAGACAATCCATAATTGGATTTATGGCGATGGCAAAAAGTACAACACTCTTTTGTAGATTGATTGCACTTCCCCAGTATTCTACCAATAAACTGAAGTCTACCACCTTGAGAGAGAGAGAGAGAGAGAGAGAGAGAGAGAGAGAGAGAGAGAGAACATGAAAGAGGTACAAGCTTGTGTAGTACTGAAACCTGAAGCAAACCCACAATAATGCTGTTACATATTATTCAAAAATGCAAATCCTTTAGATTTCTCAGAACTATTGAAAGACATCCCTCCCAAATAAGACCAACTGGATAACTGATGTAAGAGCAATAATTTCATCATCCTCTCTGTAGCTGGATGCTTTATGTCTGTTGTGATGACACTAAGTGGTTATTTATTTATTCATCCATAGAGCGTTTACTACAATAGTACTGGACATGTCAGACACATTACAGGAATAGTATATACATATATAAAACACTAACAACATAGAATAGGAGTAAGTGAAGATATGGTAGTAAATCAGCCATGGCCTAATCAATGGAACCACTCCAGCATTCAACTTAGCAAGTTTGGACCATGGAAAACCCAGATCAGGATTAAGATATTGAATGACTTAAGTGACTGCCTGATACCTTAATCTACAATTCCTGCAATAGGTATACAATTCTGTAAGCCCAGCAGGTCGTCCTCTTTCTGCTCAAACATCCAGAATATTCAAGTTGAATTCTTCTGCCTTTTAACATCCATACCATACATGCTTCCCAAAATTAACAAAATTTAACCCACACAAATCATACAATGTAGCTGATTACAGACACCCACAGCCTACTGTCTGCAGTCTATCTCTTTATAATATCCTTGGATTCTCATTATTTATGCCTCATTCCTAAATACTAACATTCCATATGTCCAATCAACTTCACACCTACTACCCCATTCCTTACACATACAGCTCACTGAACTCTTGCCAACCACATCTACTTCTCCTTTGAGAGAATGATACACATATAAAACTGGGACAAAACCAAGGGCAGTTAGATGAGTCACTAAAATGAATTCTTTCTCGCCAACTAATATCTTAATAACTCTCATCTACTTCAGATCCTCAAATCACGTCTTTGTTATGTAATTGCAGGACATGTATCAGCCCCACAGCAAGTACTTCATGACCATCACCCAACTGTCAGCTGGTCACCCTCGTCATCAGCCAATGATAAACTGTGACCAAGAGCATCTTTCATCACTAAATACAACATATCTGACATCAATAGAGATCTGATAACTCCCCCCCCCCCTCACACACACACACACACACACACACACACACACACACACACACACACACACACACACAAAAAACCAACCTTTGGGTCCTACAACTGCCTAATCTCAATGTCCACCTGTCCCTACACTACAACTTCCTCTATCTTTGTTTCATTTCTGTTCTTACACGTTTTCAGACTTCACACTAAATAAAATTGTTATTTTCATTACAGTTTATGAAAAAATGTTACACTGATTAGTTCAAATGATGTACAAACAAACAAACAATATCTTATACAAAATAGAAATCACAAATAATACTGAGCAGGCAAATATGTGAAAGTAATTACACACAACAATCTGTTTTCAGGAAGTATCATTATTCTCATTTGTATGAGAACAGTGTATCATAAAATGAAAGTAGAAATGAAAATAACAAAGGCCTTGCATTCTATGTCAGAATGTATCATCAAAAATAGTTATGAGAGGAAAATAAAATATGAGCTTGCTGTCAAATAATAACATGGTACATCGATGAAACTAGTAATTTTAGAAAATATAATGTAATTGGATGGATAAAAAACCTTCTCACTAAGTGGCTGCAGGAGAACACACATATTAAGGTATTTAAATTTGCAAGCTTTTGGAGCCAGTGGCTCCTTTTGGTTGAAGAGTTTTCCTTTTCCTTCACCCCTTTCCCTTCCCCTTCAACCCTTCTGACAGAGGAAGAAGCCTCTGGTTCCGAAAGCTTGCAGATTTTAATACCTCTATACATGCATTCTCCTGCCACCGTTTGGTGAGTGGATTTTTTTAATTATCCATTATCATGGTATCTATATATTATATCATCACAATCACCACACTTTCTTGTGCATACATCACTCCTATCATTTATTTTATGATCTAAACACTAGTTAAACATCAAAACTGTATACTTACTTATGTGATCAATAGACCCAGCACAAAACTTCCCAAAAAATTTCTTAGCCCCTAGAGCTCTGAGATCATGGATGACAAAAGGCCACAGGTGAAGAACGTTGTGCCGTGTTATTCGATCTCTTTTTTCGACAACTACAACTTTTGCACCTAATAACTGTGCTTCAATTGCTGTCCTAAGACCACAGGGACCTGCCCCAATGATCAGTACCTGTAATACAAAGTTAAGTTCATCAAACATAAAAGAAAATATGTGAAGATTTAAGTTAGCCATATTTTTTAGTGTAATGCATTTCTTTCTATTCAAAACTGAAGAGTCAATTAAAATGTCAGGGAAATTATTTAATTTTGTTTGTTCTTTATAAGAAAAAATACTGTCATTTTTCCCCAGTTCTTTGCTTCCACTGCCACAAAAATAAATACTGATTTTTAAGAAAGTTATTTGGCCTTACTATTTTGGATGTAGTAAATTTAATTTCTCCAACACAGGCAGTGATGGAGGGAGATTCAAAGGGAGGAGAAAGGGCTCTTCTACTTTCATATTATTAACTGGTCTTCTACTTTCATATTATTAACTCACGTTACATTTTAGGTGAGAAAATTATATAATTTCAAAATGAGCAAACGTTTAGAAGGTAGACAGTTATTAGTACATAAACCATTATAAAAAATAGTAACAGAACTAGTGTCGTATCATGCTAATATACTATATAAAGCACCACAGAATTTATGGAGCACCATAACTGGTACTAACCCTTGAGTTTGGACTAGCTTTCCCTCGATTGTAGCATTTATGACTCGCTCGTTTGTCGAATTTTGCCCATAGTGCCTGAGCCTTCCAGGAACGTAGCTTGGACTGAAATGCATTAACAACACTTGTAACATATCATAAATATTGTCATCTACAATTATATATGAAAACAGCACCACTGACAATGGTGACATTAAGAACAACAAAGGCATCAGACTTACCCAAAGCATAAATTTTAGCAACCACCGCCATTCTGCCAAAGAGTTATTTTTATTTACTGCAGAACAGTGCTCTTCTACTACATGTCACAAATATTAGCAAACTACACTGACAGAATTTTTTCTGTTTATGCAATCCTACCTTCAATCACCTACATAATTTGATACAGACTCTTTTAAATCTGTACCTCTCTGTAGACCCCCCCCCCCTCTCTTTATCACCTCCCTTCATAAAACTGCTCCAGCTTTATTTCTCTTTTGCTTCAGCCCCCTCACTCCTCCTTTATACAAATCTTGTTTATTCTCTGACTTGCAGTTTATTTTTCTTGAAATACCCTTCTGCAGCTATCAAGAGTATTTCTTAGTGTTTAGTTTCAAATTTACATGCTTTTAAATACTTTTTTGATCTCTCCATCTCTACTGTCCCATTTTTCTATTATTCAGCCTAGCTTCATTTGCACAGTTTCTTAACTTATTAATCAATTCCTCTGCCAATATGTAATCACATTTTTGATAAACTCATGATACATATTCCTTCATCACATTATACTCTGAAGTATTTCAGCTATTCTCCCTTTTTTTTATCCGTAACAATTGTACACAATGGTTCTGTCTCAACAAACGACTGAGTTCAGAACCTTCCTTTGTCCACTTCAACATTCTCATGCATCTATGTTCACATTTTAATGTCTATACAAATTTATTTTTATGACTGCAGCCAGAGAAATTACAAACATAATGTACACAATGTTACATCAAGTCTCAAAACAAACGGATAATTAACACCTGGTAACTACACTATGTGACTAATAAAAGTACCCAGACACAATGTAAGAATTATACTGGAGAAATACATCCATAATCAAAATGATACATGGACTGCTTAATGTAAATCTCTGGTGCTGCCCTCAAACGCACTCCACCCCTCCCTCCAACATTACATCACCACTGGTATCAGGTTTATGACAGCTTATCACTAATGTACCAAGTTGGCAACAAAAGATTTGGTTACTAAACATATCTATTTCAACTGTTTTTGCCATCACAGTGTAGCAAGATTAAAACAAAGTGCAACCCCAAAAGTAGTAAAGCCAACCTCATATTTTGACCACCACAAACCACCATCTAGCATCACACAATATATCAAGATCTATTCCTAACAGTATGATTATAGATGTAAGATGGAGGAAACTAATTACATGGCTACACAGCTAGACAGCTTACATTACATACTATAGAGTATAGTTTATTGAGTAAACCATTGTAAGGTTAATAGTGGGAAGATCTTTTGGAATGTTAAACTACAACAGCATTAGAAAACACAAGGAAGAGTGAATGCACATGAACTACTTTAGCTACTATCATATTGGAATTTTGAGCTCAGGTCCCAAGCTTGCAGGAAAATAATAATGAATTAAGGATAGGTCCAGCTTTATAAAAGTACACAAATTATTGTTTTGTTTTATAGCCTAAAAGTGTTTCACCACGTTTGTGGCATCCTCCGCATTTTTTTTTCTTTCTTTAATTTTTTTTTTAAATTTTTATTATTCTCCTGAAATACACACATACAGGTTATTTTTAGGTTGTGGAATATGATACATCAAATTTTGTTGAGATTAAGGAATATGATAAATCAGATCCTGTTGTCATCTAAATTGTACGTGCGGTTTACCTTTTACATTACATTGTGAGTGTTCTCTGACTGCCAACCAAAATCAGCCGCAGGTCTAAATTAGTACACCATGCATCTGCAAACATGAGGGATGCTAGAAAATCATCTGCACTGAATTTTTTATTTATTATCTTTAAAGATCAGATAATAAACAAAAAATTAAATTTTCTAACATACCTCATGTTTGCAGATGACATGGTGCATTAGTTTAGACCTGTGGCTTGTTTTGGTTGAGTGCCACAGAACATACACAATATAAAATAAAAGGTAAAGTGCATATGCAACTTAAATGACAACAAAATTTGATGCAGCATGTTTCTTAACCTAAAAATAACCTATATGTACGTATCTCAGGGAAATAACAAAAAAACACACTGAGGATGACACAACTGTGGTGAAACATGCTTGGGTGATTAAAAAAGCAATAATTTGTGTAACTGCAAAAATGCTGACCCATCCTAAATTTATTATTACTTTAGTTACCACATCAAGCTTTTAACTGACCATCAGACACACAGAGCCATTTGCAAGCAAGTAGGAAAGTTTCACTGAAGTTGTGCATCACAAACTGCACCAAATATCATGATCAGTGTGCAGCTGCCAATACATAAACAGGATGATGAAACATTTTTTGAGTGAAAGTACTGACACTGGATATCGTCCTCGCACGAGTCATCCTCACCCTGTTTTACACACACACACACACACACACACACACACACACACACACACACTCTCTCTCTCTGATGAGTGAGTCAGAACATTCTTACCATTGCCACTTGGTGTTGTTGCAAACACATGGTGTGGTAAGGGTTTCTTATAAGCAGTCCAGAGATGAATGGTGAATCATTCTAGTGAATAAGCAATTTTTACAAAGAGCAGATTGGGAATGAGCACCTGAGAAATGGCATCTCACATACAGCAAACCTGGTAGGCTCTTCACATGCTAATGTTACAAAAATCTGTGGAGATTGGTTGAAAGATGGTTATATCACAAGTAAATGACAAGGTGTGGGACATTCATGGCTTATCATAGGCAGTAGAGGTCGGAGGCTTAAGACCTCTTTAAAACAAGAAAGTTGGCGATCTGTGGTTGATCTAATGTCACAATAAAACTCTAGTGCTGGCACAAGTATTTTGGAGCATGCTGATCTGCTCACATTGTTGAACATGTGGCAGACTGTACAAGTGTGTTCCCATGTCGACCCGAAAACATCATCAATTGCAATTAGAGTGGGCAATCATTGATATTTGACTGTGGATTGATGGAAACATGTCACATAGACAGATGAATCACATTTCTTGTTATACCTGGTCAATGATAGTGTCCAGATATGCCATTATACAGGTGACTAGCCATTTGAAACATGCATCATGCCACTAATGCACTACTATGCTACCGGGATACACTCACATGAGCTTCCATGGGACCTGTGGCTGTACTCAAAGGCATCATAACAGATACGGATTATGAAAACAAAATTGCATCCCTTTGTGCTTTATGTATTCCTCAACAGTGATGATATCTTTCAGGAGGGTAACTGTCCATGTCCAAGACCAGAAGTGTATTACAGTGGTTCAATGAGCACATTAGTGAACTGATGTTCATGTGTTGGGCACTAAATTCACCTGATCTGAACATGATAGAACATCTGGGGCACTATCGTACACCACCTCCCCACACCCAAAAACCACTGGCCCTTAGTTTATGATAACTGCATAACCTATGCATAGACATCTGGTGTCACATACCTCCTGAAACCCAATAAGGTGTTGTTGAAACCATTACATGATAAGCCATTGCTGCATCGCTCTCCAAAGGTGAAACAGCTACCCTCTGATCAGCAATTTATTTGGCATGGTTAAAGAGCAGACATATGTCTAACAGATTGTGGCAGTCATAATGTGAAGCATGACATTTGTGAGATTTTTTGTGGGGCTACAATGAAATTGCTCAAAATTTTAGTTTTTGAATTCCTATAAATGTGGACCATGATCATCAAATGGAATGAAAATTATGTTCTCTAAGTTTCCTTGCCTCATGAGAAGTGTACACAGAGTGACAATTACTGAACTATATGAAAAAAATGTAAATTAGTTATAAACTACAGTATGCACACACTTTATTCAACATGTAAAAAGTCACTAAAGATATTCATATTTAGATTATGACATGTTCGATACGCCAGCCATCATTGGCAATGATGTGGCACAGATGAATAGCGAAATTCTGCATGAGCCGCTGAAGTGTCAAAACACCGATGCTGCCGATGACCTCCTGAATTACTGTTTCCAGCTCAGCAATGGTTTTAGGATTATTGCTGTACACCTTGTCTTTAATATAGCCTCATAAAAAGGAGTCACACGTGTTTAGATCCGGAGAATATGGTGGCCAATTGAGGCTCATGACAGTGGCCTCTGGGTACCCTAGAGCCAGAACGCGGTCCCCATAGTGCTCCTCTAAGACATCAAACACTCTCCTGCTTCAATGGGGTCGAGCTCCATCTTACATGAACACATCTTGTCGAAATCAGGGTCACTCTGGATAATGGGATTGAAATTATCTTCGAAAACCTTCACATAGCATTTGGTAGTCGCCATGCTATCAAGGAATAAGGCAACGATTTTTCCATGACTGGACGTTGCACACCACACATCACCTGTTGATGGTGAAGAGTCTTCTCAAACCCAAAATGCAGATCCTCAGTCCCCCAAATGTGCCAATTTTGCTTATTGGTGAACCCATCCAAATAAAAGTGGGCTTCATCGCTAAACCAAACCATATTCACATCAAAGTCCTGTTCATCAATTCTGTGGACAATAGTGTAGGCAAAACACAACCACTGTTCCATGGCTCTGGGGCTTAATAGCTGATGGGTTTGAATTTTGTATGGGAAGAGACGCAGGTCTTCAATAACAATTTGTTGCAGTGTCTCATGATTGATTCCTACCTATTGTGCTGCTTGTCTGATCAATTTCCTGGCACTGGTTTGAAACACAGCACGTGTCTTCTCAATGTTTTCAGGCATTTTCACCTTTTTGGATGACCGACATTGCCAACACCATCATCACGAACACTACCCGTTCTCTCAAACTCGCAAATCAAATTCTTGATTGTTAGAACACTTTGACGTTGTCTTTGGCTTGAACTTGGTAACAAACTTCCTTTGAGCTGCAGCTGGGCTGTTATTGCTCACATAGTAGGCCCTCACAAGTGCTATACACTCAAGCATGCTGCATCATGACATTTTCACATGTAAATGACCGCAAACAACAAGGCGTGTGTGCATGGGCAAACTAATTCCCATCATGCCCCACAGCCAACCATGCAGTTTGAATGTCCTTTCACAAACTGTTCAGAAGTTATGATGATTTTACTTCATATAGTCCAATAATTGTCACCCAGTACGTCTATCTTTGTTACTGACACAATAACAATATATTTCACTTTTACAGTGAGAAGCATAAAATAAGCCATCATTGTTCCACAAAAGATTCAAAATAATCTGAATAAGCTAATTTATCTCATCCACTAATATTAGTAACTGAAACTCATGAAAGTGCAGACGTTACAGTAAAAATGGAAATGCCATGTGGTTAGGGCCTCCCAGCAGGTAGACCATTCGCCTGGTGCAAATCTTTCGAGTTGACGCCACTTCGGTGACTTGCACGTCAATGGGGACGAAATAATGATGATAAGGACAGCACAACAACCAGTCCCTGAGCAGAGAAAATCTCCGACCCAGAGGGGAATTGAACCCAGGCCGTTACGTATGACATTCCGTCGCGCTGACCACTCAGCTACCAGGGGAGGGCAGTTGTTACGGTAACAGGGTATGACATTTTCAGGGAGTAGTAGCTCTATAATGTAGTTGTACAGAATGTTCTGAACATCTTAGATAGTCGTTTTAGAAGCTGAAAAATGCTGAAAATAAATATTCAGGATATACTATACTGGACGTTATATTTGTCAATAAGATGGCAATTCATTACCATTACATGTGTGACAGCTTGCAATTCTGTGTTGTGAAAGTAAATTTAGATGAAGGCACAGTACTGCGTTTGTCATTTCTAAAATATGGGGTTATGCTGCTATTTCTCAAACCACTGCCTTTCAGCTTCCAACTTGCCCCAAATGAAGTTCACTGGTCTCGTGATTCACAAAATTACATAAATTCAGCTGTAGCCATGCTTTGTCTGTTGCTACTATTTTGGCTATAAACCATTTAGTCATCTTTGCAGCGAGTTGGACAGACTGACAGTAAGGTGCTCCAATCCACATTATTTACTGGTAGGGTAAGCCAATTACATGTGAGTACATGGAAAATGGCAGAGATATATGTTACCATGACTCCACTATGAAAGATGCTGTTTCACAAATTCCGGTCAAGAGGGGGAGAGGACCAATGTCTATGGGAATTGACTTTTGCCAGGGCTGGAATCCACATTTTGAGGGTGATTAAAGACATAATCACAATTAATTAAATCATTGACCACAATTAACTTCAATAGCTTCCCCAAAAACTGAATCCCAGAGAGATGAAACAAATGTTAAAATGTAGACTTTCTCGTAGTCCATAACATGGATTGCTGTATACAGAGCGTAGTTATGGCAGATTTGTCAAACCATAGCAGGAGAGTAAAGCACTGGCGTTACATGCAGAATTCTTGCAACTGTATGAGAAGTAAGTCTGATACACAACAGACCACACTGACAGGCAATCATGTAATTGCCTGCTCTCTACCAAATGAAGTCATTATTCATAGAGCCAATGAGAGTGGCTGTCTTTTGCATTGGCCAAAAAATAACATTAACATAATTTTTAGAGAGGATACAAACTATTTCAGAAGAAAAACTCGCTATGAAAGACAGGAAGGCAATTCACTTCCACCTTTTCTATTGTTTCTTGACAAGGGATACTCATCTATGGTTTGAATTGTAAAGTTCTGCATATCTTGCATGGCAGGTAGAGATTATCTTCAAAACTTTTTGAGATGTTCAAAGTTCTTCCCATGGATAGTCTTTATCAGGAACCATATTTACCTTATGTACAAGTGTATTCAGGGCACCAATGGTTGAGGCAGAATGATGACCTTTGTCTGCTCATAGGTATAGATCTGTATCTGTTGGCTTGTGAAAGACACATGTCCCACTGTGCTGCCAGTTTTACAATGAGCCATGACCTTCATGAAAAGAGGACATCAACCCTTTTCCAGTTTCATGGTAAATTGGATCTTTCCATGAAGGGTATTCAAATGGTCCATGAACTGATGAAATTTTTCTCACTGTCGGGCCACATTATAAAAGCATCATCCACATACCTCCAAAAGATGAAAGGCTTAAAACTTGCGAAGTTCTCCTCATAATCTTCCACAAAAAAGTTGGCCACCAAGGGAGAAAAGGAACTTCCCATGGCAATCCGATCAATCTGTTTACACATTTAAAGCCTGTTAAAACATTCTGCAGTCAAGGACAAAGACTCTGCAAATGGTATCTTGGTAAATTATGATTCAAGATAAAACTAACCAGCAAATCTGAGCTGCTGGGCCTCATCGACTACAGTCTCTTGGTAAAATATGCCAATTTGATGATTTGGTGAGGACAATTACCACAACAGGTCTCAAGAGTAAGGCTAATGCTTAGCCATTTAATATTTAGCAGACCCTATATTATTATGGGCTGAAAAGGTACATCTTACTTGTGGAACTAAGGAAGCCCAAACAGCCTCATCGAAACCATACTCTGGGTTTTTACCTGCTCACAACCTTTTTGGGTAAGGAGAACGCTGTCTTATAAATTACTGGATCCTTAGTGATCTTGTGGTACATGGAAATGTTAGACATAAACTTAACTGTCAGTGTATCAGACTTTCTCTGAATGTGGCTGACCAATTAGCAACAAAGTGTGGTTATGGATGAATTCTCATAATTTTATGCATCAATTAATACAGTGTAAGAATACAGAGATTCACAATGGATCTCTTCGCTTGTGGTGTAGCAGAGAGAAAATTGTATAGATGCCTTTCAGGGGCTGTAGTGCGCTGTACACAGGCGGGGTATCACTACACAAAAGTGTTAACTTATACCTGAGGTTCCTGAACAGCCAAATTAATAACTGCCAATATAACATGGACAAAGGCTTTCAAAAGATTGTAATATTGTTACATAGTAGTGGAATTATTTCTTGGTTTTCCCTGCATTACTGACGGACACTATGTTGCTGCTGTTTAGCTGAATTTAATATCGCTTTTTACTTATGAACAAATTGTAAACTTTGGCACAGTAAGGATCACTGCTGCCATCAATGTCAGTGTCATTACTCCAACTGTCAATTTTCTATGACAGCAATTGCTAAGAAAGTAAAAAGAAAATAAATCCAGTACTATGATAACTACAGCCATGTTCACATCTACATACATATTCTGCAAGCCACTGTGCAGTGTATGGCAGAGGGTACCATGCACCACTAACAGTCATTTCCTTTCCTGTTCCACTCACAAATGGAGCAAGTGACAAATGACTCTCTATATGCCTCTGTGCAAGGCTTATCCTGTCTGTGCAGTCCTTACAAAAAATGTATGTTGGAGGCAGTAGAAGTGTTCTGGAATCAGCTACAAATGCCTGTTCTTTAAATTTTCTCAGTAGTGTTTCATGAAAATATCATAATCTTCCCATTTAAGTTCTTGAAGCGTCTCCATAATTATCACATGCTGATCAAACCAAACTAGTTACAAATGTAGCAGCCCCTCTCTTCATTCCTTCAATGTCTTCCTTTATTCTGATCTAGTGGGGATTTTAAACACTCTAGCAGCACTCAAGAATGAATTTTTCACATATTTTATCACAAGAGAGAAAATGTTCTCAATTTTAATGAGTAGTTTCATGCAATTCAGTCAATTTGGTGGAATAAAGAAAATATGTATACTGTAACACAGTTATCAATCTGCTTACCTTCAGCTTTGGGTAGAAAGAGGAGTACACAGTGGGTTTTATGGAAAGGAGGTCACAAAGCTCACGGAAGTGTCCCAGTATTGTTTTTAAACTGGAGGCTGCACAGAACTGGTCAAATTTCTCTGATGCCAGTGCTATTTCATGAGGAACTGCTTGTTTTCTTGGTTCTAGCATGGTGTAGAATTTGATTTACAGTACTGGCATCTGCAACAGAAGGAAGTACATTCCTTTAATAACAGCCAAGTTCACTTTAACCAAGTAAAAGTAACATAGTTAACTGCTACATGACATTGCACAATGCTCTCTGTGGTATCATCTAAACAGTCCACCTTTTAACCTGTATGAGGTGTGGACTGGTTCCTTAAATCTTTCAACAACCTGTTAAATTAATAGCTCAGCAACAACATATGAATCAAACTGAATACAAAGGAAGTAAAATTACTTTATGATCAATGTAAAAAGTTACTTTATAGTCAATACACAAAGTAACAAATTATTGTTCATATGCACCACCACCACCACCACCACCACCACCACCACCATCTTGATTTCGTTGCTCTAAGGTGAAAGTTCCAATGAGAACCACTAATATTAGGAAAAGAAATACTAGGAATCAGCTGAGAATCAGTTTCAACAATAGGCTTGCCTAAAGCATAAATTTCTAATTATTCTCATCAATGTACAAGAAATAAAAATACCAATCCAAAAGATTACTCTTTGCACATCTCTCACAATATTGTAAAATAAATTGGAAAAGTTAACAATTGTAATATGTCAGTAATAATAACAATTTGTGAAAGTGTAGGTTAATCAAAAGCATCAGCTGTATAACTGAATATAAACCTTATTATTGTTTATAAAAGTTCAAGAGCCATCACTGAGCAGTAAAGTCCTACATGGTACACAGATGATGCAGCCTGAGAGGCAAAGATGTAAATTGCGTATTTGTGATATGAAAACTCTGATATGATGATATGAACCAAAATATGAAACTGCCACTACCACAACAATGTACCAATACAAGCAAAGTACTGTTCCCACACTTCATCACCTATAGTGTAACAATGACTGAACTATATGTGGGAAGAAAAAAATAAAAAAAATAAAATAAAATAAAATAAAAAAAACGTGAATTAGTTGCCAACTACAGCATGCACACTCTTTATTCAACATGTAAACGTCACTACAGATGTGCGGATCTAGGTTATAACATGTTCAATATGCCTGCTATCATTGGCAGTGATGTGGTGCAAGCGAATAGCGAAATTCTGCATGACCTGCTGAAGTGTTACATCATCAGTGCTGTCGATAACCTCCTGAATGGCTGTTTTCAGCTCAGCAATGGTTTTGAGGTTTTTGCTGTACACTTTGTCTTTAATATAGCTCCATAAAAAGGAGTCACACTTGTTTAGACTTGGATTATATGGCAACCAATTGAGGCCCATGCCAGTGGCCTCTGTGAATCTCAGAGCCAGAATGTGGTCCCCAAAGTGCTCCTCCAGGATATCAAACATTCTCCTGTTTTGACTGGGTCGAGCTACATCTTGCATGAACACATCTTGTCAAAATCAGGGTCACTTTGGACAATGGGGATGAAATCATCTTCCAAAACCTTCACAGACCGCTCGGTAGTCACTGTGCCATCAAGGAATATCGCATCGATTATTCCGTGACTGGACATTGCACACCACACAGTTACCCGTTGAAGAGAGTTCTTGGTCACAAAACGCCAATTCTCAGTGCCCCAAATGTGCCAGTTTTGCTTACTAATGAACCTGTACAAATGAAAGTGGGCTTCATCGCTAAACCAAACTATACAGCATGTACTAATTCCCACCATACCCTGCAGCAGACTGTGCAGTTTGAATGTCCTAACGCAAATTGTTCAGAAGTTATGACAATTTTATTTCATATAGTTAAACTATACAGCATGTACTAATTCCCACCATACCCTGCAGCAGACTGTGTAGTTTGAATGTCCTAACGCAAATTGTTCAGAAGTTATGACAATTTTATTTCATATAGTTTAATAATTGCCACACTGTATCTTCTGCAGATTTTATTCATAATGACCCTATAGCTATTTTCATCATACTGAACTATCAAGTTAATGCATGCACTGCCCTCCCTGATCCGTCACTTGGATTCAACTTTATCTTTAAATTCATCAATTTCTGAATATCAGATTTGGAAAAATCCCTACTCCAACTCCATATTTAGTACCAAAGTATGTGTCATCTTGAAGTATACCAGGAATGTCGAGTCTGTTATGGTCAATAAGGTCACCAAATATAAACACACTAGTTTCCATTACTTCTCTTTTAAAATAAAGGGACAAATTATCATAACTCACAAAGACAAGGAACTACTGTTGATTCACTGTTGTTCTCAAGAACTAATAAGTCCAAGAAACTATGCTGATCCACTGCTGTCCTTATCTTTTCTGTTTAGGATTTCACTTGCCTGTCTTAAATTTATGCAGTACTCTCACCATTTCTCTTCAAGCATTCCTCAGTTCTGCACTTATGATGCAAACATATTTATGATGCACTCCCAGATGTAGTCAAATGCCAAGGCATGTGATGTATGATTTACTGTAACTGTACTAAACATATGGCTGCAACAATGGTATGTGAGTATGGGAACAACAGGTTAAACAGAACAAGAGATGTCTAAAATCAACCACGAGTTGTCACAGTACCATGTCTAATGACACTGGACAGCTAACTACACTCATTTTAATACACAATCTGATCTACTACTCCAGTATACAACTTGATCCACCAAAGTTACATGCACACAGGGTCAGAATTTGAATGCTTGTTACTAGAATGATATTTGTATTGTGTATACACCTATATGTGTATAGAAACAAAACGCTTTTGAGATCTGTGCCTGGCTTTAAATAATGATTATTCACAAAAAAATTTTAAGTTTTGCCTACTATACAAGTAAGACATCACACTTTTGGAAATTTTTCACTGTTAATGCAAAAACTGATATTTCTCAAAATACAAATACAACTTTACTAAAAATCATGGCTCCTTCACAATCCGTGTCATCTGTGTCCTTCCCCCAACACCAGCTTTTCTGTGCTAAGGAGATGGGAGTTGTCCTTGCACCTCGCCTCTCACTCCAGTAATCCTGGCCTCCAGTAGCCAAGAGCTTCACACTCATCTCCACCCTATTACAAAACCCCAGTTTCACCTTATCCTGCTCCCAGACTCTCTCCTCCAGTCTCCTCTTCCACTGTTCCATCACCCCTTCCTCATCCACTCCTCCACAGAGTCATCTGCACTGAACAAATTCAGTGGTGCCAGTACCTGTGTCACGTGTACCTGCTGTCTCTCCCTCCCACATCCTACTCCGTGTAGCTGCTGCACCCTTGGAGCAGTCAACAACCCTTTCCTGGCTCCCTGGCCACTCTCCCATCACCCTCAACACAATCCCTTACCACAGTCAAACTGCAGAACTGGCGGACTCTCCTACATTAGAGTCAATCAAATTTCCTTTTTCCCCTCTGGCGTCCACCTCCACATCATCTTTGGCTAACTATTATCGTCTATTTGTTCTAAATGGCCAAAACTTAGTAAACTTTTCCTCTCAATTCTTTCCATTATGATCCCTTCCACTTCCATCGTTTTCCTGATTTCTTCATATTTTGATGTGGTCTAAATGTTAGACTCCAGCACTTCAGTACTCCATTTCCATCAATATTCTCTCTCTCTCTCTCTCTCTCTCTCTCTCTCACACACACACACACACACACACACACACACACACACACACACACACACACATTGTTCTGTACACAATATGTAAAATAAAACTGGTACGGGAAAAATTACAATGAGACTTATATGGGACTGACCCTTTTTAACGAATATCACAGTTTTTATTCACTTCAGAGCTCATTTTGTGACATTTTGCCACTAAATTCTGCCGTGTAGTCTTTGCCGGAGTTTCATCACTCACTCAAACATAATGACACTGAGGTCAGAGCATGGCAGAGATGCAAATGTGCAGATATTTGATAGAAACTGACTGGCCTATTGAAACCACAGTTTCCAGCATTTTCTGTGACAGACTGTTCTCCTGTTCATTAACAAAGGTCAGTTCTGCATCAGTCTTATAAATATTTTTCTGGGGCAATTTTATTTTTCATGCACTGTATATACTCTTTTTTGTTCTGTTTGTGATCTTATTGCTACAAAGGATTGAGTTTAATTGTTGCATAACTTGTTTCTCTTGAACAATCTTATTTTTAATATCTATCCTATTTCTAATCGCTTTTACACTCCTTTAAACTCATAGAATATACATAGATATTTAAAAAGAGGATCATCATTTAATACCAAAATTCCCAGCATCTAAATCATGCTGTTGGTCACCACCCACTAGGTATATTCAATTTTCTTTGTGTTTGTTTTTAAATTTTGCTTTAAATATTCTTGAAACAGCTTCATCACTATCTTTGACAATTTTCACATTGTCAGCCACAAATAGGAGAGCGTATATAAATTGTCTTCTGCCATTCACACTCCTATCTGGCTACATATACTTCTCCGTGTCTTTAATAATTTTTCCCGATAAATTTTAGACACCAGAGGAGCCAATGGACAATTGTGTTTAAGTCTTTGGCTAATCTGGAATTCCTCTCATAACATTACCGATTTCTACTGATCTGGTGCATCCACACTAGAAGACTGCAACTGCATTAATGGTATATATAAAAAATAAAAAAAACACCATTATTAATCACGCGCAGACAGAAATTATTTAATGGTATTGTGCCAAATCCCTGTATGATTCTCCCAACGAATCTCAGAACGGTTTCCGATTTGTTTTATGTGGTCATTCCGGATAGTAATGTTTGGATAACAAATTAAGATTGTGAGTAAACCTATGTGAATGACATAGCGAATGTAACAATTACTTAAATCTTTACTGATTTAATCGAAGCCATCTGTCCAGACGTTCTGTGACGGTAATGACGCTGAAACGGAGGACGACATTGGAAAGGCCGAAATACTAAACGTTTTTGTCCATAACTGTTTACAGATAAACATCGCACTGCAGTACTTCCTTTAAATCGTCACAGGAACGACAAAATGGCTGATATCGTAATAAGTGAGCATGGGATAGAAAAGCAACGGTAATTCCTCGTCATAGGAAAGCTCACAGAACCTGACGGAATACCAACACGAATCTGACAACAGTGTCGAGAGGTATGTGAAGTGGCAAGTGTTTCTTATAACTGGATAAAAGCACAGATCACTGCCGTTTTCAAGAAAAGTCGCCGAACAAACTATAAGCCTACATCTCTGACGTCGATAACTTGTAGAATTTTGGAACATGTTTTATGCTGGCATATCGTGACATTTCAGGAGACCGAAAATCTCCTCTCTAAGAATCAAGGTGCGTTCCGAAAACAACGACCATGTGAAAACCCTTGCTCGCTCTGTTCGTCCTCGAGACTCTGAAAGCAGTAGATACCGGCATCTAAGTAGATGCCGTGTTTCTAGACTTCCGTAAGGCATTTGACAGTTCGGCACTGCCACCTAATGAACAAAATACGAGAGTACGGAATAGTAGACCAACTGTATGACTGTATTGAACGGATTCAGGCAAACAGAGCACAGCACGTCATTCCCACAGGAGAGATGTGACTTAGTACACGCTTTAATGGAGTATTAAAGGTTTATTACTTTTCGCGATATGTATAAATGACAAAGTAGGTAACAAGACAGCATCGGAAGCTTCATGAGGCTTTGTGCAGACAATGCTGTTGTACACGGAGAAGTCGCAACGCTACAAGTTTGTAGCGAAACGCAGATGTAACGTATTGCGTATACGAAGTAAGTCCCAGTACTGTATTATTACACGATTGCAGAACGATCACTGTAAGCAGTTACTTCCATAAAATGGCTAGTGGAGCGATTTAAAGTGGAACGAACACACAAAACTAATCGCAGTGAAGGCAGATGTCGACTGAGAGGTTCATTGAAAGAAACCTCAAGAAATATAGTTCGTCAGCGAAACAGGCGACGTATAAAATGTTCGTTCGACCAATACTTGAATACTGCTTGTCAATATGGCATCCATACCAGATAGAATTGATAGAGGAAATATAGAAGATGGGTCAATCTATACCAAGGGGTTCGGCACTGGTTGCTTGACCATCTACATTTTTTTACAATTATTCAGTAATGGATTGTCCTAAGCCTTTCACATAAAATGTATTTAGTTCAACACACTCTGGGTTACAAATTAACATCATTATCACTTAGGTGAATGTATTCTTTAATATATTTTTAATAGTTCAAAGTTATCAGCCACAAATAAAAAAACTCCATTTTTGAACAGTAGTTTTCCAAATAAAGATTAATTTGTCAGCTTTAATATTTTTTTGCTATTACACTGTATAGTTACTTTTTATTAAGTACCAATGGTGAGCAGCTTATACTTAAAAATACACTATTTTAAAAATGGATTTTTGTAATTTTTCCATTTTGTGGTCTGCAATATCTTTGTTGGGGGACCAAATAAAAATCTAAAAATTTCACAGTTAATAGACCTTTATGATATCAAACTTCAGTATAAATTTCGACTTTGAGATTCAATTGAAAGTTATGGAAAAAAGACTACAAACACGAGTCAAAAATACGTTTTTCAACATCTACAATATCTGGTAGGCTAATCAAATAAAGTATACCAATTGCATAATGTAACACACCACATTAAACAAGCTAACTATTATTTGTCGAAACAATGCTGTGGTAATTGCTTCAGCAAGCTAACAATTGCAAGCTTCTACAAGCCTGATTATTGTCTTCCCCCTTACACCAACATTTGTCTACTCACACTTATTTAGCTAGAAGTTCTTGAAGTGTGTCTGTTGGTGTTGTTATTAATGAAGCATGTCATAAATGTGTGTATGGAGTGTATCCTAAAGACATTACTTTAATCGAAGATTACAATGAAGAAGAAAAAGTGTTGTTTTACTTACGAGTTGGCCCAGAGGTCAAATCAACATGGAAGTACCATGAAATGAAATACTTAAAAAAATGTCATCACCTTTTTGGTCAGTGTTGCATGGACCCTTTTGAGAAACATAAGAAACCTATAACAAAATGTCTGCAAGAAATAACATTTGATCATTATTCTAACAATAAAAGCCATTTTTTAAATCTCATACCAGGAAAATCATTGTGTCCAACATGTTATTCTAAAGTATTTGTAATCCACAAGAAAAAGGATAGTGAAACCTAAGACACAGAATTTTTTGACTTATCAGCAACCATTAAAAAAGTAAATGCAGCTTGTGAAATCCTGGGTATATCGCCTGCTAGTAAAATTAGAAAACTAAGTCAAGATAAAAGACCAAGTGCCTTGAATACAAAAATTGAGAAAGTGGCAGCTACAGTCAAAAATAATTTGGAAGTTTCATAAAATACAATTTGTACTAAAACATATGGAAGTTCTAAAACTTCACCAACCGAATATGATGATTTGATAGAAAAACTAAAAACTAAATGCAGTACTTCAAACAAAGAGGATAAAATTAAGATTATCAGTTTACTGCCGAATTCTCGGAGTCGAACAAAAGTTGGTGATGAATTTAATGTGTCAGAACGCCTTGTTATGTTAACAAGGCAAATAGTAAAAGAATAGGGAATTTTACCAGCATTACAAAAGAAAAGGGCATCTAATTTGGTAGATGAGAACACAATCAATAAAGTTATTAAGTATTGTTGTGATGACAATAACAACCGTTTGATGTTTGGCAAAAAAAGACTTGTTTCTGTGAAAGAAAATGGTTCTAAGATTCGAAGACAAAAAAGTTAATACTGTGTAATTTAAGTGAACTATTCGCTGAATTTAAAAAAGAAAATCCCGACATTAAAATTGGAAGATCAAATTTTGTGAGTTGAGACCAAGATGGTGTATTGTTGCAGGGGCATCTAGCACCCATTATGTTTGTGTTTCTTTGTGTCATCAGAACTTAAAGTTGATGATAGATGGGGCCAATCTTAGAGTTGACTATAAAGACCTTTTGGAAGTTATGATATGCAATATTGACAGTTACAGCTGTATGATCAAAGGAAAATGTGAAGATTCTCCAGGCAAACAAGCCTTACTTGACATGTTTGAAGAATCCGAAGAAGACGATTTGATGCCTGACAATATAAAATACAAACAATGGGTGACACAAGACAGAACTGAAATGGTGACAGTCATAAAATCACGAGGAGAGTTTTTTGAAGTGTTGGTGGCTAACCTTGAAAATCTGAAAATGCATCATTTTATTGCAAAAGCTCAAAGTAAATTCTTGAAAGACAAAAAGCAAACCTTGGCAGTTGATGAATGCTTTGTTCTTGCTGACTTTTCGGAAAATTATTCCTTTGTAGTTCAAGATGAAGTACAAGGGCAGCACTGGGTAAACAAACAGGCCACAGTTCATCCATTTGTAGTCTATTATAAAGATGAAGATACACTAGTGAGCCACAGTTTTGGTGTCATAAGTGACTACCTTGAACACAACACTACAGCAGTGACATTATTCAATTAAAATTAACAAACTACATTAAACAGCACCACCGTTCCATAAAAAACTGCTTTACTTTTAGGATGGGGCAGCAAGTCAATATAAAAACAAATTATTAACATCTCCTTTCATAAAGAAGATTTTGGGTTTGATGTAGAATGGCACTTTTTTGCTTCACGCCATGGGAAGAATGCTTGTGATAGTGTTGGGGGTACAACAAAGCGAGCTGTCATAAAAGCAAGTCTGCAGCGGACGGACGACAATTATATCAGAACACCTCAAGAAATGTTTGAATTCTGTAAAAAACATATCAAAGGAATTACCTATGTTTTTGTACAATGTGAGGAAATACAAGAAGTCTATGACAGTGTCTTGAAGGAAAGGTACAACAGTTGTCAGAAGATTAGAGGCACTCGATCTCTTCATTGTTTTATACTCCATTCACACAACTTACTGAAGTGTAAGATCACATCAACTTCGCCTGATAGTGATCATCAGTGTGGAAAACTTGTACAACTGGTTCTTCAAAATAAATGCATAGTGACTTGTGTTTACGATGAACAGTGGTGGATTGGCGAAGTTTATAATACTGTCTGTCAAAACCAAGATGTACATGTTGTATTTTATCACCCTCCAGAACCAAGGACAGCTTTTAAAAAATTGAGAAGGAGCAAGTTCAAATGCCATTTAAAATGTACTAAGGAAGCTGTCTCCCATGGAATTTACAACTGTGACTGGGCGAACTTACAATCTAACACCCAAACTGAGTGAACAAATTTCTCAAATGTTCAATGAGCGATGTACTAAAAACAAATAACAAGAGAACAATATATTGTAATTAGTAGGCTTATTTTCAATAAAAAGTAAGTAATCATAGATATGATTAAATTATATACTGTAACTGATAAATTTTATTCCATAAGCCTAGATATCGCAGATGTTAAAAAACGTATTTTTGACTTGTGTTTGTAATTTTTCTCCATAACTCGCAATTGAATGTCAAAGTTGAAATTAATACTGAAGTTTGATATCATACATGTTTATTAACTGTGAAATTTTCAGATCTTTATCTGGTTCCCGAACAAAGATATTGCAGGCCACAAAATGGAAAAATTAAAAAAAGTCCATATTTTAAAATAGTATATTTTTTACGTGTGAGCTGCTCACCATTGATACTCTATAAAAAGTAACTATACTATACAGTGTAATAGCAGAAAAAATATTAAAGCTGAGAAATTAATCTTTCTTTGGATAACTACTGTTCAAAAATGGAGTTTTTTTATTTCTGGTTGACAACTTTGAACTATTAAAAATATATTAAAGAATACATTCACCTAAGTGATAATGATGTTAATGTGTAGCCCAGAGTGTTTTGAACTAAATGCATTTTATGTGAAAGGCTTAGGAAAATCCACTACTGAATAATTTTAACAAACGTAATGCTTGCAAATACGAAAAAAACGCATGCGGCCAGGAACAAATATGGCCGCCATTTCAAAATAATAAACAATAAATTTTTAAAAAAATATTTTTGTGACTACTAAACATTGGGGAATTCACCCAGCAAATATAATTTTTTTCTGACATGGTCAAGCAACCAATTATTTTTTTCTTGGGACCACTTGGTATGGATTGACCCAGACCCAAGGAAGAGCAGCACATTTTGTTACAGGTTCATTCAGTAAACACGAAAGTGTCACAGATATGATCAACCAACACCAAGAGAAGCATTTTGCATCATGGTGTGGATTATTGTTGGAGTTCCGAAGCACATTTCCCTAGAACAGTTAACAAACGTATCAGTCCCACCCATGTATATCTCGCGAGAAGGCCATGAAGATAAAATTAGAGAAATTCAAGCGCACACGGAGGCTTACCGGCCATCGGTCTTCCCATGTATCATTCGCGATTGGAACTGGAAAATGGGGGAAGAAACATAGGTGCACAAAGTACCCTCCACCCTACGCTGTAAGATGTTTCATAGCTAAGATAGACACGAAGTCAATAATCATCACAGAAGTGATGGAGAAAATGAAGAAAGTGTGATTAGGTAAAATATTTATATAATTAAAGAAGACGAAAATTTGTGATGGGGAACTGGAATTCGATAGTGTGAAATGCTAGAGAAAGAAAAATACAAAGAGAACATGGACTGGGAAAAGAAATGAAAGAACAGGGGACATGGTATAATTTTACACAGAGGACAATTTAAACCGTGGTAACGCTTGGTTTAAGAATCGTGAAATGGTGCTGTGCATGAGGAAGAAACCTGAAGACAACAGAGGTTTCGTATATGTTGTACCGGGTGGCAATAACTAAAACGACGGTGTTCAGAGTGCTGCAGTGCGTGCTGTATACATCGGAGGACGCTGAAACATCGTAGTTGTGTTCATTAAGGACACGTAATCCACGTAAGAAGTGGCTTACAAAACACTTATTCGACTGAATACAGAGTTTTGCTCATCGGTTTGGGACCCTTATGAGATTAGGTGAACAGGAGAGACAGGCGAGATCCAACAAAAAGTGGAAGGTTGCGTCACTTGATCGTTTAGTGAGCGTGAGAGCGTCACGGAGATGCTCAACAAACTGCAGTGGTAGACACCACAGGGAGGCTTACTGTATAAATTTCGAAAGTGTATATTCCAGGAAGAGTCCTGTAACATACTACATCCTCAAATTGGCGTTGTTGTTTTTGATGATGATGTTTTTGTAGTGATATTCACTTTGAAGATTGGTTTGTTTTATCTCTCAACGCTAGTCTCTCCTGTTTAAGCCTCTTCATCTCTGCAACCTACATCCTTTTGTGTCGGCTTCCTGTATTCGAGCCTTGGTCTCCCTCTACAATTTTTACTGTACACACTTCGCTCCGCCGGCCGGAGTGGCCGAGCGGTTCTAGGCGCTACAGTCTGGAACTGCGCGACCGCTACGGTCGCAGGTTCGAATCCTGCCTCGGGCATGGATGTGTGTCATGTCCTTAGGTTAGTTAGGTTTACGCAGTACTAAGTTCTAGGGGACTGATGACCACAACAGTTAAGTCCCATAGTATTCAGAGTCATTTGAACCATTTTGAACACTTCGCTCCACTGCCAAACTAACAATGTACTGATGCGTCCGGATGTGCCTTATAAGCTAATCCCTTTCTTTTAGCCAAATCTTAATTTTCTCCGATTCGAGTCAGTACATCATGATTAGTTGTTTGATCTGCTCATCTAATCTTTGACATTCTTCTGCAGCACAACGTTTGAAAGACGTATATTCTTTTCTTGTCTGAAACATATATCGTCTACATCTACGTCATACTCCGCAAGCCACCTAATGGTGTGTGACATCACCTAGGGTGACCAGATTTCCCACGTGAAAAAACGAACATCTGCGAAAAACTGGGATAAAACACGGTACACTTGATAAAACGAAAATATTCTTCATATATGACTTCATTGATTTACTAAAAAAAAACCTAAGTTTATACACACAAAAAGGCATATATTCTAACAAGACACTATAAAACATGCTTGTAATGGTACTGCATCATATGATAATTCATTGTTTTTCCAAGAACTCATTATAATTCATAATAATGAGAAATTGATAGAATCATTTTTAAAAAATGAACAGTAATGTAGACAAAAATCCGTAGACCGTTTAGCTACTGTGTCAGGCACACTGTCACTAACTTCGTACTTATCAAAAGACCTAACAGCTTTCAAAACCTTTGAACTGGTTAATAGCAGGTTGTAGAACTCCTTACAGGTAAGGTCTTGATAATGAGTCTTAATTAGTACAATTGCTTCAATAGTTTCAGTGGTAAAACGGTTTTTCTCCTGAATCCAAAGAGAATTGGCCATTGAAAATGCCCTTTTCACAATAGCATTTGTGCCTGATACAACAAGAGCAAAACTCACAAGCATCTCTATATTTTTACACGAAGAATCTCTACTTATGAGGGTATGGAATACATCACACCATCTCTGTTTCCAAATTAGCTTTTTCCCGTTCCTAAAGTTTCTTGAACATAATGTTGTTCATGCATCCTATCTCATCAAACAATACATCATTAAGCTGAAATGTTGCATCTGAATCTACTGCCTTAAGAATATTCAGACAGTTTAAAAGTTCAATCCGAGAAACAGAATTTGTCAGTGTTATCCAATAAAATTACTTCAGAGGTCGAAATGGAGAAGCCCAGTTTTCTAAATAAGTCACAAAATTGGTAATCGTTTCTTATTTTGACTGAGTGAAAATATCTTCCTTTTTCAAGTTAATCAAAATTGCAGAAATAACTGAAGTTTAAAATTTACCAAATTTCCTTTTACTGATTTTTTTTCTTAAGCAGCTATACCTTCTCATCTGATTCTGTAGCTGAAATCGTGGTTCTTTCCAACTTAAGGATTGAATTTGAAAACATTTTCAATTGGCTTTGTGTGAAATGAAGCCAAAAAAGTGACTGTTTCAGCAATGACCGAAAATAAGATTTCAAAGGTTCATACATATCAATAACTCTTAATTCCTGGAAAAAATGTCAACGAAATCACAGAATGATTTAATTTCCTCCACACGCACAGTGTAAATGTGATAAATACTAAAAAAATTTATTGACTATTGTTTTATGTCAATAACAAGAACGTCTGTACTTGTTTGAACTCCATTGTGTACATGGGCTGCACAACCGATGCCTTGAATGTTCATCTTGACGACACTGTTCAGTTTGGACCAAAGATTGATTGTTCCTGCCCTCTTGCACCCACCGAAGTTGGTGTTAGAGTTATTTGCACAAAATGAGACAATGTTGTGAACAATATATTTTTTTAATATATCCAAAATACAGCTAGCTCATAACTCTACCGTTTCTCCATCAATGTTCTGAAGACAGATTACTTTGCACTGAACACCATTGGTAGGAATGAAATACTTAGCCAGAATCGGCACACGCTTTGAACTTTTGTGACGACGCATCAACCATCACAGGACACATGCTTAGCATGTTTGAGTTCTGATTGAACTTCATGCATTGCGTACGGCCATAAAACGGTCACTAAAACCAATTCGCATTTTGTACTAGAACATGTGAATTTCTTCTCAAATAGACCTCTGATGAGAAGAGGCGGGCAGTCCATTGAATGGAAAGAAGGACTGTGTTTTGTGGTATGAAACGCAAGCAGCCATTCTTCCACAGCGATGGGCATGTCTTCCTCTGTTCGTAGTTTATTCGTACCTCCAAAGGACGTTATGCTGCTAGAAATTCTCGCAGAAACCGCCAACAGATGCTTCTTTTCCTTTGTGTGATGTATTACATCGGCATGTCCTCCATGTTCAATGGAAAAAAGTAAACGACACAATGTACATTTTACCTTCGTACATGATTTCCTTCGAGAAAGGGAACTCTTCTTTCACGGTTTTCGAGAAGGAACACTTCTTTTTTTCCCATATTCACGGGCACGAACTATATACACTCCTGGAAATTGAAATAAGAACACCGTGAATTCATTGTCCCAGGAAGAGGAAACTTTATTGACACATTCCTGGGGTCAGATACATCACATGATCACACTGACAGAACCACAGGCACATAGACACAGGCAACAGAGCATGCACAATGTCGGCACTAGTACAGTGTATATCCACCTTTCGCAGCAATGCAGGCTGCTATTCTCCCATGGAGACGATCGTAGAGATGCTGGATGTAGTCCTGTGGAACGGCTTGCCATGCCATTTCCACCTTGCGCCTCTGTTTGACCAGCGTTCGTGCTGGACGTGCAGACCGCGTGAGACGACGCTTCATCCAGTCCCAAACATGCTCAATGGGGGACAGATCCGGAGATCTTGCTGGCCAGGGTAGTTGACTTACACCTTCTAGAGCACGTTGGGTGGCACGGGATACATGCGGACGTGCATTGTCCTGTTGGAACAGCAAGTTCCCTTGCCGGTCTAGGAATGGTAGAACGATGGGTTCGATGACGGTTTGGATGTACCGTGCACTATTCAGTGTCCCCTCGACGATCGCCAGTGGTGTACGGCCAGTGTAGGAGATCGCTCCCCACACCATGATGCCGGGTGTTGGCCCTGTGTGCCTCGGTCGTATGCAGTCCTGATTGTGGCGCTCACCTGCACGGCGCCAAACACGCATACGACCATCATTGGCACCAAGGCAGAAGCGACTCTCATCGCTGAAGACGACACGTCTCCATTCGTCCCTCCATTCACGCCTGTCGCCACACCACTGGAGGCGGGCTGCACGATGTTGGGGCGTGAGCGGAAGACGGCCTAACGGTGTGCGGGACCGTAGCCCAGCTTCATGGAGACGGTTGCGAATGGTCCTCGCCGATACCCCAGGAGCAACAGTGTCCCTAATTTGCTGGGAAGTGGCGGTGCGGTCCCCTACGGCACTGCGTAGGATCCTACGGTCTTGGCGTGCATCCGTGCGTCGCTGCGGTCCGGTCCCAGGTCGACGGGCACGTGCACCTTCCGCCGACCACTGGCGACAACATCGATGTACTGTGGAGACCTCACGCCCCACGTGTTGAGCAATTCGGCGGTACGTCCACCCGGCCTCCCGCATGCCCACTATACGCCCTCGCTCAAAGTCCGTCAACTGCACATACGGTTCACGTCCACACTGTCGCGGCATGCTACCAGTGTTAAAGACTGCGATGGAGCTCCGTATGCCACGGCAAACTGGCTGACACTGACGGCGGCGGTGCACAAATGCTGCGCAGCTAGCGCCATTCGACGGCCAACACCGCGGTTCCTGGTGTGTCCGCTGTGCCGTGCGTGAGATCATTGCTTGTACAGCCCTCTCGCAGTGTCCGGAGCAAGTATGGTGGGTCTGACACACCGGTGTCAATGTGTTCTTTTTTTCCATTTCCAGGAGTGTATATCCACAGCAAACAACAGACCCAGTATTGGAACTGCCGCCTAGTTCTTTCTGTTGTCTGTAACAGTCCAAAGACATCCTGTCGGTTACACCTACTGCAAATTTATGTCACCTACCAATAAATAGCTAATTCGTAAATACAAATACAATCAAACATTGATAGACCTACAACGTTCTTTAAATAAAACTTGTTACACCCGTTCGTCATTTCTGCAGTAGCAGATAATCGATACGAAACGCGAAGCTCACAAATAATAGATACGAAACGCAAAGGTAACGCGTAAGTCACAGGCACTGAGCATTCATACCTTTCCCCCATCCCGTGACCAAATTAATGCTTCTTTATTACATCTTTGCTTTCAAGAGAAAGCAAGACTCATTAAAATATTAAAAACTGTATCTATGATCTAAATTGACGCAAAAAGACGTAAAAACTCAAAATGAAGCAAAGAAGATAAGGTTACTGCTGATTACGAAAAAACGTGATAATTTGCCTCCCGCTGAATATCTTGCGGGACAACTGGACACAGATCGAAAAAAAGGATAGTAACGTTAAAAACGGGACGTCTTGTCACCCTACCTTACCTTGTTCCACTACCGAACGGCGCATGGGAAGAATGATTGTCGATAAGCCTCTGTAGTGGCTCCGATTCCTCCTGTTTTCTTCAGCGTGGTCGTTATGTGAGATTTAAGAAGGCTTTTCGTAAAGTAAGACCTGCCTGACAGTGAAATGGAACACACTGAAAACCCAATGAACCTTTTCAGTGATTTGTTGAATAGTGTCTCTAGTATGCCCATCGATCGCTTCATGTCGCACTCTCCAGTTCTGAGTGCACATTGAGCACGTAAAGATGCCTAGAAAATAGTGTCTCCCGCCAAGTATGAGTGCATGTGAGAAATTTCATGTAGCCAATATAATTAACGTACAATATGCGATCAAAAGTATCCGGACACCTGTCTGAAAATGACTTACAAGTTCGTGGCGCCCTCCATCGGTAATGCTATTCAATATAGTGTTAGCCCACCATTAGCGTTGATGACAGCTTCCACTCTCGCAGGCATACGTTCAATCAGGTGCTGGAAGGTTTCTTGGGGAATGGCAGCCCATTCTCCAAGGAGTGCGGCACTGAGGAGAGGTATCGATGTCGGTCGGTGAGGCCAGGCACGAAGTCGGCGTTCCAAAACATTCCAAAGGTGTTCTATAGGCTTTAGGTCCGGACTCTGTACAGGCCAGTCCACTACAGGGATGTTATTGTCGTGTAACCACTCCGCCACAGGCCGTGCTTTATGAACAGGTGATCAATCGTGTTGAATTATGCAATCGCCATCCCAGAATTGCTCTTCAACAGTGGGAAGCAAGAAGGCGCTTAAAACATCAATGTAGGCCTGTGCTGTGATAGTCCATGCAAAACAACAAGGGATACAAGCCCCCCACCATGAAAAAAAAAACGACCACACCATAACACCACCGTCTCCGAATTTTACTGTTGGCACTACACACGCTGGCAGACGAAGTTCATCGGGCATTCGTCCTATCCACACCCTGCCACCGGATCGCCACATTGTGTACCGTGATTCGTCACTCCACACAACGTTTAACACTGTTCAATCGTCCAATATGAAAAAAAACGACCACGCCATAACACCACCGTCTCCGAATTTTACTATTGGCACTACACACGCTGGCAGACGAGGTTCATCGGGCATTCGTCCTATCCACACCCTGCCACCGGATCGCCACATTGTGTACCGTGATTCGTCACTCCACACAACGTTTAACACTGTTCAATCGTCCAATATTTACGCTCCTTATACCATGCGAGGCGACGTTTGGTATTTACTGGCATGATGTGTGGGTTATGAGCAGCCGCTCGACCATGAAATCCAAGTTTTCTCACCTCCCGCCTAACTGTCATAGTATTTGCAGTGTGTCCTGATGCAGTTTGGAATTATTGTGTGATGGCCTGGATAGATGTCTACCTATTACACATTATGACACTCTTCAACTGTCGGCAGTCTCTGTCAGTCAACAGACGAGGTCGGCCTGTACGTTTTTGTGCTCTACGTGTTCCTTCACGTTTCCACTTCACTATCACATGGGAGCAGTGGAGCTAAGGATGTTTAGGATTGTGTAAATTTGGCGTACAGACGTATGACGCAAGTGACACCCAATCATCTGACCACGTTCGAAATCCGTGAGTTCCGCGGAGCGCCCCATTTTCTGCCCTCTCACGATGTCTAATGACTACTGAGGTCGCTGATATGCAGTACCTGGCAGTACAATGCACCTAATATGAAAAACGTATGTTTTTGGGGGTGTACGGATACTTTTGATCACATAGTGTATCCGTCATGCATTTCAGTCTTTGTGAAAAATTCTCGCCTGCACACTGCAGGGCACTGAAGACGACTCTGCAGCGTTTTCGATGGAAAATGTTTCGTCGCCCACCATACAGCCGGGATGTTCCCCTGATGTTCATCTCTCTTCGCAAGAATCGTTAGCTATAAAGCCAACATTTGGCACACACAACGAACTGCGGAGCAGCGTAGAGAGGTGGTGGAAAGCACAGGCCATTGCCTCCTACGACGACGGTATTGGAATGTTGGTACAATGCTACGACAAATGTCTCCGTCGGAGCGGAGACCACGAAACAAGTAGATCGAAGGTGTAGCTAACTGTTGCAAATAAAACATTTTTGATTTTCACTGCGGTTTCCATTTCGCGACCAATCGGACATTAATTTCCGAATAGCCCTTGTACGTATGTGGAAGGAAGTAATATGTTGTCCGACTCTCCCTGGAAAATGCTCTCTCGAAATATCAATAGCAGCGCTGCAGTCATGGACTGAGCGGCTGATCCTGGCGGAGGTTCGAGTTCTCCCTCGGGCATTGGTGTGTGTGTTTGTCCTTAGGATAATTTAGGTTAAGTAGTGTGTAAGCTTAGGGACTGATGACCTTAGCAGTTAACTCCCGTAAGACTTCACACACATTTGAACATTTTTTATCAATAGCAAACTTCTCCGCGATGCACAACGCCTCTGTCGTAACGACTGCCAATTAAGTTTGTTGAGTATCTCGGTAACGCGCTCGCACCGGCAAAAAGATCCCGTGACGAAACGCGCCGCTCTTCGTTGGAATTTCTCTCTCTCTCTCTCTCTCTCTTCTATCAGTCCTACCTGGTAAATATCCCACCCTGATGAACACTACTCAAGAATCGCTCGAATAAGCGCCTTATAAGCCACTTTTGTACAAAGCTACACTCCAGACAAACACCTTTAGGAAAGACTCGTCAGCACTTAAATTAGTAATCAATTTTAACAAATTCCTCCTTCTCAGAAATGGTTCCCTTGCTATAGGCAGTTTGCATTTTATAACCTCTTTACTTTGGCCATCTAGTTGTTTTGATGCCCAAATACCGAAACAACATCTAGTTTTAGTATCTCATTTACTAATCTAATTTCCTCATTTACTTTATTTCCTGATTTAATTCGACTACATTCCATTACCCTTGTTTTATTTTCGTTGATGTTTATCTTATACCTATAACCTTTTCTCAAGACAGTATCCATCCGTTCAGTTGCTGTTCCCGAGTCCTTTGCCGTTCCCGACAGAAATAAAACGCCGTCTGCGAACCTCAAAGTTTTTACTAAATATTCCAAATTTCTCTCAGATATTTCCCGTGAAATGATCACAACGAGACAATCAGAGAGATCATGAGGAGGCCTACCACCGAAAAGCATTCTTCCCACGCGCCATCTGCGAATGGAATGGAACAGAAGAGAGGGAGCGGTGTTGGCGATGAGGGTGGGAGGGAGGGAGAGGGAGAGGTAGAGGGAGAGGGAGGCGGGACTTGCGGACCATAGCTGTAGAGGTACGTAGATACGTATTGTTTATCTGTAAGGCTGCGTTCACAGTGACATCGACAACGGTCTTCAGACGCTGTCGCCAGATAAAATCGGCCGAAAGCTTGGCCACGGTGCGTCCGATCTCCTCCGTCAGTTTTTGGCAGGGTCGAGGTGGTCAGGTTAGAATCTGTTCTATGTTGAAGTAGGTTAGATTTCAACCTCCAAGGCTGGGATGGATACTATGACGCCTCTGTGGTTGGAGACGTGTGCTGAGATGCGGGGTTTACTGTTAAAAAGATGCCGAATGCAGGCAAAGAGCTTCATCCGTCTCGAAAAGAACGTGGTGAGTACTGCATACCTCGTCCTCAGTTAATGGAATTACCAGTCAAGTTTTACGAATACATGAGATGAAGGGACAAACGCCGTGTCACAAAAGTTAGAAACGCTTTGACTTTGTGACGCCACTTAACGTCTCCCACCACCCATTAGCGTCCGAAGGGGCCATCACCTTTAAAGCTAAAATGCCACAACTGATGTCTTTCATAGATTTCATAGGCGTGTATTACGAAAATAAGTAGTTTCACCGATACACCACGTTAAGAACCACACCAAAACACATTGTTGCGAGTGCAGTTTATTATGCCACAGTGGTAGAATGTGTGACTTTGGTGTGTAAAGGTTTCGCCAATGAGAGATTATAAGTACACAGTGGTTAATTTACGCGGTGACAGTAGACGACGTTCTTACATGTTGCATGGCTAAAATTTGTGTGTGAGTGAGCAAGTATTATTTAATTAACGAAGGTGGAATGGTGGTTTCAAAGCAGCTAACTTTATTCCAAAAATTAAGAGAATCAATGCAATACTACCTGTATATTCAGAGATCAGATTCTAGTGCTGGAAACTTCAATGTTCTCTAAACACATGTTCAGACGTTTTGGGAAAGATAGTAACAAGGTTCCACATTGCGTAGTATTTGAGGTGCAAGACTGAAAATATTAGTTTTTAATTAGTCTTTAGCGCATCGTAAATAGCACCTAACATATCACCCAAAAATTTTCAAATGGTATTTTTCAGAACGTATTATAACCTTAAATATTGGAAAGATGCAACCGCCAGTTGTCAAACATCGAACTGTCTCTTCTAGTCTTACTTCAACCAGAACTACATCTTTAATACGAGTATGGGATTTTTTAACAGAGCTCCAGTCACACCACTAGAAATATTCGAATTATCTGCACCTAAAATTTCCGATCAAGATGCTGGCTACTTTGGTTTCCCACAAACCTACGATTTCAGACCACACATTCCGAACTATATCCCGACTATGACATTTTCATCCTCAGGATGCCACAAAGTACCTCTTTGACTAAACTTGTCAGTTTCTCACAGTCCATGCTTCGTGTCACGTGGGTCGATATGGCCGAAGAAAACAAACTAATGTCATTTTCAACGTTGTCGTCCGAAATCTGCACTTTTGGGCGATGATATCGACTACATTATAATCGTGCATGTAGTGGTGTACTGACATGAAAAGATCAGCCGCCTTCGGCCGATGCCGGTCGTCGGCGAAATCCAATGATATCGTTGCCACTGTATCCGCAACCTAAGGACTCCTAATTGGTCCTGCAGCAGCACAAAATTTAAAAAGTCGAAAATAAGTAAAAGGTAGGGATCGCTGAGAGAAGTGCAGTGATGCTGCGCGGGCGTGAGAGTGCAATGATCGGTAGCCGCTTCTGCGACACCAATCGACCGGCATCCTCACCGTTGCCGGGACACGTGGTGGCAGTCGCTGTCACCGCACGACGGAGGTTACAGTTTAATGCCAGTCCACATCGCAGTCATTAGAGACTCTGCACTAGCTCATTTGAAAGAAGGTGGGGCCATTAAGTCGCTTCGCACTTAATCCAACGCTTGTAACACGCAGACAATTTTTGTCACTACTAACTTTCGTCTACGTTGCTCTACTCCTCCTTGGTGTGGTTTTTTTTTCAGTTAGTGTATGTCTCGACCTTTCCACTTTCGAATATACTTTCGAATAACACGCCTAAAAAATGAACTACTCCGTGTGAGCTCTGCAGGTTCCTCTCGGTACAGTTCTAACATAACTGGATGAGGAGAGAGAAAAAGCGAGATAACGGCAACAGTATACCACTTCCAATAGGTCTACGACTAATGGCGAGCTATCGTTCGGGATTATGGTTTCTCTCTTTGACTTACCCTGCCAGTCAAAAAATTTCTATATTTGAGTATGAATGGACAACAGTTAAGGTGTTTTACTTACACACAATCTCCCCCACTTGAGTACAACGCACTAGAACGTTCAGACAACCACGTGATAAAGTCAGAAGAGTCGCCCTTTTGGATTTGTTCAATTCGCAGGTCACACTGGCTTGAATGTCGGTTATGTCGTCAAAACATTGATCTTTCACGTGGATTTATGAACTTTGTCGTTTTTTGGTGGGTTCGTATATATAAAATCAAGTCTCGTCTCCCGTGACGATTTTTTCCATAAAAGAAGTGTTCGCGTTCTGCATTTCAATCAAAGTCGCAGGAGGCGTCCACACGTCGCTCTGACAGAACGATGTTGATACATTATGTCGCACATCCACTGCTCACCACAGCTTACTCAAACTGACTGGTAGACTGCACATCTGTCGTTTACAGTTGTTAGTTCGAGTCGCTACCGTAGTGTTTCCGCTGACATCGCTCTTACTCCAGGAATAAAAATCAGTCCTGGAACTTTTGGGACGGGCGATGTATGTCAAGTGAAACAATTACCTTTGCTCGGCGGTCAAGTGAATCGTGCATGTCACGCTGATTACCAATTGCATATCTTACCTCACATAACAGTGCAAAGAATAAGCTGGTTAAATCTGAAGGATGAAGAGAGAGGTCAAAAGCAGACAGCACATGGCCACTTGGGGGGGGGGGGGGGGGGCGCTGCTCTGTGCGCCTTTACAGTGGCCAAGAGGACGGCACAGCAGGAGAAAGTAATACCATAGTCGGTTTGCTGCCTCCCGAGAGCTGGTAAGCCTGTGCTTCGGTGAAAAAAGCCGACTGCAGGAGAATGGGGAAAGGAAAGAGCTTCGCCGTGTCGTTCCGCTCCGGATCGTGCTATTCGCCTCAGCCGATGCGGGTCTACTGTGCCATGTGCCTTCACGATCTTTCCCCAACGTCCGTACATACCTAATACCGAGCTCTGCCCAACGAGTAAAAATTCTAAAACCTAATGAACCCACCAGAAAGACGGCTACGATCAGTTGGCAAATAATTCTCAGCAGGAGACTCCAATACACTGACCGCGTCAGCAGCAACTGCTGAACGAATACTAAAGCTTGACATACACGTTTAGCTGTGATATTCAAGATAGCTCCAGAACACTGCAGCTATACACTAATATAACAAAGAAGGCAACGGTGCAGACAGTCACAGTCTCTCTGAATTGACAGTTTGTTTATCTGCGAGTTGTGTCAGGTCTAAGCACACCTTCAGTACATTTTACGCTTACCTTGTGGAGAAAATTTATTCTTTTCCTAAAGCAATACAGAGTAAATATAGCTTTGCGCGTTTTTTTGTAAAAAAAAAAAAAAAAACATTTCTCTTCGCGAGGAACAGTAAAAAGGGACAAGAGATTTATCCCATCGTGTGAAGATTTTGTTAGGCTTGAAACCACATTTCAGTGACATTGCGACTGGTTGATTGTTTTGATATACCGAACAGTAACCGATATGTAGGTAGTCAAATTTAACATGAACACTCCGTACATTTCACAAATAATTCAAAATTTTATACTAAGATTTTCTACAAATGATAGTAAAAAGCACGTTATTTACAGGAAGAAACCAGACTGCAGTTATGAGAGCCGAAAGGCATGAAAGGGAAGCAGTAGTTTAGAAGGGAGTGAGATATGGCTGTAGCTTATCCCTGACGCTATTCAATCTATACATTGAGCAAGCTGTGAAGCAAACCAAGGAGAAATCTGCAAAGTGCACAAAAGTTCATTGTGAAGAAATACAAACTTTGAGGTTTGAATACTAGTGTGATTCGGTCAGAGACGGGAAAGGACTTGGAAGAACACCTGAACGAAATGTATGTCTTGAAAAAGAGTCAACAAAAGTAAAACAAAGGTAAAGTAAAACAATGGTAATGCAATGAAGTAGTATTCAGTGAGGTAAAGCTGAGAGAATGAGATTAAGAAATGAGACACTAAAAGTAGTAGATGTGTTTTGTGATTTGAGCAGCAAAATAATTGACGAAGGCCGAAATAGAGGCGACATAAAATGTGGACTAGCAATGGCAAGAAAAGCGTTTTCGAGAAGAAGAAACTTGTTATCATCGAATACAAATTTAAATTTTAGGAAGCCTTTTCTGAAGGAGTGGAACCTTGTACGAAAGTGAAGCATGGATGATAAACAGTTCAGACAAGACGAGAATAGGAGCTTTTGAAACGTAGCGCTTCAGAAGAATGTTAAGATTATTCGATGGATAGATACATAACTAAAGAGTAAGTGCAGAATCGAATCCGGAAGAAAGACATTTTTGGTACAACTTGATTGAAAGACGGGATCGGTTGATAAGCATCAAAGAATCGTAAATCTCTAATGTAGGAAAGTTGGAGGGGGGGGGGGGGGGAGGGATTACAGAGGGAGACCAAGGCTTGGCTACAGCAAACAGATTCAAATGAACGAAGGTTGCAATCATTATACAGAGATGATGAGCCTTGCACAGGATGCACTAACTTTGAGAGCTCAATCAGACCAGTCTTTGTAGTGAATGTTTTTTGTTTTCATGACATCCTTTCAGTGCTGATGATTTCTGGAAAAGAGACATAAAATACATTAAAAAAAGGTAACTGTGATGTGCGTGAAGCCGAAGACCGCCGGTACACCAGAGTCTCCACCTCATTACCCATGTTCACACGTCAATGTAGGTGAAACTGTTGTGCCCAATGTCTTAATCTCTCTTACACAGTAAATTCCCTGTCCTTTTCTCAGAATTTTCACTGCAGAGTTCAACAAGCTTTTATTTTTATATTTCCAATTATAAATACCAGGTATAGCCTATCTTTTCCGTGAAAGGTAAGGGAAAAACGTGCTATTACCGTGTCCTTACGCAACTATATTTAACAAAAGATGTATCATGTAGTAAGTCACTGGCTACATGGTACGTACACCAAACGCAAATAAAAGATCTAGTAAGCCCGAACGTTTATGTGCGAAATGTTCGGAAAAGGACGAAGGGTAGAGGGCAATGTGTGCTGTAATAAAAATCTCTGTCACCTAGTGAACAACTATCACAAAAGAATTAAAAAAGTTTTCTGTGAACGATACAAGGAATCAAATAACGAAGCGAAAAGACGTCGTTTTCTTAGTCTACAATGCAAGGATGTACACGTAATGATGGGATCCTGGATAGGAACAATGTTCAGGTCACGCAGATCGCTCGTGGGTTGTGAGCACAACATGCAGCTAAACACGCACCTCTACTGCAAACCAGTAACAATTCAACAGGCAACGCACAACAATAATGAGAGCAGGATATTCCAAAGAAAGGTATGTCCCGTCACTTGTATAGGTAACATCTGGTAAGGAGCCAAACAGAGAGTTCATCACGAGCCTTCAAATTTCTACATGCGAAAAGGACAACGTGCAAAATTTTTGCCTATAGTTTCTGCTAGAGAAACAGGAGAGGAGTAGCTGATTTACAGTTCAACGTCCCTTAGACATCGCATCTAAAGCGAAGAGCAATTAGCTAATTGCGATGGAAAGGCCATTTTCTTCATCGTCGTCTCTGTATGCTTCGAGTAATAGCGCCGTGCTTCAGCGGAGTCAGAAGTATCGTCAGTATCCCACCAACATTTCACATTCCTGGGACGTACTGCCGCATAACGCATGTCTTCTCCTACACATCTATTTACAGCGTCTTTCCCTTCCACCTACAAAAAAGTACATCAGCCTGAATGGCTTTCTGGTACTTTAGTAGGCGTATTACTATCTTAAGGTGGTTGTACGATAGCTGCATCTGCCAAGTGCGCCAGTTGACCAAGTACGTTTCGTGGGAGCTACACCTGCGAACTTACTAGAAAGAAGGTATTAATTGTCTGATAGCTTTCCTTCGACTGCGTATTGGAAGCGTGTTTAATTAACTTAAAGATAATTAGTAAACTCCTCTCTTCCTAGATAGGCGCATACAACAATATTTGAATTTCTAGGATCGTGTAACGCAAGGAAATTCAACAGAATATCCTTTAGTAATAATACTGTTTCTTACTTTTAATCATCGTCAGCACCACTTAACAGTATGGGGGTCACAAAATAAAGAAAAGACAATAGCACACTGCATGGCAGAGAATGAACAAACACGATTTTCGACGTACCAATCGTTCGACACTGGACGAACGCTCGAATTCCTGAATACGACCGACGGCCCAGTACTTCGCGGTTCATTACCCTCCCGGTAGAATATGAAAGTGTTCAATCATTGCCTAAACTGCAGTTACCTTTGGACAACCACTCTAGATGCCTTATAATTAAAAATGCTCACCGCGAAAGTTAGGCTGCCGATCGAAGTACATAAAGATCTCTAATTCGCAGTTATCGAAATCAACTACTCAATTTCGCACATACGTTTCAGTCCGACGCCCAGTGTTGGGGCGTGGGTACAGTGACATCCAACCGCGCCCTGTTCACGATACACTAGAGCCACCGCGGCAGTATATTTTACATGCGCGCACGGTATCAATAGCTTATGGCTCCCCGTACGCGATATTCCAGGGGGACAGTGTACGTATTACATGTGGGGTCTTCTACGAACAGCGGATACACCCCTTGCACGGCCTGCACGTTCGCCTAACGTGTTCTGAATAGAAACGGCCAGAACACCGGAGCACGGCAACGAACCCTCAAGAACTACCTTCGGCAGCCACAATCAAACACCTGTTTACCACAAGGAAGCAACAACGACTGAATTTCCCTGGAGCTTATTTATCGACTCATAACCACGTAATGTTTATTCTAGATGCGAAAATCTCTTCTCTTTCACCACAAATGCAGTGTGGTATTCATTGACATATGAGTAACACTTCTTGTTTTCCGCTCGGTTGCAATTTTTACGGACCTTCAATCATCGAAAATTCCAAATCGTTCCGTGATGAAGTGTAATAAAATGCTGAAATATTTGTGTTACGAAATCTCAGTAACGTAAATGGAAATGCGTAACATTGGTTATCGCTAAACAGAGAGGTTAAAGGGGGAAACTGAAATGCGAGGAATACTACGATATGTGAAATAAAACCTGCACAAAAAGCAGCCACAAGTGATGCAGAGAAGTGCAAATATGATCTCTTGTGTCAGAATATGGACTGCAGACATCACATGGTCAAACTTAGCACAGCTTAGTTTCTCACAATAAGGAGTCAGGCTCAGAACTAATCTACCTTAATTTTCGATAGTTTAGCCACAAATCTGTTTTACGTATCAACTGAAAACAGGCGGAAAATCAAAATACAAGTTTTTTGTCTTACAGCGTGACGCTAATAGCACATTTCATTACGCTGGACCGCCAACTAAAAGATTTGTTTGCAGAGACGGTAATGAATGGTAACAACGCTGATTAAAAGGGAATATTATGACTAGTATACACAAATTAAGAAATTCGAACAGATTTTAGTCGCAGTAAATGCATCCTCAAGGAACTCCCTTTGCAAGGCACTTTCCTTCCATAGGAACCTGGTTTATTCGTTGGACGAATTCTTACACAAATATACGGGAACCTTATTCTCTGCACAGGTGTTCGTAACTTACAAAGCATTTGCATTTCATAATCGAAATACAATTTGTGGCAAAATCGTAACTTAAAAATTAAATCACACAACGTCTTGGAGTTCAACACTTTTACACTGTGAGCTAACAATATTATGCCCCGTTGAAACGCGTCATTTCAGTTACACTCTAATATTGGAATTTTTGAATCAGCAGCTGAAATTAAGACAATTTGCTGTGTATACTGGCGACTGGCTCAGAATGAGCGATGTGGAGCAGTGGTTAAGGCACTTAATTTGCATTCGGGAGCAGCGGTGTTCGAATCCGCATTGGTCACTCAATTTAGGTTCTACGTTTACATACATATAAGGCAAGCCACCGTACGGTGCGTGGCGGAGGATACCGTGTACTAGTTCTAGACATTTCCTTTCCTGTGCCACTCGAAAACAGAGCAAGAAAGAAAACGACTATCTGTATCTTCGTGGTCCATACGCGACATGAATGTTGGCGGCAGTAGCATCGTTCTGAAGTCAGCGGTTCTCTAAATTTTCTCAATCGTGTTTCTCGAAATGAACGCCGCCTTACCTCCAGGAATTCTCGTTTCAGTTCCCGAACCATCTCCGTAATACTTCCGTGTTGTTAGAACCTACCGGTAACAAATCTGCCAGCCCGCCATTGAATTGCATCGATGCCTTCCTTTAATCCGACCTGGTACGGATCCCAAATACTCGAGCAGTACTCAAGAATAGGTCGCAACAGTGTCCTGTATGCGGTCTCCCTTGAAGGTGAACCACTCTTTCCTAAAATTCTCCCAACAAACCGAAGTCGACCATTAGCCTTCCCTACCACAGTTCTTACATGCTCGTTCCATTTCATACAGCTTTGCAACATTACGCCCAGATATTTACAAGACTTGACTTTGTCCAGCAGGACACTAGTAATACTGTAACCGAACATTTCAGGTTTGTTCTTCCTACTTATCTGCATTAGCTAACATTTTTCTACGTCTAGAGCCAGCTGCCATTCATCATACCAACTATAAATTTTATATAAGTCATCTTTTAACTCCTACAGTGTCTCAATTTCGACACCTGTCCGAACACCACAGCATCATCAACAAACATCCGCAGATTTTTTTCTATGGTTTCCCTTAATCGCTTAAGGCGAATATAGGGTTGGTTTCTTTGAAAAGGAAGCAACAGCAATTTGAATCTTGAATCTTTTTTGGCACGTACTGAAGCTACGTGACAGCTAAGTAGCTTTCAAAAATTGTTGAAACTATGGATTCAATTTCAAAATTTGTCAGAATAAACAAGGAATCACATGCGAAGGACAAGTCATAATTGTGAAGAAGGGACACTACAGGATATTTCAAACAGATTTATCCAATGTTAGAAGACTATATCTTGTACATGAATGAAGATGGAAACTTGGGGTAAATACTAACTTGACCATCGAAGTTTATATGGTTGCCGGCAAGGGTCACCCAGTGCAGATAGCTTACCAATAGCAGTGAATGCTGCGACTCCAGATATGAATGCAAAAGTATGGCGTGAATCTGCTTGTCGTTTGGATGTTTGTCGTGCTTCTGGTGAATGGCGCACTGAACATTTGTGAATGGTAAATGAAAATTAGAATTCTAAACATAATTGTAAAATTCCGCGAATGATAATATTTAAAATAAAAAGTTTGTAGTCGTATGAGTGAGTTAAAAATTACTCCAAGTTGCGTCTTCATTCATGCAGATTGTAGATGATATACAGTGTGTGAACGGTAACTTTTTACAAGAGGGCACAGTGGTGTAGGTGAAGTCTATTAGATAGAGGGCACTTGCGTACTATAAAGCCGGAAAACGACATCAAATTGGTCTACAAAAGCTACTAAGCTACAGCACACAGGCGTCACACGAATTTTTCAATATCCGCTCGCTCTCTTACGCCACCAACTTAGCCGGTTATTCCGTTAACATTATTACGCATTTAACGTCTGTAGTGAGGGTAATGAACGAAAACGGTCTTTTTATGAACACCATGAAAACACGAATTACGTTTACAACTGGATCTAAACTTATCCCTCACGAGCATAGCAGTTTCGTAACAAGAGTGACCAGCAAACAAAACGGAGCTTAAATTCACACTAGCGTCAATTTTGCATTTTATAAGTGCAGAAACAAGAGGTTATAAATATTCAAAGATGATTTTACCCAAATCTCGCACTGCACGCACGCGCTGAAACAGGTTGTTTTTGTACGACAATTTTAGGCTGTTTCCCGGTTTGATAAACCCCAAGGGTCCTATATCTTTGTTCGTCTCGACTTCATCTAAACATTTGTCGTTTACGCCCTGCAGTCTTGTGAATTTGGTGACACGCTTTGAAACAAACTATAAATTGGACTTTTGCGAAAAAACCTGTGAAACTCATAATAATTAACAAAACAGTGGGTTTATACAGACAAAAAGCGGGTTCGCGGACAGTTCACTGTGTATAAATGCTGTCAAGGAGTAAGGTTCTCATATGTTTGCTGTTATTGTAAATAATTCACCTTTACTGTATTGGGACAAAGATGAAGGAGCGCAATGCTTGAGTAGTGAATCAGATCCCTGACTCTGTGTTTAAATTCATCTGTGGATGACTTGCTAGTCAGTCAATTGTGCAGCGCTGGGAGATTCTGATTTGAGGCACAACAGCGAGCAGTTGAGGTTCTTTTTTGTGAAAGAGGCGTGATTTCTGTGAATCGGGAAAAAGCTATCTGGAATACTTTATTATGGAGATGAAAAAAAACTTTGATCACACTTTCTTGTCCTCCATATTGATGGAGAAGATTTTGGATGAGTTTTAAAGGTTAGCTTGTAATGAGAGAATTTTGTATTTGTTAGAGTCTACTTATGTAGTTGTGCTGTCTTTTTCTTATTACTGATAGTTTGATGTCTCAGAAACGACTTTCTTAAAACCCGCTTCTGTGATTCATAGTAAAGTTTTGAATTTTTAGCATGTGTGCATTGCACGTTACGCCACACTAAAATACAAATCGTTTCTGACAAAAAAAAGAGTAGATTACCTTTAGATACTGCATCTGCCGATTTGTATTTGCTTTCGAGAACGTCAGTACTCCCGATACAAAAACAGCATGCTGAGCAAGAGGTAAGTTACTTTTAAAAATGGCTCTGAGCACTATGGGACTTAACATCTATGGTCATCAGACTCCTAGAACTTAGAACTACTTAAACCTAACTAACCTAAGGACATCACACAACACCCAGTTATCACGAGGCAGAGAAAAATTACTTTTACTTCAGGGCAGCCGGCGGTCGTGGCCGAGCGGTTCTAGGCGCTTCAGTCCGGAACCGCGTGACCGCAACGGTCGCAGGTTCGAATCCTGCCTCGGGCATGGATGTGTGTGATGTCCTTAGGTTAGTTAAGTTTAAGTAGTTCTAAGTTCTAGGGGACTGACCCATGCCCAAGGGAGGACTCGAACCTGCGCCGGGATCAGCCGCAATGGCGCTACAGTTACATAGTTTTCATTGAGCACACAATTAGTTTCTTTTGGTAGTTAATTAGACTGATTTTCTTATTACATATTTTGCATTTCATGAAGTTAAATGTTTTATTTTTCGACACTTCACATGCGCAACACAGAGCCAACCCATAGCCAGTTTTGCTCAGCAACTGAATGCGTTATCTGAAGTACAGGTTACACGAGGAGAAAATTTTTGAAATCAATGTATCCAGCTTTCTCTCAAAGCTGACAAAAGAAGTATGCGGGCGGTGTAGTCGAACGAAAGTGTGATAGCCGAAAGACTTAAATGTGCAGAACATTAGTATGTCCTTCCTATTTAATACACTTTAAGACAAAAAAACGACGCACCACGAACGAATCATCCGAGTGGGCCGAAAATCGATACATGTGGTGTATATGTAGAGAGAAATGAATTATCATAACTTCAGAAAAACTGGATGGTTTATTGAAGATAAAGAGCTTCACTAATTAACCAAAATGAGCCAGTCATCGGGGCCCAATTCGAAGCTGGACTCGTCGCTGAAGACAATTTTACTCCAGTCACTGAGATTACAGGCGGAAGACGTAGTCTGGAGACGCCTCGGACACCTGACCGTTGCCCGCCATACGGCCCGTCAACCAGGAGTTTTGGTCTGGGGTGCCGTTTCATTTCACAGCAGCATCACATTGGTTGTCACCCGCGGCACCCTTACAGCACAACTGTACGTCACGATATTCCACACCCAATTTTGTTGCCCAACTCGGCAAGCCATCCTGGGATTATATTTCAGCAGGATAGCGCCCGCCTGCTCACGGCGAGAGTTTCTACTGCTTGTCTTAGTGCTTGCCAAAACCAACCTTGGCCAGCCGGGTCGACGGATCTCTCCCCAGCAGAGAACGTCTGGAGCATTATGGGCAGCGCCTTCCAAGCAGCTCGGGATTTTGACAGAATATGGCACAGTATCTCTCAAGACAACGTCCATCAACTCTATCAGTCAATGCCAAGCCGAATATCTGCTTGCAGTGCAAAGGTGGATCAACGCGTCATTGGCTTGCTGAATTTGTGAAGCTCTTTCTCATGGATAATTCGTCCAATTTTTCAGACATCGTAAACATTTGTTTGTCTGTAGATGTACATCACATCTACCGATTTCCGCTCCATCGGATGATTCCTTCATGATGCGTCTCTTTTGTCTTAGAGTGTATTACTATCATGTTTTGCCAAGCACCGAAAGAAATTCAGTTAATGTAAAAAAATATTTATGACAGAGGGTGTAACCATCATCAAGCCAACTCCAGTTCGTGAGGCCGCTAAGACTGAAAAAGAACTGACTCGTGAAGCGTACTATAGGCTCACACACAATACGGAGTGACAGAAACATTCATTTTGGGACGATACCGCTGACTGTTGAACAACGCATGGTGTTTCAGCGAACCTAATCTCTGGATGGCAGCACACCAAGACATTCAATTAAATGAATACGTGGACCTACTTCATAAAATGCGCAATACACAACGGTGGTCTGATTATTAATGTGTCCGATGACATCCCCAAACTTAAAGCAAGAGCGTGTGCCGTGTGGAGAGAAGAGCAAACTCGACGGCAGAGTGGCCACCAGTACTATGTTCTTTAGCATATTTCCCCCCTAGAGGTTCACGGTTTAAAAACTGGACTTGGGACAAACATCAGGATGCGCTTCCATCACGGTACGTTCTACAGTCCCTTCCACATTAAAGTCGTAAATGTCTCCTCAATTTGTCTGACTCAAGCTCACAAGCTAATTTAAATCATACATCCTTTCGGCGTGAGTGGTATCGCAAGCAGGACGTTGCTTCACGCAAGATGCTACGCAAATTTAAACAATAGTGTCACCAACGTCCCGCATCAGAAAAATATATTACAATCATCGCGCAGTTTTTAATAAATCGTCACTTGCACATATAATTGAGTGTCTACTCCCATGGAGAGCGTCTGTACCGTCCCGTGGATTGTCTGTGGGGTGACAGGGCCATATGGACTTATTATTTACTGAGTCTCTAAAATGATATAACCAAAGGATTACATAGCAATTTTACCTCAGAAAAGAAAAGCCAATTTACACTATTCTTTGTGTCGCAAGCTCTTCAACGATATACGTACAAAAAATATATATGTTGCCAGTTATCGTGATATGTTGCTATGAGCAAACGTGTTACTATTATGCGAGACTACATTTTGGCAGTTTTAGGTGGGCAGTGTTATGACTATGGTTGCGTAAGATACCATTAGAGGTCGGACCGGAACTACCACTGTCAACCGCAGCAAACTATTGCCCTTTAGCTACTACCAAATGCTTTGTGTTCTTCAGTTTGTTTTTTGTTTGTTTGATGGTACATGTCTGCAGTGCTTGTACACACTGAGACCACAGCACCACAACAGCCTGTTAGAAGATCCAAAATAAAAATATGCAGCCCATATTAACTTTACAATGGGCAATGCCGTTTTGTTCTGTCACCTCTAGTGACGGGCTAGGTAGGACTGTAGTGCAGGAATTTCAACGCACGCCAGGACTGTAGTCTTGTACAAGCAAACAAATAAAAAATTTCTCTATGAAGTTTCATTTTACAGCGGCGTGTACACTGATTTGAAGCTTCCGGACGGATTAAAACTGTGTTCCGGAACGGGACTCGAACAGCGACTTTTGCCTTTCGTGGGCGAGTTCCTATCGATAAGAGGAGAACTTCTATGAAGTGTGCACGGCGGAGAGAGGTACTGGCGGTATTAAACATGTGCGGGGGTGGGGAGGGAAGGGGTCAGGAGTCGTACTTGGATAGTTCAGTCAGTTGAGCGCTTGCACGCGAATGGCAGACAGCCCAGGCACGAGTCCCGCGCCGGCATACACTTTCAATCTGCCGAGAAGTTTCAAACAAAACATTATTTATGTTAATTTTTTCCGCGATGTCAAACAAACTTTATGACTACAACTCGTCAGTAACGAAATAATGGCTGCAAAATATATTTGTACTAAAGGTTATTAAAAAAATTATAAAAATGCACATCAACGTTTGACTGTTGCTAGATGATTAAAGCGCCAGAACTCTTACCATTTGTCAAAATGCTATCGAACACGACGATGCTGCCACTCTGCTCGTGTAGTTCCGTCGACCAATATAAGAAGAAGAAGAAGAAGAAGATGATGATGATGATGATGATGATGATGAAGACGATGAACAACCAGTGGTTGTGTGGATGATTCACAAAGATAGAACAACTTTCATGGTGACTTGGACGAAGCGCGTAGAATGACAGCGGTCAGTACGCAGTAACTCTTGTTGGAGTCACTGGAGGGAAAGAACAGCAGGCCGGCAGCAGGTGAGCGGTGAGTCAGCTCTCAAGGTTGCTGCAGCGACTTGATTGCTGAATGGACCGTAGGCGAAAGTCCACGACGACACGGCAGTCAACTTGCTGTAGCCTCACGGTGGCAAGAGGCTTATACGCATGCATGATCGGGACTTCCGATCTCGATAAATAATAAACATCGATTTTCTCAAAACTTTCGCTCATGACGCATTGAGGCACATACGCACCTAATTTATTCCGTCCCCACAATATCTCCTACAATCTGTGGTAATATACTAAAGGCTGTATCTCACCTAACGTTCAGTTCCATTTTTTTTTTTCCTCAGGCTGACATGGAAAGACAAAACTACCCGTGTTCCAATTTACATACGAATGTAATTTCCCAATAACCTCGTATACGCAAGAATCTTTCTACTCTGCACCTAAGTCAGTATTCCACAAATAACATGTGAAATTGTGGTAGAGTGTAATTTTATTGAACCCTTTGTTAGTCTTCTTCCCGTGCAATTCGCATATGAAAAGGGCAAGTAATCAATGTTCAAACATTTCTGCGCGCACTGTCATTAGTCTAATCTATGACATATTTCTAGATTCCTCATTTAATACTGGGTCTTCAAACTTTGCAAGAAGACTTTTGAGTAATACTTCGCGTCCAGTTTCAGGCCTTTGGCAGTTCAAGTTTTTCAAGCATCTCTGTGTCGATCTTCCTTGGGTCACACAAACCTGTGACCACTAGCGTTGTCTTCCTTTGTAAACGTTCAATGTCTCCAGTTGGTCCCATTTGGTACGGATCACACGAATCTGAGTAATGTAGGATGAGTCGCAAGAGTGTTTCGTAAGCAAACTTCTTTGTAGAAAGACTGCATTTTCGCAGCATTCTGCCAAAAGACCGAAGTCTGCTAGCTGAACTATCTACAGCTGACCATTTGTGACTATTCGATAGCATATCCCTATGAATTGTTACTCCCTGGTATTTGTATGAGTTGCCTGATTGCAATTGAGACTGAGTGATATCGTAAATATAGAACAATAAATTTCTCCGTTTTCAAGTGTTTTAGTTTTATATTTCTGAATATGTAAAACACGTTGCTGATCTTTGCAGCATTTTAAAATCATACCATCATCTGTTTTAATATTTGTGCAGTTTTTCTTTTTCGGGCAGTATTTCATTACAAATAACTGCATCATCTGCAAGATGTTTGAAGTTAATAGTATTATTGTTTGGCCGGTCATTAATGTACAACATGAACTACTAACGTCCAACACGCTTTCCGGTCGATAGAGAATTTTAAATTTCGCATTGTTTTTCACCCAAGCCGCACCGATGTCACTAACACTCCTCAAACAACTCAAAAAGTGAATACCTTTTGCCAAATTCTTCAGCGCTGACAGTGTGTGCAGCAGTACTGTAATCTGTAATACAATTGCTGAACGTATTGCTTCGTTTCACTGTGTTTTACTCGGACTCTTTAAGCTCGAATAAGTAATGAAGGAGCTCCTGGTACGTCGAGGACGATAAAGGAACACGCTGTCCAGCGACGGCAGATTTATTACGTAAAGCTGTCCTCACACGGGACGTCACAACGCGCGTGGACGAGGAGCTGGTGACGTCATACCGTGGAATTCTACGTTCTGCTGCAATACGGAGCGCGAAATAAAAAATCTGGCATGTTAGATTTTTGCCTTGTGGAGAGGACGTGGCCAATGACATGCGACATCATTTTACGTTACAAGCAGAACATAGGAGCCGCCACACGTTATGGCGTTAAACATTGTACTTGGGGATTTTCTTTCTCCTAGAATACATGGTACGAAGATAAGATGTTTCAAAGCATCGGCAAATTGAGGATCTCTCGAAAACACGTCGTTTTAGCTATGATTTGTTATAGTAAAATTACTGGAAACTACATACCTGCAGTTAAATGCTTCCTGCAGTTTACGTATGTTTTTAGTACATATTGCAACTTGTGTGTTACGAAAGTACATCTTTTAACCGTCACAGCTCAATGATGATCTACCAAACGAGCGTCATTTGGTACAGTTTTCATATTACATATCAAATAGCGACAGGTATAGATGCAGTCTTCAGACAGCGTATGCCACAGTTGTTATGTCGAAGTTTGTAACGCATCTTCTAGCGACGTGACTTCTGAACTGCGAAGAAAAAAGGAGCACGTTCGCGCCCACCTCCTTCCAATTTTTTTTCATCTTTCGTTTTCTAAAAGAGTCTGGTTTCCCTCAAAAGTGAATGGTATTTATTATAAATAATGTATCTGATTCAATTCTTGTTGCAAAGGTCAACGACTGGAATGATCCCCAGTGACCATAAATCTTAAAGTGACCGCCAGTCTACGCCTGAGAGGAAACACAAGTTACGCACTGGAAGTTTTTGCTATTATGAAACATTCCGTAAAATGTATATACACTTATTTCTGTGTTTATGGACTGGCTCATGTTTGTATCTCGCTAGTAAACACCTTTTTCAATGATGGTGAGCAGCTTCGAAAAAATTTCCTCTTCCATTCGAATGAAATTACGAAATGAATCTCGATCTTGAACTCTGTGTGATGAAGTACATTATTTCAGATTGTTGGTCCGTGTGCAGACTTACATTTGACACTGTACCTCAGCCATATTCAATTTAAGATCTAAAATGGGATGACAATTAATTGAGTTAACGAATAAGTTCTACTAGTATAGCAGTATGTATCTCAGATCGTTGTACAGCATTATGTAGTGTTCTTCCATCAGCAATTCGCTGTACAAGCCATCGATGAGTCCAGAATTTTCGTCGTGACTTTCCCCGCGTCTAATTTCGGAGACAAACTGTGTGGTTTGCGAACCAAATGGTGCCGACAACGACCGCTGAATAGCGCTGATCACGTTAGCTAGCTCTTCCTGTGCGCCGATAGCGCTGTCTCTGGTGGGATCAGAGGTTCCGTCCGCGTCAACGTTAGCTGCCTCTTCCAGTGTGAAGACGACTTAATGGAGGCTGGTTTCTACCCCGTGTACTGCCCCTCTCGTCGTGTTAGCTTGTGTTGCAATATTTCTGGCTTTGCAGCTATTATATTCAGGTACAAGAAGCTCATCTTAAAAGGGGACCCTCCATATTGTAAATCACGGATTTTGATGCGCTTCAAATATGTTGTAGAGGCACCTACCCTGAGTACCTGGCTATCCGGATTCGTAGCAACGGGCCTTGGTTTTTGAGAAAATCGATTTTGAAATGCATTGCGCGCTTTGTATACCCGGAACAGTACACATGTACCGAGCAAGTCAGCGTAGCGCAGCGCAGCGGTAAAGGTTCACGGCTACGGCGCTGGAGTTACCGTGTTCCAATCCTGCTCGTGTACTTTTTTTTCAAAATCGACCGAATTTTTCAATTTTATTTCAAAGAATATCAGAAAACAGTGTAAAGTGTGCGATATTATAAAGATATTCATTTGATTCTTCGTTCAACTCCTCTACTTGCGGATCTTCTTCTGGCTGCACTACTGCAGAAACAGGTACTTCCATTTCACAGAATTCTTCTAACACACAGCACTAGAGACGCTTTGCGAGCAACTGACGCTGTAGTTAGATGCGAACGTAAAGGAATGCAACTCGCATCCTCATTGGCCGCAACTAGGAGCCGGGGTTCCCGTTACCGCTAACGTTATTCACGGGAGAGGGGACGTTAATGGGCGGAGATCGATTTCTGGTAATAAGAGAAGCGACCGCTGTACGAACATTCGGAATTCCAACAGCGAACCACAAACGGAATGAATATTTGAAAAATTAATAACTGAATACATCGTTATAATTTCGCACACCTTACACTGTTTGTTGATATTCTTTGAAATAAAACTGAAAAATTCAGTCGATTTTGAAAAAAAAAAAAAAAAAAAAAAAAAGTACACGAGCAAATGGTTCAAATGGCTCTGAGCACACTATGCGACTTAACTTCTGAGGTCATCAGTCGCCTAGAACTTAGAACTAATTAAACCTAACTAACCTAAGGACATCACACACATCCCTGCCCGAGGCAGGATTGGAACCTGCGACCGTAGCGGTCGCTCGGTTCCAGACTGTAGCGCCTAGAACCGCAAGGCCACTCCGGCCGGCGTACACGAGCAGGATTCGAACACGGTACCTCCAGCGCGGCAGCCGTGAACTTTTACCGCTGCGCTACGCTGACTTGCTTGGGATGTACGTAATGTTACAAGTATACAAAGCGCGCAATGAACTTCAAAATCGATTTTCTCAAAAACCAAGGCCCGTCGCTAATAATAATAATAATAATAATAATAATAATAATAATAATAATCATCATCATCATCATCATCATCATACATCATTGACAGAAAGACAAGATCAATCATTCGGGAAACATTAACTGACACAGTCTCCAAGGTTAAATTTATGGGGGATATCTCGGAACCATTTGAAATCCAAACTGGAGTGCGACAGGGTGACGGATTTTCACCATTACTCTTTAATATCATTCTTGAAAAAATTATCAGGACATGGGAAAAAGAAGTCAAAGGAATCCAAATTGGCATTAGAAAAGATAATAGATTCAATGTGAAGTGTTTAGCTTTTGCGGATGACCTTGCAAGCCTCACAAATAATAGAAAAGAAGCCACTAACGCCATAGAGAAGTTACACGAAATTGCACAAAGCACTGGCCTGCAAATCTCATATGAGAAAACCCAGTACATAGAAAGAGTGCCACAAGACAAATTGCCTATTGTGACAACCCATGGGAAAATCGTACAAGTACCACATTTTAAGTACCTGGGAGAAATCATCCAGCCACCAGGGATCAACCTAAAGGCCAATGAGGAAAGAATAAAAAAACTACAGAAAGCATATAAACTCACGTGGAACTATTATAACCAAAAGTCCATATCCATTAACGCAAAATTGAGGCACTACAACACTGTCGTACTTACGGAGGTACTGTATGCATCTGAAACAACACAAATAGGTGGGCAAACTAAAATCAAAGAAATAGAGAAACAAGAAAGGAAAATTCTCAGGAAAATTTTTGGCCCGATACAAGACAAGGAATCTGGAAGAAGAGACCAACATCAGAATTATATAAATACACAGACAAGATTACGGATACAATAAGGAAAAGAAGAATGCAGTTCTACGGACATATCCACAGGATGAATGAAAACAGAATTTCAAAGCGAATTCTTAAAGTCATCAACTCAGGCAGGGGAAAAACAAAATGGATAAAAGAAGTTGAAGAGGACCTCAGACAAGCACACATAACAGTAAACGATGCAGAAAATAGAACTGAATTCAGGAACATCATCAAAAAACATAAATTTGACACCACAACACAGAAGAGACCAGGATGCAAATGGACAGCGGAGCGAAAGAAACAACACAGTGAACACATGAAGAAAATTTGGGCTCAGAAAAGAGACAAACAATCATCATAAAGGAATTCAAGTTCAAACGCTCTCTTAATTGGGAATAATCGAAAATAATAATAATAATAATAATAATCATAAACAGATTGCCAGGTACTCAGGGTAAGTGTCTCTACAACATATCTGAAGCGCATCAAAGTCCGTGATTTACGGTATGGAGGGTCCCCTTGTCAGAGCAGAAGTAGCAAGTGAGGTAACTTGGTGTTAGGTACCAAAGACAGATCGTTTGATCGGTACGGGTATCGTGAGAAAGACCGCATAAATTGTGGTCCTTCTCCGCGATTGGCCGCTGCGTTCGGAAGTTGCGCGCCAAAATGATAATCTTCTGTTATTAATATTAGACAAACCCAAACAGCATATTTACTTGCAGTTCAAATTAAAGTATCTCTCAATAGCGTTTTATCATTTCATTATTTCACAAGTATTAATAACCATAAGAATAGAAAACAACTGCTAAATGAAATGGCAGACGAAGCACTTCAGTGATCGGATCGCGCCTAACTTGGATGGCGGGCGAAGTGGTTCGGCTGTAAGATCAGGGCTGGTTCGGCAGTGTCGGAGATTGTCTGCTAAGACTTAATTTTCAACATCTAGTTTGTAAATGTGACAGCTGGTCCGGCAGTCTCGGAGGATAGAGATGATGTTTGCTATGGTCGGTGTCAGGTAGGACTTTATTTGCAATTTCTGGTTATTTGGATTTGTAATTGAGAACAATGTGATAGTAATTATGGAAATACGCAATTCATTATTTTGTTGAAGAATGGAAATTATTTGTGACTCTAAAGTGGAATGTTATGGTGCAGCTTCTCCTTTTGCCGGTAAAAAGCGAGTGGCATCACACATAAACAAACTTGTTGGGAATTTAATTATTCACATTATATCAATTCCTCACTAAGAGTTTCTTACAGCCTCAAGACAACGGATTCACGACCCTGCATGCTGTTTTGTGCGCCGGGGACAACAACTACAGAAGACTGCAGATTGGTGAACATTTATTAGAACTCATGCATTCCACTCAGGGCGGTGGAAGCAAATAGGCATCTCGCGTATACCGCAGTCTTAGTACAAATGAGATCAGTTACACGTCATCTGTGGTAACACAGAGAAGATATGAAGGAGGGAAATTTTAGAGGGAAGGGGTTTATCATACGCACGTATATATCATATCTCCCTCTCTAACTCTGTTTTTCAACTTGCCGTAGCCCATCCAATAGCGATCAGGCGTCGGCCAATGCACCCTTCCTATTTTTTATTATCTTTTCTATTATTTCACGGGTAGCACTTTTATAGTTGGGTCTGTAGCCGATTTCTAAGGGGTAAAGTATGTCCTCCCTACTTCCCGGTTCGTGCCTCGCTCCAGCGTGTTGTGGTCTTCAGTTTCAATACTGGTTTGATAAAGCTCTCAACGCTAGTCCGTACCGTGGTAGTCCTTTCACCGTCTGAATAGGTACTGAAACTCACATTCATTTTAGTCTCCTTACTGTTTCCTCGCCTTTGTCTCCCTCTAAAATTTCTACCCGCCACCCTTCTATCCAATATCAAACTGACAATTCCTTGATGTCCGCTTGTGCTCTATCAACCAATCCCATCCTTTAGTAAAGTTATGGAACGACCAATACGTTATTCTGATCCACGAGTACATCGTAAAGACGGGGGATTTTGCTGATCAATATTGCTGAGCGCTCGGGCCAACTACAAGTAGGTGGATATATTTGTATTGTAACGAGCCTAGCAGTATCCGTAGGTGCTGGGAAAGATAAAATTACCCGGCATCCAGCTGTGTAACGACAGCAGGGCGACAATACCGGCCACCAAAGAACGTCAGGGCGCCACAGTTACTTAACGAAAAACGAGATTTATTGTCTGTAAGGTCCGATCGGTGCTAAATGGAAACCACAGTAATAATCAAAAATATTTTATTTGCAACATTTAACTACACCTTCCATATACTCCTCTACAGAGTCGCCGTTCCGATTTAGACATCTGTCTTAGTGTGTCTTTCCGACACGCTCGGCACGGAAGGCAGCCGCCTGTGCTTTCCGCCAATTCTCTACTCTGGTCTGCAGCTCGTTGTTTGTTTCAAAATGCTGTCCTTATAGCCAGCGATTAAAAACGTGATCAGAAGAGATGACAATCAAAATAAGCTGAATCCTGTATGGTGTGTGACCAAACACGCAGCAGGAGCGTCTTTGTTGCAGCTACATTGTCCGGCCGAACATTGTCATGCAGATGGTCAATGCCTGATAACATTCCTCTTCGCTTGTTCTGAACTGCCCTCTGTAAGCGATTTTCTCGAATCGCCTGATCCATTCGCTGAACAATATTATCGGCTGATACTCGCTTCCTTCCTTGACCCCCTACATAATGCTGCAAAGTTCCTGCACCTCTGACGCACTTTACTGTCAGGCATGACAGTTACGTTATGTGGGATGCATGAAATCAGGCGGAATCTCTCAGCACGAAGAATTCAAATGATAGCACGCACTTCACACTTGGCGGGAGATACTATTGTTGTAAGCATCTATACATGCTCACTGTGTGCTCAGAACTGAAATGTGCAGTGACACAACCGACGGGCATATTAGAGACACTGCGCAAAACACATTGTACTTTCAATGCAGAAAAAAAACCAGCCCCCCTATTTATGTACTTCATGAAATCGTTGTATTGTATTCTTGATAGACTGATGTGGATCAGTCATTCTGCGGCATGTCACTTTTGATTCAACTGGTATTTGTGATATTTGAATTGAAATACTTGGATTACTTAAAAGATAGCCATTGACATTCGAGACACACTACTTGTATTGTTTGATGTACAATATATTGAACGTGAGTTACAACAGTTTACTGATTTTCCTTGTAGCTTGAAGTGATTGTGTCTTGAATCAGAACTGTGACTTTATTTTATTGGTTCATTATATGTTGCAAAGCATTTGATTTTATTTAAAAGTAATCACAATCTGTGTTAGATGCTTAATCTTTGGACTTAATTATTATTCCTCGAGAATTGAGATTTATACAATTCGCATGTAGGATCCAACTGTCCACGGAGTCTGATGCAGAACGTTTTAGCCGGGACATTATTATGATTATTCAAGGCGCACTCACTGGGGATTTATTTTAGGCCCCTATTGCTAGCGATCGCACCTGGACCAGTCTTAACATTCCTTGGGCGTCCAGGATCGGGAATGTACGAAGTTAGACAGACATTATTCATCTTACACTAGGCAGGCCGTCACAAACACATTTCAACAGCTTCTAGCCTCCCCTCCTCCTCTGAATTGTTTATCGTCCACCTTTCACTTACGTGCAAGGCCACATTTTATTTTATATCCTCCCTACTTCGCCCGTCATCAGCAAACAACATAACTCTATGTACTACATTTAGTGTCTAACTTCCTAATTAATTCCCTCAGCATCGTGTGATTTAATTCAACTACATTCCATAACCACTATTTTATGTTTGTTGTTGTTCATCTTACAACCCGTAATTAGAATGCTATCCCTTCCGTTTAACTGCTCTTGCAAGTCTTTTGCCGTCTCTGGCAAAATTGCAGTGTCATCAGCAATTCTTCTCCCTGAACTTTATTTGCCTTTCCAAATTTTTCCCTGGCTTCCTTCATAGCTTGCTGAACGTACCGATAATATATTATCGGACACAGGCTACAACCCTGCCTCACTTCCTTCTAACTGCTCTTTCCGTTTCACGTTCTTCGATCTTTTTAACTGCAGTCTGCTTTCTGTGGAAGTTGCAAATAATCTTTCGCTCTCTGTATTTTATCCCTGTTACCTTCAGAATTTCAGAAAAATGGTTCAAATGGCTCTGAGCACTATGGAACTTAACTTCTGAGGTCATTAGTCCCCTAGAACTTAGAACTACTTAAACCTAACTAACCTAAGGACATCACTCACATCCATGCCCGAGGCAGGATTCGAACCTGCGACCGTAGCGGTCGCTCGGTTCCAGACTGTAGCGCCTAGAACCGCACGGCCACTCAGGACGGCTCAGAATTTCAAGCATATACTTCTAATCTGCCACAGATTCTCAACAGCACTGATTTTATCTGATGCACGTCTTGTTCTATACGTAGACAATGCAGCACTGTGTACCTACCACTCAGTATCTACAAAATGTCTTCATTCGCTGTCATATTTGACGAGCGTTATCGTTTCGGCGTCACGTTCCACGTCATTAGCACAACCCGTAAAGGTTAGTTTCTCCGACTTCAAGATCCAATTGTAGACCTTTCTTGACAATGTAGCGATTACCTCGGTGGCAACATTACAGCAAGTGCAAATACCTAAAACACGCTTTACAAAAATGGCCTTATGGTTAGCAGTCTTAGGAAAATGAAGCAAGACGCATCTTTGCGTAGAAGAGGTGTTGTGTCCTCAACATTCAATTTTCGCTATTTTCTCGACAACTCTAAGGGATTACGTAAGCTACATGCGCAGCACTGTTTACCCTGGCAGTTCTCAGTCCCTCGTCTGTCGAAAGTGCCATAGGTACATAATTTTGAGCGCTAGTTAGTTGCATGTTCCATGAATCATAATAGTGGTAATTTGCTACGATGTGTCCGTGGGATAACAAATAAGATACATTTTCTTTGTGAAAACAAGATACATTTTCTTTGTGAAAACATGTCTGCTTGCTGACCATTTACGTAATTGCAATTTTACTTTAATCCACAATAAAATTTAATAACCGACAGACAAATATACACAGAAATTATCGATTCGGAAAGTCATCTATGGACTCGTTCCACACGATCATTGCGGTATGAAGTTCGGCAAATTTTTTGTCAGTTTTCTGCAGTTTCGCTATACTTCGGAAACTACAAGGAAATGATTCGTCTTATTACTTGTAATAATTTATCTGCATTAGATACTAGAATTACTGGCATCAAGGAATCTCAGCAGTGAATTTAGAAGGGTCGTACGAAATTGTGAAATACCTGCCATCGAGAAAAGAAATGCTAGCAAAGCAGTCACTACAGCAAATTGAGTATACTTTCACGCTTAAACGCCAAAAATGTGCGATTACACGTACCTGTGATAAAAAATTATCACGTGCAATTCGCTGCATATGTTCGTGTAACACAAAAAGAAAGATTACGAGAAGCGTTCAATAAATAACGCAACACATTTTTTTTCTGAAAGCGGATTGGTTTTACTCAGGATTTCAATACACCATATTATTCCCCACACTTTTGACTACAAAATCTGTTTTTCAACATAATCTCCGTTCAATAGGACGGCTTTACGCCACCTTACCAATAAGGCCTTATGCTCACACGGTACCCCCTCAATGATGGACGTCGGAGCCGACGTCTTCAAGCATCTATAACTCCCCCCCCCCCCCCGCCCCTCCCCCCCAATCATTCCATTACTGCTTCCCACGGGGTACAACCTTCATTGAGCATTGAGTCAAACAGATGAAAGTCGGAAGGCGTGAGATCCGATCTGTAGGTGAGCTGATGAAGAACAGTCCAATGAAGTTTTGTAAGCTGCTATTGGATGAGCAAACTTCCGTGAGGCCCTGTGTTCTGACCGAGAAGAAGAAATTTGTTTGCATTTTTGTGGAGACGAACACGCTGAAATAGTTTCTTCAATTTCCTGTCAGTAGCACAATACACTTCAGAGTTGATCGTTGCACTATGAGGGAGGACATCAAACAGAATAACCCTTCAGAGTCCCAGAAGACCGTCGCCATGAAGTTACCGGCTGAGCGCGCGGTTCTGAACATTTTCTTCGGAGCAGAGGCGGAATGGCGCCATGGACTGATGTTTGGTTTCCGGTTCGAAGTGATGAACCCATGTTTCATCGCCTGTGACGATTTTTCGACAGTAAATTGTCACGATCAGACTCGTAACCCGCAAGCAATTCCGCACAGATGGTCCTTCGTTGCTGTTTATGGTCTTCTGTTAGGTAGCGGGGAACCCAGCGGGTATCCACCTTCGAGTACTCCATCTGGCGGACGAGTGTGTCAGCACTACCACCAGAGACGTCCAGTTGTGCAGCAGGGTGTCTGATTGTGATCCGTCGATCAACTCGAATGAGAGCGTCCGGGCGTTCCAACATTGCCGGAGTCACAGCTGTGTACGGCTGCCCGGCACCGGGGATATAGGGTAAGTTTGCGCGACATTGATACGAAGACGACAAGCTTCTCGCCCAACGACTCGCCGTGCTTTTGTTCACTACGAAATCCCCGTAGACACTCTGCAAGCGCCTAAGAATATCTCCGATGCTCTGGTTTTCCGTCGAAATATACTCAGTGACAGCTCTCTGTTTGTAACGCAACCCTGTTAAAGATGCCGTTTTGAAGGCTACGTATAGCGCCGCTACCAATAGGAACCTCATGAAACTATGAGGGCCGAAGGAGATTATTCCACGATGTCTCATAACAAATTACGCATTTTTTCAACCGAAGCTAGCCGAGAAAAAAATGTGTTGCATTACTTACTGAACGCCTCTCGTAGCATTCAACGTCACGTGATCGTCATTACAGCCGTGGCGCACTCTAGGGTAAAGTAATGATTGGGGAATGAAGTGTGCGATGCCATTGATACAGAAACTGACCACGCATTCGAATTAATCGACACCTCGCTCAGTATCGTTCACCGTAGCTAGTCCATCCCCTTCCTTGGTTCTTTTTGTTGACGTTAAACTTCTAACGCACAACTAACGAAGATACCACCAAAGAGAACCAATTTCTGAAATCTGACATGGAAGGACAGGGCAACTGGACATCGCAGCGAGCCTGGGATGATTTACAGAATCTTGCACCAGAATACAAACAAGAAGAGTGTAATGGCGTGCTTCTCAGCGTTCAACAGCGTTGTTTTCATTTTACGCACAACATTTCGACAACCGAATCTGATGTCTTCTTCAGGTACTGCGATCTGTGCTGTCACGTGCACCGGATGAACAACTGGAAGCACATCATTAACCAATCACGCCGAGGAGACCTGACAGATCACAAGAAGAGAGCAGAATCTTCAGTAACGTGTTGTGACAGGTAAAGGCTGAAGATAAGATGTGTACCTCGGGCAACTGATGAAGAGGTACTCCACTGAAATGAAGAGAGAAGAGCTTTATGGCATCACTAGATTAAAGGAAGGGATAGGTTGGTAGAACGCATCCTGAAAATACCAAAGATAATTGCTCGATTATAGGGGGAAGTACCTGGAATAAGACAGGGGGGGGGGGAGGGGGAGTGGGCGGAGGAATAGCGAAAATTAGCGAGAGGGATCAAAGTCTGAATACAGGAAGCAAGTTCAAACTGGTATAGGGTGACACAGATGAGGTGAAGAGATTTTCACGGGAAACAGTCTGGAGAGCTCCCTTAAACCTAGTCTTTGGACTGAAGGTTCCAATAAGAACAAGAACTACTACAACAATAATCGGGCAGGAATGCAGGAAACATTCCTTCAGCTTAGGAGTGACGTGCCCGCCACTGCGGTACTGTCGAAAGGAAGGAAGGATGGAAAGAAGTAAGATTAGGATTTAAGGTCCTGTCGACGACGAGTCATTAGGGACGGAGCCCAAGTTCGGATTGGGGGAAGAAATCGGCGGTGTTTCGGTATTTACCATTAGCGATCTAGGGAAACCAGGGGAAACCTAAGTTTGGATGGAAAAACGGGGACTTGAGTCGGCGTGGTCCAGTGTCTTACAACTGCGGCACCTCGGTTGGCAGTCTTTCTCTTCCCTGGCACACCGACTCATTGTTAATGCAGCATTCAAATACGAAATGTGAGGAGCTGTTTGACAGTAGTACAATTTTGTGTTTCAGTAATAGAAACAATGTAGCTTTAACAACTACAAACAGAATTTTTACATTTGCAATTATTTGTCGGCTACGTTCTCGCTGATAGCTTCTGAATTAAGTTACATCCACTACATTCGTTTGTTTGCGCAGTCTTCATGTTTAAAAAAAAATGGCTATGAGCACTATGGGACTTAACAGCTGTGGTCATCAGTCCCCTAGAACTTAGAACTACTTAAACCTACCTAACCTAAGGACATCACACACATCCATGCCCGAGGCAGGATTCGAACCTGCGACCGTAGCAGTCACACGGTTCCGGACTGCGCGCCTAGAACCGCGAGACCACCGCGGCCGGCTTCATGTTTCATACATTTGCGACCGCCATATTATGCATTTCTTCGTTGTTTTCTTCTGATATGCCTGTGTCCACTATTTGACCCATCTTTGATCATTGATTACCCCGTATCATGTTGCGAACTTTCTCGATGTTTTCATTTGTGTTGCTGTCTTAGGTCGTCTTCCATGAACTTCACGCTCAAAAGAAGTATAGCCCAGGAGCGGATTAATGAAGGTTTGTGGGTGGGGCCGGTTGCCTAGAAGAAAAAGTAGACCCAGAGGGCCTCTTCTTGAAAGTTAAGGAGAAAACTTCAAAAACCAATGTTTTAAGCTTTTCTGATACTTAAAGACAACAAACAATTTCAGAAATGTTTTTATTTTAGACAAAAGTTTTAAATTTCTTGAAATTCGCAACATTTTTCTGAGTAACTTCTTTTATATAATTGTTAACACAGAGCAACATATTCATAAGACTTTTGTTAACACAAAGTTGATAAGCAAATTAGAAGAAAATAAACTGAAATTAAAATAAAACACTTTTGAAACTGTAATCCTTAATTTCTTTACAGTTATATTTTTGCCAGTTTAGTTCATAAATATGTATACTTATACTTTGAAAATTATAATAGTAAATCGTGCCGCTGTTGTAAATCGGGAAGCACTGTCAATATTTGTCGCCCATAATTCGAACACGAGGGGGAGCACAAGTCACAAACACAGGCAGTACATTCTCTCGGTCCACAAAGTAAAATGGCTTGACGAATATTGGATTAAATGGCTAAATCGATTGACCAAGACTCTAAATTCGCGTGCTTAACTTTGGCACAGATTACAAAAATTACCATTTGATTGCAATTTACTTTAAACTCTCGGAGAGGCGATCGCCTCCCCCCGCCCCCTTTAATCCACCATTGGTATGGCCACATTTTAAATTCTGTCACTTATTTCTTAACTGTTGAAAACGAGCAAATAGACTCATTGTAACCTTTAGTTATGGATACATTTCCAGCGGCCAAAACAAAGAATTTTATCATGACACGATTCTGTACTTTATTTATTTCAAAGATGCCCATAAATTTAAAAAGTTGCATACACGATACAACTTTTTCATACAAATCGAGCTGACGCTTGCATTACTTGCCCAAGCGTACAAAAAAAAAAAAAAAAAAAAAACTTAATTTCGTCAATCTAACGTCACTCTGCCCTCCTACTGGTACATCATTCAGGACATTCGGAATCAGGCAAATAAAGTAGACTGTCATTCGCTGACATCGGACTGTTGGTCGGGTAACTCCGGAAGCCGGCGTGTCTCTGTAGGAGAGCGCGATGAGTCAGCCCCTGCAAGATGACCTCCTTCAATAGTGGCCTTCCATTAATCAGTCACATGCCACCACCCAGCTTTGTAGCTGCTTTTTGAGTAAAGCGTTTTCTCGATGTCAACAGTGATTTTACCAACAGAGCAGATCTTTCAGGAAACATACACTAAAGATCGTCTTGAAGGGAACTATGTAAGGATACGGATATTTTACAGCACCGCAGCACGCACATTATCTCGTGAAATTTGTTGTAAATAATTCATAACAATCAATTCGGAAGGAATAACAATGTACCTGCAGCACCAGAATAAAAAATAATATTACGTAAAAGTTCACAGATTTTGAAAGCAGTACAGTTCCATCCTTCCTGAGCCACGGCAAATTTTAACAAACAGTAACGAATGTTGTAAATGCGTAACGGAAAACTCAGACAAAGGCCAAGTCAAATAAAGTGTCTTCCGAGCATCTTCTCCCGTTCCACAAGTCAATTACTATTCAGAAGCTTGTAGATTACGTCGAGTAAAAGGATTACGTACATACTTCGGTTAACTAAGTATTTTTTTGTGCCATACAATTTAATTTGTAAATTTTTAGCATGCAGACGTATTAAAATCTGAATTACGGTGAATTGTTTACAAATTGTCTCATTTCAGGCCTTAAGCCGTGTCCTACTAATGGTCCTTGAATCCCGTATTCTGTCAAACTACACAAAATTCAAAATTCCAAAGAGGAGCCAGTTTTACGGGCCGGTTGGAAGAGGGTGTGGGAAGCAGTCTATTTAGTTCCTGAACTGGGGCGCATATCGGAAGTCAAAAAGTGTCATTCAAACTTGCGAAAACTGGTCGTGTGTAATTGGGCGAACAAGTGAGGAACGGAACTGTGGCATCTTCGCAGCACTTTGTAACATACTTCTAATACCTAGTCATCGCAATACTTTTAAACATCACATATCCAACGAGTTTCAAATTCTAAAGTGCAATACATCTTCCGCCGGCCGTGCGAAACAGTGCCATTAATGTAACAGTAGATACTTGCTTCCCCTGGAGCATGTATTACAAGGACTGCCAGGTTATTCGGTTTATCAATGGGCACAGTGTCTAAGGTTATAACGGACTACATAAATCAAGAGAAGGCACTATCAGCTGACGGGAAGAGTGGCCGTTAATTACTCTTAATTGAGAAGGATCACCAAACAACGAGACGAATAACTGCTACTATCAGAGTGATGTCAGGGCTCAATGAAAATACTAAAGAACGCATTTCAAGGAATACAGTCTGTTGTAAGCTTTGCAAAGTAAACAAACTCATTCATTAATGAAGAGAATGTTCTAAAACGGAAAAGGTTTAAACTATGGGAAAAACAAAAAGGTTCTAAACTTCTAATGTGCATGTTTTGCCCTATGGTTCACACGCATCTTGTACAGGGTACTGTATACACGGTCGAATTAAGCAAGAGGTAAAACTAACGGGAGATTATCTGTATATAAGAGAAAAAAATGGCTCTGAGCACTATGGGACTTAACTTCTGAGGTATATAAGAGATCGGAGGATAGGATAGATAGGATACAAACATCGAATGACAATCATAATTTAGGTCAGACCAGGAGGCGTGTTTGGACAGCATAACTAATGGTTACACCGATCACTCATGAAATGCATGGGTTTTTGATGTGTCACTTCAGATACGTACCAACGTGATTACTTCAATAAGTGGCGTGATTCAATAAACTATTATGTAGTGCTCGGCGGATGTTGTCCCAAGCCTTCAAGGTCGAAATTATGACACCACTTTTAAGCTACTTTATAATACATAAGCAAACCATCGGCAGTCATCAAGGTTACGCTGAGCACCCACTGCCGGCCGCGGTGGCCGTGCGGTTCTAGGCGCTCCAGTCCGGAGCCGCACTGCTGCTACGGTCGCAGGTTCGAATCCTGCCTCGAGCATGGGTGTGTGTGATGTCCTTAGGTTAGTTAGGTTTAAGTAGTTCTAAGTTCTAGGGGACTAATGATCACAGCAGTTGAGTCCCATAGTGCTCAGAGCCATTTGAACCATCTGAGCACCCACATCTTGCTTCAAACCTTTCAAATCTGTGGCTAGAATGCCTTCTTTGAGATAGGTATGAACTTATATTTCGGTTATTTTATTAATGAAAAGAGTTTACATTTTTTACTAACAACTTAAATAGCAGCTGTTAAAAGTGAAGACCGCCAACTCAATGTAAGCGTTACAACGTTACATAACATTTTATTGCACTCTTTTAAATATCCCTGGTGCCTGTTGCGTAATGGTACAGGGAGTTGGGCCATAACAAACAAATTCTTTCCAGTTTATACTGAGGTCTCACGCAGAATGACTTTGTGCAATCCTGTAAGGAAAAATCCATAGGGGTGAGATTATGCGAACGCACTTTCGATAGGACAGTATATCACAACCTAATCCAACGGTGAGGTTGTCTGCTGTTCACAGTAGTTAACATCAAAGTGGGCATATGTACAGTTGTGTTGGAACCACATCTTCTCACGGGCAATAAGTTGTACAGTCTCCAAAAACAAAAGCAGCACATCTCGAACGAGTAGGACGTAACGTGTGATTATGAAACGGGATATTAGCAACCGTCAAGTTGATAGCCAATCGTTGCTAGTGATGTAATATGAGAATGAAATACAAATATTTCACTGACATAGCTACTGTAGTAGCTGAAAACAGTCACAGTTGAAAGAGACCTCATCCGCGAACACTGGGAACTATTCGGCACTGCTGTACTACGCCGTGTAATCTACTGACAGAACTCTGGATTCAACATTATTTGGCCTCATTGCTTGCACACGTTGTTTGTAATAGGTATGTAGTTGCCATCCTACATTGAATTCTTCAAAATGCGCATCTCAATACCAAGTTTAATGATGTCGGTTGATTTTTTTATATATATATTTGATCCAACACCACCCACTCAAATTCTATTTTGCAAACAATTATATTTAGAGAACTTTGGTGCGCTCTCTGTGGCTTGAACCATTTACTTTTTCTTAAGTTTCTATCCACTGACGATAAATTTCATCGAGATAGGCTGATGCTTGTAACATAAACTCTTCTCTCTACATTTGTTCGGTCCTCCGGGCGCGGCATACTGCTGCCACGACTAATGTCCGATCTCTGACATCCAGTCACGAATTTTAAACACTGGTCAAATCAACGCCCCCAACGACATTACAGGAACACAAGCAAGTTTACAAAACAGTGCTTCTCACATATTACCCATTAAATACCTCGTACCTCCTGGAAGGTTACATTCCAACCACTGAGTCACTGTCTCGAAATCAACAAATTAAACCCGCCAGCGTCTGAATGGTTCTGATGTAAAGATATGGAACACACTGTGTGAGTCATAATGATTAACATGGGGTACCTGCAGCCACTAGGGCAGATATACAGGGTGTCTTTGTTAAACATACAAAATTTAATAACTTGAGAAGAAGTTGAGATATTTACTGATGGTATGTTTCCACAACTATGGTACACTATGTGATCAAACGAATCTGGAAACCCACGAAAATATACGTTTTTCATGTTAGGTGCATTGTGCTGCCACCACTGCCAGGTACTCCATATCAGTGACCTCAGTAGCCGCTAGACATCGTGAGGGGCGCCCCGCGGAACTCACAGACTTCGAACGTGGTCACGTGATTGGGTGTCACTTGTGTCATACGTGTGTACGTGAGATTTACACACTCCTAAACATCCCTAGGTCCACTGTGTCAGATGTGATAGTGAAGTGGAAACGTGAAAGGAACGTACAGCACAAAATCGTACAGGCCAACCTCGTCTGTTGACTGACAGAGAACTCCGACAGTTGAAGAGAGTCGTAATGTGTAATAGGCGGACATCTATCCAGACCATCACACAGGAATTCCAAACTGCATCAGGATCCACTGCGAGTACTATGACAGTTAGGCGGGAGGTGAATAAACTTGGATTTCATGGTCGAGCAGCTGCTCATAAGCCGTACATCACGCCGGTAAATGCCAAACGAGGCCTCGCTTGGTGTAAGGAGCGTAAACACTGGACGAATGAAAAGTGGAAAAACGTTGTGTGGAGCGACGAATCACGGTACACAATGGGGCTTAGCGAGGCAGTTGAGCGCGCGATGCCGATGAGTACGGACAACGGAACGCGCGCGTCCGAGCCAGCCGGCTCGGACGCGCTGGGGCCGGCCGCTGGCCGGTCGGTGGGGCGGGTATGGTCAATGGCCGTTGAACGTCATCTGCTAGCGTGTCTAGTGCCAACAGTAAAAATTGGTAGGTGGTAGTGTTATGGTGTGTTCGTGTTTTTCATGGAGGGGGCTTGCACCCCTTGTTGTTTTGCGTGGCACTATCAGAGTACAGCCCTACATTGATGTTTTAAGCACCTTCCTGCTTGCCACTGTTGAAGAGAAATTCGGGGATGGTGATTGCATCTTTCAACACGATCGATCACCTGTTCATAATGTACGGCCTGTGGCGGAGTGGTTACACGACAATAACATCCCTGTAATGGACTGGTCTGCAAAGAGTCCTGACCTTTGGAACGTTTTGGAACGCCGACTTCGTGCCAGGCCTCAACGACCGACTTCGACACCTCTCCTCCGTGCAGCACACCGTGAAGAATGGGCTGCCATTCCCCAAGAAACCTTCCAGCACCTGACTGACCGTATGCCTACGAGACTGGAAGCTACCATCAAACCTAAGGGCGGGCCAAAACTATATTTAATTCCAGCATTGCCGATGGAGGGCGTCACGAACTTTTAAGTCATTTTCAAACAGGTCTCCTGATACTTTTGATCACATAGTGTAACTCAAAATGTTCTTCGTGCTCCTAATACATCACGATATGCGCACCCATAGTGGAGATACAACTAATCTTTATTCCAACTCTCTGCAAGTGTTTTGCAGCATTGCAGATGCGATAGCTACACGAATGCGATGGCGAATATCGGGTAGATCACGATCTGGTATCTGATACACTTTATTTTCTTGGCGAACCTCCACACGAAAAATATCAGGTTATGTCCACCTTTTACACGGATAAGAGCGGCGGCGCGTAGTGGCAAAGAAGCAACGGGGCCTTGGTAGGTCGCTGTAGGGAGTTGGCGCCACATCTGCACGCACAAGTCACCTAATTCCCGTAAATTCAGGGGTGGGGAGGAGGGGGGGAGCGATGAGCTCTGACGCCACATTGAATATCACATCAGACATGGTTTCGACGATTTCAGGTCTGGCGAGTTGGGGAGTCAGCACATCAATTGGAACTCGCCACTGTGTTCCTAACACCGCTTCATCGCAATCCTGGTCTTCTGACATGGCGCGTTATCTTGCTGAAAAATGCTGCTGCCGTCGGGAAACATTATCATCATGAAGGGGTGAACGTAAACTGGTACCACTGTAAGATACTCCTTGGCCGTCATGGGGTCTTGAACGAGCTCCACTTGACCCCTGGATAACCACGTGAAAGTTCCCCAGATCATAAAGCAGCCGCTGCCAGATTGTCTCCACCCGCAGTACAGGTGTCACGGAGCGTTTCCCCTGGAAGACGAAGAATTCGCGCTCTCCCATAGGCATGATGATGGTGTCGGGATATCAGACCACGCAATGCCCTGCCACTGTACCAACGTCCAGTGCCATTTCAGTCGAAGTTGCTGATGCCGTGGTGTTAACATTGGCACATACATGGGTCGTCGGCTGCGGAGGCCCATCATTAGGAGTGTTCGTGTGCTCTACACATCAATGAAGTCTGATGTTACTTCCCCCACATTCGCCGCCTGTCCTGTTTTACCAGTCTGCCCAGCCTATGGCGTCCGACATCTGCAACGAGGGCTGGCAGCCCAGTCACACGACATCACGATTTGTTTCAGCTTCGTTTCGCCACGTGTTGAAGACGCTCACCACAGCGCTCCTCGAACACCCGACATGCCGCCCAGTTTCCGAGCCTCCAGGCCGTCACAATTTGCCCTCGGTCACACTCAGACAGATCGCGCGTCTTCCCCATCCTACACACGGACAACAAGCTCACTGATACTACAAAGCACTGAGTGCGTTGTCTGACTAGCAGTCATTCCTAGCCACGTGACGCTGCTATCGCTTGGACGGGTTTATATCGATAGTAGCTCAGTGTTCATAATATTCTAGCTGATGATTGTCCGTTATCATGTGTCGTGGCTTTTTGGGTGATATGCCTGTATACGCAATGTGCGAGACTTGCACCACCTGGTCTGTATAGTGGTTTCTCGTTGTTGTCGTCGGACATTAGTTGTATTACAGTCTGAAAGTATTTTACAAAGTGCAGTATCAATTAAGTACAATGTCCCATTTGCTTTAAAAGATTAAGAACACGAGGAGTTACAACAAACTTGCGACATCATATAATGAGAAAACTTAATAATTGATTCATAGTTTACAATAAAAATAGAAAGTAGCTGATCTGTTGCCTGTGTTTAACATAATATGCCCTTATCGGACTGTAGCCTTTCAAAATGGGCAAATTAACATAAAAAAGAGTTCTTCAGCCTCAGTGTTCACCATTTAAGACGAACTACTCGCAATAGCCAAACAGTGGTATGATCCTCGATTACAACATGATTTTTGAGCAGAGTTTTAAAAAATTACGTAGAATCTGTAGGCGAACACAGTTGATTTTTTGTAGTATTCAACCGTTGATAACTTTTCACGAAAAGCAGCGACGAACGCTGGACGGATTAAATTTTCTTTTATTTGCCTATTTAATTTAATATTTTGATTGTATGTAATCTTTGTACGATTTCTTCGTTTATTGCAGAAAATAACAGGAATAAAAATCTGAAAATCCGTTATTTCAGAAACCGGTTACTTTGAGAGGCTTTCCCACTCACGTTAATCCGGTGTTAGGAATAAAAAATAACCGAAAACTGGTAGTTTCAGTGACAACCGCCATCCCTACTGTTTCATAGGGATTTTAGGGTGTACCAGGACTGCGGAAATGTACCTGAAAACAAATCAAAAGCTATACAACTTTATTATTTCGATGCGATAATTAAAACTATATGACAACCTTTCGTGGGGGTTCTGGTGTGCTGACATCGCAATGGTCTTTACGTAACAAATGAAGCTCTGATGATGAACCCCGAACTTCTAATTTGTACACTGGCGAAGTAAAACGGTGGAACTGGATTCTTATTAAGCTTTTTATCATTAAATTTTCAGTTCAGTCTCGTGATGTCCACTGAAAGTAATTCTCATCTATTTTCTATCAAGAATGAAGAACAGTACGCTGGGGTTAGTATCGTCATCTTCCTGCCCATGCGAAATAACGTTACAGTATTTTAAAAAGATGTTAAATCCAGCGAAACTAAGTTCTCCAGGAAATCACAGTGCATTCGCTGCAGTGCCTGACAATACTGTCCGAAACGTAGGGCGTCTCAAGAAGCATCTGGCACGGCGGCAGTGGTGTGGAGACTGCAATCTCTCAAGTGGTAACTCGGCACTCGTTAAAAACAGCCCGCGGCCGACCTTGACGCCACTGCGGATTTGCGAGTGTTTACTCAATTGGAGCGCGCGCAAAAATACTTGAGCTCGTAAGCAGAGCGTATTTATTGGTCCTGGAATTAGCTGACCGACTTGCGCAGACATGGTGGAGGCGTCAGTAGTCGTACAGTGCCTTCTGTCACACTACCTGCAACACTTGCGCGTTACGATGGTTGCCTACCTGTGAACAACAGCCGTGACACTAGAGGCCTACAGAGGCGAATACAACAGAAACGAGACAGGACACCACGCGAACACAAACAGCTGCCGAACCACGAAGGAAAAAGGTATTTTTCACATTAACAAAGATTATCAGAGGTGAAAGAAAGTATAAGTGACGGATATCTGTAGTGTGTAGCTCAATCACTGAATCACAAATGTTTATACCATCGCAAGATAAATAGTTTGTACGCACTATTTTCTGGACACCAGTGACACTTTCAGCAGTCGATTGCTGCTTTTAGAATTATCTTTACGCTGCACATTTACTATCCGTTTTCTTAACTCATTGTCGGGCCTGGTGGTCTATTGGTGAAGTGCCTAACTGGAAACCGAGAGGTCGCAGAACCAAATCCCTGCCGGCTCATAGATATTTTCAGTCTCACTGTAATCTAACCTTAACCTCTCAACGACTTGAGCAGCCACCAGGGATGACATGTGGTTCGGATTCCACATTAAACTGCAGGTTAAACTTTCCTCCAGTTGGATAACGGGAGTAAGTTACGTACACGCAAGTGCCGAAGAGGCGTCCGATAAAAAGACTTGCACTCTGCCACTGAGCCACAAACAACAACTACTACTACTCTGATCAGCTTACTTAATTAGTTACTGAAACGGGTAAAAGAAAGAAAATTCAAACCAAACGCTTACAGTTATTTGTTTAATTCAGTTGATACTTATGGGCACTTCAGTCCGGAACCGCGTGACTGCTACGGTCGCAGGTTCGAATCCTGCCTCGGGCATGGATGTGTGTGATGTCCTTAGGTTGTTTAGGTTTAAGTAGTTCTAAGTTCTAGGGGACTGATGGCCTCAGAAGTTGAGTCCCATAGTGCTCAGAGCCATTTGAACCATTTGATACTTATGGCTGCGAGTGGAATACCATTCCTTGTAGACACGTTGGCCACCTGCGTCGATACACCAACGAATCTGGCAATTCATTCACAGTGTGATCATGGACAAGTCCAAATATAATAGCTCCTTCCGACCATTCCGTCACGTCTCCACGTCGAGCCATCTTACTACGCTGCTTCCATAGTTCGACTGTTTCATACGCAACACTTCACTGCACGATGAACGAACGACGGCCTGAAACTAGCTGCACACTATCTACAGCACTCCAGAGTGAACAGTGTCCTCTTTAAAGGGATTGACTAATATTTTATCGGGTAGCTTATTAAATCATTAGCTAAGTTAACGAGTTAATATAACACATAGTAGTAATACAATTAAAACTGAATGCGGACAGGACAGAAGCTGAAGCAATGAATTAAAAATTTTGCCAGGGCCGGGACTTGAACCTCGACCTCTTACTTACTAGGCAGATGTGCTAATCATAACATCACTGTAGGACTGTGACTACAACATCTCCGCGGACAACCTTAGTCCAATTCCCTCCCTAACACAAACTTCAATTCACATCTTCAGCACATTTTCCCCTTCTTAAAATATCGAGGTACGTATGTCTCCAGGAAAATGCAATTCCATGAGATCAATATATCACCTACGCCTGAGGTACGGGCAGCACTTTGCCACTATGTACAAAGTTGGGATGCTATTCCAATGTCGGAGAGCCTCGACAATATTGACGATTTAGCAAGGGGAGAGGGGAAACTAGGCTGAAGGTGTGACTGTAGTTTGTGTTAGGGAGGGCACTGGACTAGGATAGTCACTGCAGCTGTTGTAGCCGCCATGCTACGGCAATATAGTGATTAACACATCTACCTAGTAAGCAGGACACCCGTATTCGAGTCCCGGCCATGGCACAAATTTGAATTCTATCTTATCGAAGATAAGGTTAAGACTCACATGTCTCCAGGAAAATGTAATTCCATCAGATCAACGAATGCGTACTGTTATTTGTTTATTTCATAGCACTCACGGTTAGGCCTATTCTAATATGTTCGCATTCAAAGCACAAGGAAAGTTTGCAACTCAAATATTAGGCACTTGTTCTTATAATTCTGGGAAAAAATTACATTATGCTAAGAATTTTGAGAAAGTTAAACATTTAAAACCATATTTCTCCAAGGAGCACAACAATCCTACCACAATGGGTCTTCGAATGGGTCTTTACAATGGTCACTACAAGAAATATCAGCCCAAATTAACTTTCTTAAAACAGTCTATTATATGCATGGGTAATGAGAAATACAAACAACAGCAAATCAGTCACTTTGTCGATGTGTGGGTGTGTTAACTGACGGAAAAAAACAAAAGATTGAAGAGAAATTCGAAAATCTAATTTTATTCTTTTTAGCACATTTTCCTCTGACAGCTGCGCGTCGTGCTCCTGACTATGATATCTTGGGCCAACTTCGGACGGAGGCACATGTAGCAGTCTGCCCTAGGACGTAGCCTAGTTCTGCACGGAGCACTTCGAAGCACTGCTGAAGATAGCGCAGTTAAAGAAACTAGCTTACCCACTTCAGCAACCAATACATTTCTCGCTATTTGCTGTGGTATCCAATTAAGTGCCACGGCGTCTCTTAAAAACGACAGCTTTGTGTGCTGCTGGAGATGTGGAAGCAACGTGTACACGGCTTATCACATTCCATTCGCCGCTATGACTTTTATTGCCTGCTGACAAAGACCCACATTTCTATCTACATGCTGGCTTCTCAGATCATGCCGCACTAGTATTTCTACCACTGTGCACACCAAAGACCGTTTTCACACCCGCCCACATTCTTCAGCAGAGCAGAAATAAAATATAGCGTTGTCCTATCGTGATGGCTGTCAGTGTATATCGAGCGATCAATCATCAATGAGGCAAGCGCATGGGAGGGGGGCAGCCCTATCTCTCTGGCAAGTTTACAGGCGACGGAGGTGAGACCTGCTGGACGGTTCAGCAGTACATGGCTGACGTCAAGATGCCTAATATGTGAAGAAAAATGGGAGGCTAGCTGTCGAACACTCCTCTACAATATCAATAACACTGGTCAACAAGTAAACTTTTTTCCTTCATCTGTTTTGCACGCGGCTGAACTTGCCTAATTTCGAGATACTGCATTCAGAGGTGCGACCAGATTTTCTCTATCACGTCACATTTTTAGATAAATAACAATAAATTAAAGATTTTATTTCCACAACTCGGTAAATATTAATAAAACCATAAGACAATGTTTCGTTTTTATCCACAATATTATGGAAGTTTTGTTGCTGTTACGCTATAATACCGCTTTTAAGCTCCTTTACGGTACACAAAAAAATCGTCGATCTTCAAATTACGCTGAAAACAACCCCCCCCCCCCCCCCACACACACACACACAGAATTTCTATTTTCCAGTATGCAGACACGCAACTTGTTGTACAGGGTGTACGTAAAGTCCGGGAACACTTTCAATTATATATTGCGCAAGAATTACACATCTTAAGAGAAACTCTGAATTTTTTTATTTTATTTTTTACAAAGATTCGATATGTGAATCGTGAGTGACCCGGCGGACGTCAATAGGTAATCGAATTTTTGACATACCCGTCCCAGCATGGCATCGTCGACTGCTGCAGTCGCTTCCGTACTCTCTCCCGGAGCTCTGTTACATCACGTGGTAGAGGCGGTACATACACCAGGCCTTTAATGTGTCCCCACAGAAAAGTGTAACACGGAGAGAGATCGTGTGATTGGGGAGGCCATTTCGAACTCCATCACACAGAAAGCTCGTTCCGCATCTGAACTCGCCATATTTGCGACTAGCGCTGACTATTGGCAAATTACCAAATTACGCTGTGGCGGTATACATGAAAAAACTTTCAGGGTTTCTCTTCAAAATCACATATGTATGATATCTGTACAATGTTTGGTTCTTGTGCAATAAACAGTTGATAGTGTTCTCGGACTTCATGTACACACTTTATTTTAATATATAAAACGTAACATAATAAACACTAAAAAAATTATATATATAAATATGGAAAACATTACGTTGTATCGCGTCTCTGAGGGTACATTCTCATTCTACATCACACACTTGAGGCAGAATGATTGTTGAAAAGTGTAGTTTGTAGAAGTCTGAGGCTAGTCAAATTTACTTGTCGTAGACGTAAATTTTTAATTATCCGAAATAAAAAAATTAGTGGATCATATGCTGTGATTTAAAAATTGAAAATTTGTTGCACTACTTACTGGTTTAGATGCTGTTTTTACAAAACCAGCTATCTGGTAATAAAAGTACCACGTGGTGGAGTGCGGTGCGTTGCTCTAGTGATCTTCACAGCCACCCACACTATAAAGCTAAACATCTGACACATCACGCACATGACGCCAATAACTAACACTGAACCACATATACAAAGGCTTGAACTAAAAGTTCACACACCAGCCACTCGCTCAATAGTGGCTACGGACCTTTCCATTTTTCTCTCCCACATTAATAGCAGCTAAATACTTCCAAACTGCTTTCGAGAACGATCTTTGGAAATCCGACAACAGTTTTCGACAAGACGGACGATGAATGGTGCTCCCCTTCCGCAACATTTCTCTTACCCAAGCGAGTTTCTGGAAGCATTCACACCACAGAAGCTCCTCACGCATCTGTTGCTCTCCGCTTCTCTGAGTCCGTCTACTCTTTCCTGCATTACAGCAGTTTCTTCGCTGTTTTACATGCTATACTTCTTGCTCTATCTATTTATTGGAAGATTATTGGTCTTTAAATTATGCATGACTCACATACCCTATCACATCTCAGTTTTTCTTGAAACGTTTCGCCCTGTTCTCGTATTCACGGAAGCCCACATGATGAAGGCTATTTTTTATAATTACAACAATAATAATAATAATAATAATAATTATTATTATTATTATTATTATTATTATTATTATTGGTATTATCATCTGTAAGGATGCTTGTTCATGTACCCCTTCCTTCCTCGCTCCATTCACTCTTCTCAATCACTTCTGTAGTACGACTCTTAGGTACTGCTTGTACGAGTGTTGATTTAAAAGTAATACCCCGTGATCTAGGCCGCCTGCACGGTAGCTCAGCGTGTTCGGTCAGAGTGTTAGCAGTCCTCTGTAATAAAAAAAACTGAGCTAATCGATCAACAACGAACTTAAGCGGATGTCTTACGACGTCCGCGCCGAGCACGTGCAACGAACAAAAGCGAACAAAATGAGATTAAAAAAAAGGGTAGCGTCTTTGATTCATAATCAAAACGTCTTCGGTCCCGGGTTCGATCCCCGCCGCTGCCTAAATTTAGATAAAATAATCAGCATTGGCGGCCGAAGACTTCCGGCATAAGAAGTCAGCCTCATTCTGCCAACGGACTTGTCAAAGAGGGCGGAGGAGCGGTTAGCGGTTCAGGGCACACTCTTGTCCTAGGGGTGGGAAATTGCCCCTAAAGGCGGAAGAATCAGCAATGATCAACGACATGAGGATGCAGAAGGCAATGGAAACCACTGCATTAAAGACACGTAACGTGTATCCACAGGACATGTGGCCTGTATTTGAAGAAGTGTCATGATGATCTCTCCATTGGCGAAAGATTCCGGAATAGTCCCCCATTCGGATCTCCGGGAGGGGACTGCCAAGGGGGAGGTTACCCTGAGAAAAAGATTGAATAATCAACGAAAGGATAACGTTCTACGAGTCGGGGCGTGGAATGTCAGAAGCTTGAACGTGGTAGGGAAACTAGAAAATCTGAAAAGGGAAATGCAAAGGCTCAATCTAGATATAGTAGGGATCAGTGAAGTGAAAGTGGAAGGAAGACAAGGATTTCTGGTCGGACGAGTATCGGGTAATATCAACAGCAGCAGAAAATGGTATAACAGATGAAGGATTCGTTATCAATAGGAAGGTAGGGCAGAGGGTGTGTTACTGTGAACAGTTCAGTGACCGGGTTGTTCTAATCAGAATCGACAGCAGACCAACACCGACAACGACAGTTCAGCTATACATGCCGACGTCGCAAGCTGAACAGTTAGAGAAAGTGTATGAGGATATTGAAAGGGTAATGCAGTATGTAAAGGGGGACGAAAATCTAATAGTCATGGGCGACTGGAATGCAGTTGTAGGGGAAGAAGAAAAGATTACAGGAGAATATGGGCTCGTGACACGGAATGAAAGAGGAGAAAGACTAATTGAGTTCTGTAACAACTTTCAGCTGGTAATAGCGAATACCCTGTTCAAGAATCACAAGAGGTGGAAGTATACTTGGAAGAGGCCGGGAGATACAAGAAGATTTCAATTAGATTACATCATCGTCAGACAGAGATTCCGAAATCAGATACTGGATTGTAAGGCGTATCCAAGAGCAGATATAGACTCAGATCACAATATAGTAGTGATGAAGATTAGGCTGAAGTTCAAGACATTAGTCAGGAAGAATCAATACGCAAAGAAGTGGGATACGGAAGTATTAAGGAATGACGAGAGCAATAAGGAATAGCGCAGTAAGCAGTACAGTTGAAGAGGAATGGACATCTCTAAAAAGGGCCATCACAGAAGTTGGGAAGGAAAACATAGGTACAAAGAAGGTAGCTGCGAAGAAACCATGGGTAACAGAAGAAATACTTCAGTTGATTGATGAAAGGAGGAAGTACAAACATTTCCGGGAAAATCAGGAATACAGAAATACAAGTCGCTGAGGAATGAAATAAATAGGAAGTGCAGGGAAGCTAAGACGAAATGGCTGCAGGAAAAATGTGAAGACATCGAAAAAGATATGATTGTCGGAAGGACAGACTCAGCATACAGGACAGTCAAAACAACCTTTGGTGACATTAAAAGCAACGGTGGTAACGTTAAGAGTGCAACGGGAATTCCACTGTTAAATGCAGAGGAGAGAGCAGATAGGTGGAATGAATATATTGAAAGCCTCTATGAGGGTGAAGATTTGTCTGATGTGATAGAAGAAGAAACAGGAGTCGATTTAGAAGAGATAGGGGATCCAGTATTAGAATCGGAATATAAAAGAGCTTTGGAGGACTTACGGTTAAAAAGGGAGAAGGGATAGATAACATTCCATCAGAATTTCTAAAATCATTGGGGAAAGTGGCAACAAAACGACTATTCACGTTGGTGTGTAGAATATATGAGTCTGGCGATATATCATCTGACTTTCGGAAAAGCATCATCCACACAATTCCGAAGACGGCAAGAGCTGACAAGTGCGAGAATTATCGCACAATCAGCTTAACAGCTCATGCATCAAAGCTGCTTACAAGAATAATATACAGAAGAATGGAAAAGAAAATTGAGAATGCGCTAGGTGACGATCAGTTTGGCTTTAGGAAAAGTAAAGGGACGAGAGAGGCAATTCTGACGTTACGGCTAATAATGGAAGCAAGGCTAAAGAAAAATCAAGACACTTTCATAGGATTTGTCGACCTGGAAAAAGCGTTCGACAATATAAAATGGTGCAAGCTGTTCGAGATTCTGAAAAAAGTAGGGGTAAGCTATAGGGAGAGACGTGTCATATACAATATGTACAACAACCAAGAGGGAATAATAAGAGTGGACGATAAAGAACGAAGTGCTCTTATTAAGAAGGGTGTAAGATAAGGCTGTAGCCTTTCGCCATTACTCTTCAATATGTACATCGAGGAAGCAATGATGGAAATAAAAGAAAGGTTCAGGAGTGGAATTAAAATACAAGGTGAAAGGATATCAATGATACGATTCGCTGATGACATTGCTATCCGGAGTGAAAGTGAAGAAGAATTAAATGATTTGCTGCACGGAATGAACAGTCTAATGAGTACACGGTATGGTTTGAGAGTAAATCGGAGAAAGACGAAGGTAATGAGAAGTAGTAGAAATGAGAACAGCGAGAAACTTAACATCAGGATTGATGGTCACGAAGTCAATGAAGTTAATGAATTTTGCTACCTAGGCAGTAAAATAACTAATGACGGACGGAGCAAGGAGGACATCAAAAGCAGACTCGCTATGACAAAAAAGGCATTTCTGGCCAAGATAAGTCAACTAATATCAAATACCGGCCTTAATTTGAGGAAGAAATTTCTGAGGATGTACGTCTGGAGTACAGCATTGTATGGTAGTGAAACATGGACTGTGGGAAAACCGGAACAAAAGAGAACCGAAGCATTTGAGATGTGGTGCTATAGACGAATGTTGAAAATTAGGTGGACTGATAAGGTAAGGAATGAGGAGGTTCTACGCAGAATCGGAGAGGAAAGGAATATGTGGAAAACACTGATAAGGAGAAGAGACAGGATGATAGGGCATCTGCTAAGACATGAGGGAATGACTTCCATGGTACTAGAGAGAGCTGTAGAGGGCAAAAACTGTAGAGGAAGACAGAGATTGGAATACGTCAAGCAAATAATTGAGGACGTAGTTTGCAAGTGCTACTCTGAGATGAAGAGGATAGCACAGGAAAGGAATTCGTGGCGGGCCGCATCAAACCAGTCAGTAGACTGATGACCAAAAAAAAAAACCTCCACCTTCTTAACTCTTCACCAGTTGTCAGCAGTGGCATGCGCCGGGTACTGGTTTGTTTCCTAGCCTCTTCTCCACAGCTCCAGTTGGTGGGAAGCCTTAGCATTGAACAGTTGGATTGTTACAGTGTGAAGTATGGAAAACTGCGCAGACGGTCGGTCAATGCGATTTAAGCAACGTGCAGTCATTGAATTCTTGACAGCAGAAGGTGTCGCCCCCAAAGGAGATTCATCAGAGAATGAAAGCAGTTTATGGTGACTGTATTGATGTGATTACTGTGCATCGTTGGGCGAGTACGTTTAAAGATGTTGAGGTGGGAACATCTGACCTGCGTGACAAAGAGCTGGATGTCCTGTGACAGCAACCACCGAGTTTCACAAGCGGAATGTTGACAGATTGATTCAGGACGATCGTCGTATCACTCAGGGAGAAACTGCAAGTTCCCGATAATGAAAGACCATCTGCGGGACATCATTATGCTTCTGATGAAGGCGCTGAGAGAACTGCGAGAGTGTGGTAGCGGACACAGAGTGTCGACTTCTTCGGTGGCGGCTTCAGAAAACTTGTTCATCGTCGGCAGAAATGTATCCAATTGGCTGGCGATTATGCGGAAAAGTGAATATTGGTAGTTAAAGATCACATTCTAAGGAATATTTCTGCGTTTGATTTATTAAAATATTCTCATCGAAACCCAATTAACGAAGATGGAGGCATTAATTTTCATTCAACCCTCGTGGTTTAAATACACAGGGTAGTCACTTACTGTCTGAGAAGCTTGTAAGGATGTTGCAAGGTAGGATGTGCAGAGAAATAATTTTAAAAGTTCGATACGGTACGCCGTTTCCGAGTTCATTAGCATTGGATTTAGCCAATCAGGCCGTTGCGCCCACAAATTCAAGCGGCTCGCCAGATGCAGTTAGTCAGTTGTTCTCATAGCGAAGATGACACCGTATAAGACTACTCTCAGCCAATTTTTGTACCGCTCTCTTTTAGGAAATCAAACAGAACACGTTTGGCGACACCATCTCTTGCGGACTGCTTGAATTTGCGCTCGCGATAGAGAGGGAGAACGCGCATGCTCTTCCTCACATGCTTTTAACCAAATATGTTCACATCATAGAGTTATAGACTTACAAAGTAAGTAAAAAAGTACGATTTATAAAATGTAATTAATACTGACTGTTTGCTTGTACAACCCTCTTCCCATTTAATTCCAAAACATCTGTTTTCTCATCAGAGATTTTCAAATAATTTGCTGGTGTTTTCATGTTTTAAACAGAAACTGCATACAACAGCTACTGTACAGTATTTTGTATGATAAGACACATTTTCATAGTAGAGCATCGCAAATATTAAAGTTTCTTCGCTATATACATCACTGGATGAACCACCTCCATCCAAATTTTAAATATGCAAGCAATTAAAGCATTTGATACTTACCTTATGCATTTACTGGCACATGTTTGTAATACACTGACAGCGCCTAACACATACACCGCGGGCGATAAAGCTTCCGATATGGTGTCTAATCGTACTACACTATACACTTATCAGTCTAAGCTAAGATCAATCATTTGTTCTCTTTGAATAACGCGGCTTCTAATAACAGAGTATGAACAGCTGTCGTAGACATCAGCTCAACTGACAAGAGAAATAGCGGAAGTTATACAACTGAATCACTTTCTTACCGGGTACATCAGCGAACTATGTCGATCGGCAGGTTACTCGGTCTGTCAACAGACAAAAAATAATTTTGAGATAAGTTTCAAATTTTGGAAAAGTTATATTGTTTTGAACATAAATTCGCAAGACACACAAAAATATGCAACACTACGGACACTACATTATTTTAGCAAAAATCATTAATTAAATTTGGACAACACAAAGCTTACATTAGAATGAGCAGCGGAGTTAACAGATATAATATTCAAGAAAGGAAAGAAAATAGTTCGTAACAATTACAGAGGAATCTCCCTCTTGCTGGTGAGGTATAAGATCTTGTACATGGCACTTCTGAAGATAGCTGAAAGAATAATCGACCCACGACTAGGGGAGTATCAAGCACGATTTAGAAAGGGGAGGTCTTGTGCAGGGCAAATACTGAACCAAAAAAGATAACAGAAATGAGGAAAATCAAGAACTTGAAATATGTGACAACTTTTTTACATCATAGAGGAATTTGGATTCCACAATAAAACAGCAGAAACTTTTAACAGACACAACATCAAAAAGAAATTAGTAAATAAAACCAGGAGTAAGAAAGGGACATGATTTGTAACACTTTTTAACTGTGCGTTAGATAAAACAGTGAGAGAATGAAGAAAATATGTCAATACTTAGGGTGTTCAACTAGGAATAAACCGAAATAAAATCAATATAGGTTGCCTAGCTTTTGCAGATGATATGGCATCAGTTACTGATTCATTGGACAGATCCAAAGATCACAAAACTACAGAAACAAGCAGACAAAATAAGACCAATTATCATTTGAAAAAACACACTTCATGACAAATTTCAATGGTGTCCCTCCAAATCTAAAAATTCACAACAACACAATAACTGAAACAAACTGCAGAATGGATAATGAGTAATATAAGAGAAAAGATAACAATAGAAGATACAGCACATAAATGGAAAGGCATTCCATATTACAAAAAACATACAGCAAAAACCTTTGCCCTGTAACATAAAACTATGATACCATCTAAGACTGGTACGGCTTGAAACATTATACGCAGCCGAAACACTTTAACAAACAAGATTTGGGGATCTTAAGAAACGAAAAATTTGAAAGAAGAACTCTGAGGAAAATACTGGAACCTAAAGCATAACCGAATATGCAGGATTTAAGGGAAGAAAGAAATCTGCAAATGGCAGGGAGCTCGAAGGTCGAAGGAAGTTCGGGAACAACGAAAATTAAACACAAAGAAGCAAAACCAGAGTTCATTTATCGTACTCTCCAAAAGGATTATTCATATAGATAATACGCAGTTCACAAAGTTGTATATTTTAGAATATAAATCAGTAACGGTCAGTAGCAGAGGTCTGTATCAATTATTAAATAAGCGTCTACGATAAACACTACTGTCCTGCAACCGCAAAAATGGCGAAGATCCTAAAAATTGGTATCATAATGCGAAGCACCTAGAGTTGAATCCATTTCAGAATACAAAATGTATAACAAATGCAGCTCGAAATTAATAAAAAATGGTTCAAATGGCTCTGAGCACTATGGGACTCAACTGCTGAGGTCATTAGTCCCCTAGAACTTAGAACTAGTTAAACCTAACTAACCTAAGGACATCACAAACAGCCATGCCCGAGGCAGGATTCGAACCTGCGACCGTAGCGGTGTTGCGGTTCCAGACTGCAGCGCCTTTAACGGCTCGGCCACTTCGGCCGGATTCGAAATTAATATTTTTGTTTTGTTTTCCGTGACATTTCTAGGTGTCAGATTTATGCTTTGTAATATATCGCTCATTCTGGATAACAATGATATTTGTTGAACTCAAAATGTAATAATGCCTGCAACGGTATGCATGATTATGTTTATTTGCACTGACAGACTGACACATATGCAAACCCCTAACAATTACAGTCTTCTTAACCAGGACATAATGAGGCAATGAAACGGCAGATAATTTCGAAAGCTGGAATTATCCTTCTTCCACATGTATGAGATTTGATCCTTCAAATGTTTGCTTTGATACAAATGAGAACTGTGGAAAATTTAACCAGCACATTTACTCTGAGTGGAGGCAAAAATGTGTGCGCTAAAGGAGAATCGTAGTTCTCCAAGCGGTAACTTGATGGGAGCGCAACCTATGTGGCATACGAATATTCTTCTTCTAACTGGTAACTTAAAAAGGGTTTCCTTGTGATAAACGTACTCACATTTCATAATTTAATTACAAAGGCACACATCATGGCTTTTTCAACTTGCAGTGCTCTCAATGAACGAGCATGCCGTATTTGCTCTTTCCACACCCACACTCTTTTGATACTGGTATCGATGAAGTTAAGAATTGTTGTACTTTGCTAGAAACAGTTGAGATGCCACAATGGGATCTTACAAAATAGTTATGTAATAAACACTATACACTAAATACGAATGATGGAACCGTAGTATATTACCTTCGCAAAGGAGATAATGAGCGCTAACAATGTCTTTCCTGATTAGCTAGTGCACAATTTCTATTTCGCATAATATTTGCACGTAATTCTCTTGTTAATTATAATGGACAGTATCAAATTAAAATCGTTCTGGAAATAATTCTTGCCTACATAATAACAAAATTTCCTGTATTTATGCTCGTACAGTTGGTATCAATTATTACGCGCGGTTCCTTTTTCAGTTATATCTTTGCTGAACAGTTCATCGCTCTTCCGTACCAAACGAGATGAACCTCTGTTTCTTGCATTAACTATAAGTATAGTTACGTTTCATTCTTACAAGGGTAGGCCGCGACGTTCGGACGCAGATTTACTTCAAAGTTTCTACACTTTTAGTAGTCTAGTAGGACTTATACGACTTCGAGAGAATCGTAAGAAAAGTTTTACGCGTCGTTGATGAACCGCTACGTTGCGAACCAGAGCACGAGATGGGGGGGGGGGGGGGGCATGTGGTTAGCGATCAAGCTCAGTAATCGCTGGATGGAATACCGCTGGCGCTTTTTTTAAATGTATATTATTCAGTATTAGTTACATTATTTATACATACTACACTTGGAAAATAATATACTGAAAAGACACGTGCATGGGCATGAATTTTTATTGAAATTCGAGTTGTTTGCTAATTTTTATAGAACTGCCTTTGCACCTGGACGCTTCGATCTGCAAACACAGGTTTCAAGGACGAGGAGCAGGCTTGGAAAGCGCAAGTCAAACATCGATAAATAAAGGTGCAAATAACTGCATTCGAGAATACGATGAATTAGAATATGCGAAAATATGAGGGTAATATATGGTTAATCGGTTGGAATACGATATTTTTCATACAGACGGGGAAAACATTAATTAAAACGTTATCCACAACATCGAAAGGATGCAGTTTTCCCGTACACACAAGGAATCTTCAGAGTTTCTAAGGAAAAACAAAGCTCGCAACATTTTGAAAAATCTCTCTCTCTTCCAACAATCTGGATGCAAACCACACGTAACGCAACATTTTCGTGAATATCTATGCCAAAATCTGGCGATGTCCTATTGATTGTATTTTATAACCATCTTAAGAGAAACAATTTCTCTTTCGTTGTCAATCTAAAATGAAAAATTTTGAATGCGCTTGATAAAGTTTTTAACTTACCTATATAAATAAAAGTCGCATAATATTTGTTGTACTAATAACGATTCGTAAACAGCCAAATAACAAAGGAAATTCAACAAAAGTTCATGCAAATACAAATTCATCAATTACTTTTCAGACTTATATATTGGAAAAATACAAATAAAAAAATTGAATGGGACTCGATCCAGCGATACACCGATTTAAAAAAAGACCTCCGCCAGCAGGGTCGCTGAGCACCGGTATATGACTGACGCATAAACTTCTCATTCGATTTTCTCGAAATAGGCCAAGTAATACGCCTTACTGCGTCCACATTATATTGTCCTAATAGACTACTAGAAGTGTACAAAGTTTGAAGCGAATCCGTGATTCGAATGTCGTGCCCTCCCCTTGTTGGTTAAAACTACGCATGATCCGAATTATCGTCTAGAGCAACAAAATCTACTACTGCTACTACTAGAATGGTTCACTGTGACACCTTTTTGAACAAATCTCGTGAAGATGAAGTGGATTACCGAATAAAAAAAAGATTTAAAATGGAAAGTGAACTGCTGTTCATATCTTCGTAACGAACAGTTACAAGAAAGCAATCATGCTGGTTAATGTCCCCTGGTAACTCAAAAACATCAGCTTCATATACAAAGGGCGTTCAAAAAGTTTTGCACAGTCGTCTCCAATTTTTTATTTTTATTTTTTGCAGGAGGAGAATGAAATTTTTTGTAAACATACTTGGAACATTTAGGTATAAGTTGGCATACAAAAGTACTTTCTTTTATTTACAGGTGAGCCATAATAGACCGTGAAGTAGATATCAGGTTGCGACAACGGTCGGTGATAGAGTTCCTCTTCAAGACCGGCGATGACTCTGCCACATCGGTTCACAGGACGTTGCTTCCTGTTTATGGGGAGGACACAGTGGATCGCAGCAGTATCCAGCGGTGGTTGCAGAGGCTTAAAGAAGGTGATTTCTCTCTACTGGTCAATCCACGATGCGGTAGACCATCGACGGCAGTGAGTGATGTGAATAAGGAGACCACTGATCAAATCATCCAAAATGACAGATGTGTGACGACACGACAACTTGCTGAAATGACTCGTTTGTCATTTGGTAGTGAGGTATCACTGGTACAGTCACTAGGTACAGAAAAATCTGTGCACGTTGGGTGCCTAGATTATTGACAAGAGAAATGAAAACGATGAGGAAGAATGTGTGCGAGTGTCTCATGAAAACCTTTACTGAAGAGTGGAAACAAATGTTTTGACGGCGTCATTACCCAGCATGAAACATGGTTGTTTTTGTCCAAACCTGAGAGCAAAACCCAATCCATGGAGTGGCGTCATCCGGGTTCCCCTCGGAAGAAGAAACCAAGACTTTGACGAACAGCAGGTCGAAAGGCGATAGCCTCCTTCTTCTGGGACCAGTGTAGTGTCATTTTCAATGACTTTTTGGAACCTGGCTCCACAATTAACCGGGACCGTTACTGTTTGTCATTGGACAAGCTGCGACATGCCATCAAGACCCACAGACCACAGCTTCAGGGTCAGCTCATCAGACTACACCATGACAATGCCAAACCCCATACAACCCTTATGATGCAGGAGAAAATCAGGAAAATGGGTTGGAAAATTGTTCCTCATCCTCCCTACAGTCTGGACTTGGCTCCGTCTGATTTTTACCTCTGGCCGTCTGAAGGGCCACCTGCGCGGTAAAGGTTTTGATAGTGAGAAAGACCTTGTTTCCTGTGTCAAGCGATGGTGTAAAAGTCAATCCCAAGAATTTTACCAAAGTGCATTTACATCATGAAAAGAACGTTGGGCCAGATGCTTCACAGCTGATGGAGGCTACATTGAGTAAGCTCAATGTATAGCTTTATGTTCCAAGTATGTTCACAAAAAAATACAGTCTCCTCCTGCAAAAAATTTTAAAAAAATTAGAGACGACTGTGCAAAACTTTTTGAAAGCCATTTGTATATTGATGGAAAATAACCTCAACACCAAGAAGGAGCTGTGCGACATAAACGAAAGTTAGCAGGCCCGTTTCTACATATGAAAGATAAATGTCTATACAGATCTCGCGCCAGTCGCTGGTAGCGCCACTATGAGGATGCAAATCAGGTTTGCTTTAAATTCAAGCTGTAACGGTCTTACTGGGTTAGGTACCTTTGAGATTGGACGTGGTGAGATGATGTCAGTCAAGAATGCCTTTAAGGCGATAAAGACGCGGTTATCAACACCTCACTGACTTTTAACAAGTTCGTGTACCAAGGCTACGAGAAGTTGGTTCAAATGGGTCTGAACACTATGGGACTTAACATCTGAGGTTATCAGTCCCCTAGACTTAGAGCTACTTAAACCTAACTAACCGAAGGGTATCACACAGATCCATGCCCGAGGCAGGATTCGAACCTGCGACGTAGCGGTCGCGCGGTTCCGAACTGAAGCGCCTAGAACCGCTCGACCACAGCGGCCGGCTACGAGAAGCTGGATTTTCCTTCTGCCACGTTGTAAGGCTTGGCAGGAATGTAGCCACTGTACGTGATGCTGGCAGCGGTGGTCACCAGAATGTACGGTCGCAAGAAGACCGGGCTCCGGGCGCCCTCGTGGTAATACGGAGAGGGAAAACCACTGTGTTCGGCGTGTGGCTCTGGCGCTTTGAACTTCACCTGCAGCAGCAATTTGAGGAGCAGTTGGCACACAGTGACACAGAGAACTGTTACAAATCTGTTACTTCAAAGTCAGCTCCGAGCCAGACACCCTATAGTGTGCATCACACTGCCCCAAACCACCGCCATTTGCAACTCCAATGGTTTCCAACATTGTGTTTTCTGGTGAAAGCTGGTTCAGCTTCGATGAAAGTGATGATCGTGCTATACACGCTGGACCGACGCCTAGAGTGGTCTGGAGTGCGATTTCGTATGAGAGTACGAGCACTCTCGTGGTTATCACACGCATCCTGGCTGCAAATATGTACGTCAGTCTGCCAGTCACGAACAGCGTTCCAGGTGGTTTTAACCCAACATGCTCTATAGGTGCTCTAGGGTGTCGACATGTTGCCTTGGTCTGCTAGATCAACAGATCTGTCACGAATCGAGCACATATGGAACGTCATCGGACGACAACTCCAGCGTCAGCCACAAACAGCACTGACTGTCCCTTTATTAACCGACCAAGTGTAACATGCACGGATCCCCATCCCAGGAACTGACATCCGGCTCCTGTACAACATAAGGCATACACGTCTTCGTGCTTGGATTCAACGTTCTGGCGGCTACGCCAGTTATTAATGCACCAGCATTTCACATTTGCAACAGCTTATCTGGCGTTTACATTAACTTGTGACCTTGCTATGTCAATCACTCAAATATGTTACCCAGACAAATGTAAGCCCAAAATTTAATTCCTCTACTTAAATCATTTTTTGGTGTTGCAGATTTTTCCGTCAGTGTGTTTTTTATTCTGGTTCCGGACAGAACCTTATTTGTGGTGGTCAAAATATATGGGAGACCCCATGTAGTTACAGAATGGTAAGCGTATTTCTTTAACAGCCGCTGTTTCGTTCCAGAGACTGTCGAATACCGTTGTTATAAATGCGAGCCAAAGTAAAACGAAATGCGCAGTGGCTGGGCAAAGCTGTGCTGGTGGGCGAGACGCGGGCCCGCGGGGCGCCGGCACGCTCTCGAGGGCGCCACGCCTGCTGCTAATGAGGCCCTGCTGCCCACACAGGCCGCCACGAGCGCCGCCTGCGCCGCCGCTCTGCACGCACACATCACACTACACCACCTGCACTCCGTACTTCCAGCCACGCGTCCGGGGGCTGAGACCTTCCGCAAACTAAGAACCTCCTGCGCCAATTAAACTTCTTTTCATACCAAAGGCTCGCGACGCCGCCCAATGTTCCAGCGGAGATGGGGGAAAGGACTGCATGATTCATGATAACGCGGCGTGCCGACACTACGCCGCACGGGCCACCGGCCTTACTGCCTGGGAATCTGTGCGACTTGGCCAGGCCGCTTTAATTATCTACCACAGATCAAATCACAGGCCTCTACCAAATTAGCAGCTATCTCAGTAACGCTACAATACACATTCCCGACAAGCTGCGGAATGGAATAGCGAGCAACACGATCAGAAATATAATTATTTGCCTCTGTCTATAGTCGCACTTACATTTTGCCTAATGAGGCGGTCGCCGAGAGCTCCATACTTATAGACACAGGGGGGGATAACGAAGAAACCGGGATATGCGGGCAAAGGTTGTCGGCTGACAACTGTAGGTAATACACTCAATACAAAAAATAAATAAATAAAAATAAAAAAGACACATTATGAACAAATTATCTGGATTTGATGGAAATCGGTAGATGTGATGTACAGGTACAGAGAAATAAATGATAACAATTTCAGAAAAAATTGTGATGATTTATTCAAGAGAAAGAGCTTCGCAAATTGAGCAAGTTGGTAACGTGTTGGTCCATCTCTGACCCTCATGCGAGCACTTACTTGGCTTAGCACTGATTCATGTAGTAGTTGGATGTTCTCTTACGGGTTTCGTATAAAATTCTGTCCAATCGGCGCGTTAGATCGTCAAAATCTCGAAATAGTTGAAAGGACCTGCTAGTACTGCTCCGAACGTTCTCAATTAGGGAGAGACGCAATGACCTTGCTGGCCAAGAGAGGGTCTGGCAAGCAGGAAGACAAGCAGTAGGAACTCCCGCCATGTGAGGGCGAGCATTACCTTGCTGAAATGTAGCCACAGGATGGCCTGCCATGAAAGCGCAAGGAAAGCGTAGAATACTGTCGACGGAGCTCCGTCCTGGAAGGGTGTTGCGGATGACAATCAAACGGGTTCTGCTATGGAAAGAAATGACTCCCCAGGCCATCACTTCCGGTTTTCGGGCCGTATGGCTGGGACAGTCAGGTTGGTATTGCACCGCTGTCCGGGCGACTTCAGACACGTCTTCACTGGTCGTCGGGGCTCAATTCGAGAAGGGACTCATCACTGAAGACAACTCTACTTCATTCCATGAGATCTAGGGCGAAGACAGCGGTACGTCCACGATACTCTACCCCCTGTTGTGTTCCCCTCCATGGCAAGCCTCTTGGGCTCCTATTTCAGCAAGATAATGCCCCGCCAAATCTTAGTTTGGCCAGCAAGGTCGCCGCACCTCTCGCGAATTATGAACGTTTGGACCATTGTGGACAGGGCCCTCCAACATGCTTGGGATTTTGACGATCTAACGCGCCAGTGAGACAGAACTTGGTAAGATATCCCTCAGGAGTACATGCAACAACTATCAACCAATGCAAAGCCGAAGAAATTCTTGCATAAGGGCCAGAGGTGGACCAACTTGCTTAATTTGTAACGCTCTTTCTGTTGAATAAATCATCAAATTTTCCTGAAATGATAACCATTGTTTGCCTCTACATGCACATCACATCAGCGATTTCCGTCCTACTCGGATAATTCCTTCAAGATGCGTCTAAGCACCGCATGAACTCCACAAAAGCGATGAAATAGCATTTCTCAAAATGTTTTCTACAGCGTAGCACCACTTCCCACCATCGTTGCGGTCTTGGTGGTTTCCAGTTATTAACATGATGGGAAAAACTTCAAAATGTCAAAGTTCCGTCAAGTAAACGATTTATTCATACGTGAATAGTTTTAGGACGAAGTTCATCCACAGGTGCCGGCGTGCAAATTTCAAATTTACATCTATCCCTCCGCTACCCACCTTACGCTGCGCGATGGAAGGTACTACTTCTGGTACTACAATCACGTCCCCCAAATGTGTAGCATTCCTGAATGGTACATAGGGAGTCTAGGTATGAGCTTTAATTTGTCCGATTTTCTCGTCGTGTTCATTTCGCACGAGGTAATACGTGGACCGAAGCAAACTGTTGGCTGATTCTTCTTGGAACGCCGGCTCCCGTACTTAACAGTTAACTTCACAGCGATGCACAACGCCGCGTCTCTTGTGTCCGCCACAAGAGTTTTATCTCCGTTACGCTCTCACGCTTACTAAATGAACCCGTGACGAAACGCGCCGCTCTTCTTTCTGTATTCTTTATTTCTTGTATCAGACCTGTCTGGTAAGGCTTCCAGAGCGCCGAGCAGTACTCTATAATGGGTCCAACGTGTGTTTTCTAAGGCTCCTCTTTCCTGACTGACATAAATTTCTTTACGGTTCTTTCAATGTATTTCAGCCGGACATCTGCTTTTATGTCCTCCTTCCACTTTAGGTCTCTCTCGACGGTAACTTCTAGGTATTTTAAGGGGTGGTTTTGTCAGAAATTTATCGCCAATAGTGTAATCCAATAGCACTATCTTCATCCTCTGCAAGATCTCGCTAGGCTTTAGACACTATTTTTATAACCTAACCAAGGCTTAGCTCGGTGTTTTGCACATACTGCTGTTTAGCTGTGGTTACAAAATATCGTAATTCTTCGTTTAATCAAAGGACAAAATTAGGGTCGCCATAATTCCTGTCTGACAAACCGGAACATCTCTCTCAAAAAAGACTAAAAATGGACGTAATATGGGGAAGTGTAAACCGGGACAAAGAGGGGCACTTCTCTTAAGCTTAAAAATATATACCAACAAATTACCGTTTTTAATCGGGAGATTGCGAGCCACTGCAGCTATACCAAAACAACGGACCTTTGAATGATCATCGGATGTTTCTTTGACAGCGTCGGATGCTAACACTGCTTTCACAATTGTTGTTAATTTTGTTCTGCCCAAAGTCATATTTTCGGCAGCTTACCCTAGAAGTATAGTCCACTGATTTCAAAGACATATGACGTTTAACGGTACGATAGAACATTGGTAATTCCGCTGCTGTTACTAATTTTTTTGAAGGGATTGCAGAGTACACGTTTGATTTTGCTTTACGCTAGCTAAATGATTCTTAATATCTGCTCTTGCCCCATGTGAAAGGGAAATAAAACACAAATTACATAGTCACATCTTCCTCACTTTGTGAAGAACCATTTTTCTGAATATTTTCTTGGAATGAACACTTCCTCTTTGATTGTTTCACGTGAACGCAAAATACCAAACACTTTAATCACAAGTTACCCGCAATACGACTCAGACAGACGTACTACTGAAACACTTAAAATTAACTGAGGCAAGGGGCAATAATGTAAACTCAGCAGCGTTACCATGCAATAATGCTTTTAAGAGATTAAGCCGGATGTGATAGTAAAAGCTTTCGTCATTTAGCGTAGCAACTGGAGTTAAAAGATAGATCCACGAAAGAATCTGAAAAAAAGATAGATGAAAATATTTCTCTGAAATCCGAAATCTGGGCCACGGATTTCTTTAGTCTGAAACCGGGACTGTCCAAGAAAACCGAGACGTTTGGCAACCCTAGACAAAATGAGCATACTTGTCTCTCTTGAGCTGACTGCTCGATATTTCATCTAAGATACCAAGCGAAGTTAAATTCGTAGAGATAATACAAATATATCGACTATTAGAAAACAGCCATATTTACGACAAGAGCACCAGTGTGTCAGCAGGGCCCGGGTCTACGGGGGTGGGGGTGGCATCGGGGTATCTGCCCCGGGCAGCAGTTTCAAGGGGCGCCCAATTCATACTCTTCAAGAAAAAACTTGTATCATAAACCACCAAACATCCACCGCACGTTCGTCCATAGGTTATTCATATGATTTTGAAATGCATCCCTGCTTGATTTTTGAACATTTCTGAACCATTCTAAGCTGATTTTTTAACGAATAATATGGTGATTTTTGAATGCGGGCATAGTGTGAGCCTACGTGATTTCTCTGCCACAGGATCCCCTTCGCATCTAGAAGTAAAAATCTTTCAACAGACGAGCTGAGACGAATAAACCCAAATGGGAGAATGGCAATCGCTGTTTCTGTACGTGGTTGACTGGGTGTGGCGAGTGATCAGCGTTGTTATGATTACTAGCGAAATTCATAGGTTGAGACTACCAGAAGTGGAAATAAAGGACTAACAGAAATAACACGTAAGAAATTTTAATATGTCATCTTCTCGGTGTATCCAATAAAATGAAATTTTGACATAATTTTTGCCAGATCACAACACTGCTAAGGCCAGTTGCATAGTCCCCGGTTATCAGCCACTTACGTTTTATTCTCGAAATAGCACGGAAATCGCGTTGCACGGACGCGCAACAACGTCTAACAGGAGAATAATCGCGGAATAACTGAACTGGTGATTCTGACAGGGTCAGGATAGTTAACCGGACAATAAGTTTTAACAACGGCACGTACAGTTAGAGAATTAGTGACGACAGGATTGTTTGTTAGTACAAGGAAGGAGAACACACGAGGACATCACACAAATTATAAAGAATATGACGATTCCAAATTTATACAAAAATTTCGTATTACTACTTTTCGATCTCATGCTTGAGAAACTGGAGTGTGTGAATGAAATACGCTACTGGCCATTAAAATTGCTACACCAAGAAGAAATGCAGATGATAAACGGGTATTCATTGGACAAATATATTATACTAGAACTGACATGTGATTACATTTTCACACAATTTGGGTGCATAGATCCTGAGAAATCAGTACCAAGAACAACCACCTAGGGCCGTAATAACGGCCTTGATACGCCTGGGCATTGAGACAAACGGAGCTTGGATAGCGTGTACAGGTACAGCTGTCCATGCAGCTTCAACACGATACCACAGTTCATCAAGAGTAGTGACTGGCGTATTGTGACGAGCCAGTTGCTCGGTCGCCATTGACCAGACGTTTTCAATTGGTGAGAGATCTGGAGAATGTGCTGGCCAGGGCAGCAGTCGAACATTTTCTGTATCCAGAAGGGCCAGCACAGGACCTGCAACTTGCGGTCGTGCATTATCCTGCTGAAATGTAGGGTTTCGCAGGGATCGAATGAAGGGTAGAGCCACGGGTCGTAACACATCTGAAATGTAACGTCCACTGTTCGAAGTGCCGTCAATGTGAACAAGAGGTGACCGAGAAGTGTAACCAATGGCACCCCATACCAACACGCTGGGTGATACGCCAGTATGGCGATGACGAATACGCGCTTTCAATGTGCGTTCACCGCGATGTCGCCAAACACGGATGCGACCATCATGATGCCTTAAACAGAACTTGTATTCACCCGAAAAAATGACGTTTTGCCATTCGTGCACCCAGGTTCGTCGTTGAGTACACCATCGCAGGCGCTCCTGTCTGTGATGCAGTGTCAAGGGTAACCGCAGCCATGGTCTCCGAACTAATAGTCCCTGCTGCTGCAAACGTCGTCGAACTGTTCGTGCAGATGGTTGTTGTCTTGCAAACGTCCCTATCTGTTGACTTAGGGATCGAGACGTAGCTGCACGATCCGTTACAGCCATGCGGATAAGATGGCTGTCATCTCGACTGCTAGTGATACGACGCCGTTGGGATCCAGCACGGCGTTCCGTGTTACCCTCCTGAACCCACCGATTCCATATTCTGCTAACAGTCATTGGATCTCGACCAACGCGACCAGCAATGTCGCGATACGATAAACCGTAATCGCGATAGGCTACAATCCGACCTTTATCAAAGTCGGAAACGTGATGGTATGCATTTCTCCTCCTTACACGAGGCATCAGAACAACGTTTCACCAGGCAACGCCGGTCAACTGCTGTTTGTGTATGGGAAATCGGTTGGAAACTTTCCTCATGTCAGCACATTGTAGGTGTCGCCACCGGTGCCAACCTTGTGTGAATGCTCTGAAAAGCTAATCATTTGCATATCACAGCATCTTCTTCCTGTCGGTTAAATTTCGCGTCTGTAGCACGTCATCTTCGTGGTGTAGCAATTTTAATGGCCAGTAGTGTGTGAAACTATTTTCTTACATAAAACTTTTTGCTTGTAGTAGGCCTAACAGGCATTTGACATTGGTACTTCGTGAATCATATTATGTCGACTTAACTATGTAAATGATGTAGATAAAAATGACCATTTGTGCCAACAGTCTCGCTTATTTGGCGTGTATTACAACTGCTGGAATATTAAACAGGCCTATTTCGTTTTCTCTAGCACTGACAAAATAGAAGAAATCAAATCGATAAACTACACCAGTCTTGGGTACTATTCATATTACCAGCTTTTTCAGAATCAGACCACATTTTGATTTTTCATGTAGCAAAACGTTTAACGAACTCTGATGAAGTAACAGATACTTTCGCAGAAAGGAAAGCACGCCCTGTAAAGTGGTATCGAGATTAAGGAGAAAAAAAAATGCTGGGGCCTATGGCTTGATGAAACGTGTACTGTCTTGCTCGTCTCTCATCACTGTTTTTATATTTCTTATATTTAATTTTATGTCACACAAATGAGAAAATTATTATCTAATAGACAGTAAATGGAGCAAATTTTCTGACCAGTTCTTATTATCCAGGCCACAAATAATCCCATCTAGTATTAATATACACGTTTGATTCCACAGAGCGAAATGGTGTGACGTGCGCTACAAGAATGCTGTATGAAGCGACGTGGCACTGGACTTTGTCACACTTAAGACCAAATATCGTATCTTACATTTCCTCAAACATATACGTTTTATATATCACACTCTTCTTTGCTTAGGAATGGTTTTCCATCTGCGCTCTTGATGTCCACACAGGTGGTTCTCTTTTCTCCAAAAGTCTCTCTAATTTCCCTGTTGGCAGTATCTATCTTACCTCTCGTGACATATGCTTCTTCATTCTTACATTTGTCCTTTAGCCATTCATGCTTAGCCATTTTGCATCCCGTCAATCTCATTTTTTAGAGTTTGTATTCCCTTTCGCCTGCTTCATTTACTGAGTTTTTATATTTTCTCCTTTCATAGATTAAATTCAACATCTATTGTGTTACACAAGAATTTCTACTAGCCCTCGTCTTTTTATTTACTTGATCCTCTGCTGCCTTCAATATTTCATCTCTCAAAGCTACCGATTCTTCTTCTATTGTATTCCTGGGTAGATCACGTAACTAATGAGGAGGTACTGAACGGAATTGGAGAGAAATTTGTAGTACAACCTGACCAAAAGAAGGGATCGGTTGGTAGGACACATTCTGATACGTCAAAGGATCACAAATTTAGTACTAGAGGGAAACATGTGAGGTAAAAATCGTAGAGGTAAACCAAGAGATGAACATAGTAAAGCAGATTCAGAGGGCTGTAGGTTGCAGTAGCTACTCAGAGATGAAGAGGCTTACTCAGGATAGAGTAGCATGGCGAGCTGCATCAAACCACTCTTCGGACTGAAGATCACAACAACATCAGACTCTTCAGAAAGATGTGCGATATAAAATGAACATACTTTTAAAAATCAATCTTTTTTTTATTTTTCATGTCGTATCGCAAATTCTCGAGAGGGAGAGGGGTGGGGCGTCACTATCAAGTTTTTACCCCGGTTCGGAAATATCGTAGATCCGGCACAATTCATCCACTGTTAACAACAATGTTTGCCTTGAACGTACTCAAGAACATGTGTTGCTTATGTGTCCAGACATCACATGCAATCGTCAATTTTACGAGGATTTAATAGTCTAGGGTTAAAGGGAAAGTCCAGACATTTGCCTGAAGCGATTAAGGTGTCCACGGAAATGTAAGTCTGGCTGGCCTGATGCCCATTTGTAAACAGGCCCACCCAAATGCTAGAACAGTGTCTCAACCACTGCGCTACAGTGTACCTGACAACATACTCACGTACGAATGGTAATATAAAATACCGTCCTGCAAAGAAACTGCACCAAAATACAATTTCCGCAGCGAGTAAGAATGAGTGTCCCATACACCAAAAGGAACTTCCCTTCAACGGTCTCCTGGTTACAGACCAAGGTATAAAAAGAAAGAACGGTTCCCTGGAAAGGGCTACCTGGGGGCTGTTTCACATCGAGAGGGCAAGCAGAGACCTTTAAAGGAGGGCGCGCGAACCGGAGGGGCCGGGAGGAGGGTGAGGGCGTGTATGTGGAGGGGGGGGGGGGGGGGGAGCCGTCCTCATCGTCCTTTTCTTGGTCACCCCAGGCTCTCCGAGAAAAAGTTGTCTTGCAGGAACTGAACTTTAGCCTTTAAGGTGTGTGACAAGTGATACTCAAAATGAAACCACTGACCGAGATTTAACGGATGAGCACACATCGACGTACAGGCTACCTACAGAAAATAATGTGTTCGAAAATTCTCGAATGCTATTTTCAAACTTTACCAGGCTAAGGAATACGGGCGACACTGATTAGAGTAAAGAGCAGTTGACCGTGCGTCCATCACTTATTCTGAGCTCACTGTGGAAGTAAGTACTGTTGCCAATCCACGATTCTGTGAGGGTAGTTTGAGAAGTATGCTGAATCATATGTCAGTGATAGCGCAACGAGGTTCTCGTGTAATAATAGGCCATCCTTTACGAATAAACCACGTGACGCGTCAGTGCTGTGGGTAGAGATCTGTGGTGCGGACGTCTGTCTCTCTGTCGTTGTTCCCGTGTAGTGGTTAAGCACTTCCTGAAGGAAGGTATGAAAGCAAAGGAAATTCATCTCGATTTTCAGAACACACTGGGGGACTCTGCTACTTCATATTCAACTGTTGCCACGTGTTTTCGAAGCATTTTTGACTATTTTTCGACAATGAATGTCTCAAGAAATATGTAAAGGTATTTTTTTAAATTACCGCTACCAGTCACAAACTTTGTTAACTATTGTATTATTTATTTATTTTGCTACATGTTTCGAGGGAACACTCATCTTCAGGCTAAATGGCATTAAAAAAAACAATTTCACAATAAGATGATACTGATGTTACATAGTCTTTTCATAAATGCTGTGGTTATCCTGTGGAAGAAGCGATGTCACTTCGGAAGCTGGACTGATGTTCGCATGAAAATGTTTTGTAACATTCGCTCACTTTGTTCGTCTGGCGCAGCAGTCTCGTTGTAATGAGCTGAGGTGTTTCCATTTCCGTGACCACACCTAATTTTGCTCCGTCAGACTTCTATCTCTTCCAAAAGCTCAAAATTTTTCTTGGCTGACGGAGATTCCCTTCAGACGAATGACTGACAGCTGAAGCTGACAGATCTTTTGCAGGCTTAACGGAATTTTCGAGGTGGATCGACGCACTGGAACACCGCTGGGCTGGACCAGGCGCGTTACTATACAGAGATATTACATTCAGGAAAAATAAATAAATAAATAAATAAAGGAGCTACACTACGTAAGTCGTTTCTTTCTATTCCATTTCCAGAACTTTTCAAATTATCCTCGTAACAACACACGGAAAAAAAGGACATGTATCCCAACTGTTACGCTGCTACGTTAATACTCCCATTGCAAAATTCAAATTAAAATATTCTTTAGGTGAACAGAAAAATGTTCAGATATTTTATTCGCACTGATTAACACACACACACACACACACACACACACACACACACACACAGTGTCAGAATGTTTTCTTGCAAGACGTTACAAAACGAACCAGGCTCTTCGACAAAACACAGCAGGCGGCGTGTCCTAGAGCCCTTGGGTCACCCGCGCGGCTTCATGTTTCTTTCGTAATGTGACTCCAAGGTGGACACGCCACTGCAGCTCGCAGTATTGACCGAGGCGCACTGTCATGCAGCCACGTGTATCACCCACTAACCGGCAGACACAGGACTACATCCATGGCTAGACGAACACACCTAAACGAGGGTAGCTCCGTATCATAACGTTGGTTTAGTATCACTATTTCCAAGGGGAAAAACTTCAGACTGGATTCCACAGGCACTGAAACTATAATAGGACATGCTGCCGAAAACGATGTGCTTCCTCGCTGAGTAGTAGTTTAACGGCGTGGCGGTACCAACATTAAATTAGCGGATAGGAAAGACAGTAGTGCCCGTCTATGTACATTTTATTAGCAGCCACAAAAATATTGTGTATCAGAGATGAGCAATTCGTCTGCTGCAAGCTCTTGAAATTTAATAAACTCTCTGGCAAAGGAATCAAATGTAATCTAAGCAAATCGAATGCTTTATTCTACCCACTTTCCTGAAATAAATAGTAACAACTGCAAATACGCAAGGGGCCTTTCGCCTCCACTCTCACCCCTCTTTCCCCTTTAACGATAGAGATGGCGCAATAGTTACTGCACTCTGGAGGACCAGGAGTACAAAGTCCGAACCTCTGACACTGATTCGAGATATTCGCCCTTTCCATAAATCACCTCAGGAAATATTTTTGCAGGAGAGACCACAGCGAATTTCTTCCATATCTTATCCAAGAGAGAGTTCTGCCTGTAACGAACTCGATTTGCAACTGACTTAAACCTATGTTCATTTTCTTTGCCCCGGAACTGCAAGTGTAACCAGTCTTGTTAGGTGGAATTAAATAAACCTATCTCCTTCCTAAAGTTAACAGTTTGCATCAACAATTTGTCTTCCTGAATAAGGGATGTTGATCTGAATTAAATCCGTTAACATCTTTTAGAGATTTTTGGTAAGAATTTCTCCCCTTTATATGCTACATGTATGTACCATATTACAAAAATATACAGCCTATGTCCACCCGACTGTCCATTAGAGTATCGTGTAAAAATTTGAAGTAAATTGGTCAAGAACTTTTCGCGATTTGTAGTAACTACGCTTCCCCATTTATATGTGTCATACATACTATAAAAATGTATAAAATTTGTAGTTAATCGAACAAGAAATTTTTCGAAGTTTTCAGTAACGTTTCCCCTTTATAGAGTACATATGTATTTGTAAGATGTAGGGTCCGCCTTTTTGCAAAAACACTGTTATTCTTTTCACCCAAACATGTTTTGGCCTCTGTGCCATCATCAGTGGGTTTTGCTTATTGAAAACAGTAAAATGTGAACATGTTTTACGTTGTAACTGATCTATCAAAGTGAGGCCTAAATAAAGTTTTGTTCGTTTTGCTTCTTAGCCTGATTTTACATTATATGGTTCTGCAGGACCATCTGTACGGTGTCCTGCATTGATAGCTTGTCATGTGCAAACCAAACGACGTAAATGTGAATTTCATAGGCGAGTTAATACATCCTTTGATTTTTACAAAACGTGATTTTGGCGTGTCAAACTGTTTTGCGCATATATTTGTTGTGATTGATTCTCCTTCTTTCGCATTCTGAGGGCATTGCACACACACACACACACACACACACACACACACACACACACACACACACACACACAATAAATATATATATATATATTTCGAATCGGTAACGCATATAAAAAAATAATGCGGTTGCAAATTCACTCTTAACTGAAAATATTATTAGGTCCAACGAAAGAATGACATTCGGCGACATTCAGTCACTAATTGCAGAGACAGTTCAGTATTACGCAAGCAAACAGGAGACATTCTTTTGCGACGCGCTAACTGCTTCCGTTAGCGTTATGGTTAAAATATGCAGACAATGTGGCTCTTGCAAACAGTGAATGGATTCTTACCAGAGAAAAATTGGTACGAGAATCGGCAGTATTACCTGAAAAAGACTCACGTCCAATGAAGTATCGTTTTAAAAGCAGGGGGATCTAAATGCAAGAAACCTTCTACAAAATTAAGCTAGGAAATACCTACCTGTTGCTACTTTCTTACGATTTAAGAAAGCATTAAAAGAGGTAGGTCATAAAATGTTCAGAGAGACTTGCTGTACCAGGAAAAGAAAGCATAAATATACTGCACACAGCTGTTCATTTATGTTTCTTACGGCTATCTGTCACGTTGGCAATGAAGTTATGAAAGAAGTAGAATTTTCTAAAGTTTGCCAAATACTGCACAGGGATAAGTAACTACAGACTTGAAGAAAAAAAAAGTATCACGCCCATAACGAAGGCAGCGGAATAAGAAACATCTACACTGTTATTCGAATAACGTTATCTCAATAACTAAGGACGTGTCTTCACGATGTGCGACCTTGTTATAGCATAAGTTGTGGTGGTCAGTATTCTTCGATTAACTTCGGTATTTAAGAGATTTTTTCCATTGAGTCTTGAGTATCCTTATATGATTCAGCTGCATTTTCAAAACATACAAATCGTTGTAAGACAAAAGCAAGACCAGCCATTTTCTGTCGATTATTGGTTGAGGGAAAAATGATTCTGTCGTCGTCGTCGTTGTTGTCTTTAGTCTAAAGCCTTTTTTTGGTCGCCGCAATCCAGTACCAGTCTCTTCATCTCTGCGAAGTCCTGTCTGCCTACCACTTCTTTTAGTGTTCTATTCTCTTGTTGTCTGTACTGTTTATCACTCACGTTTCACTTCGATACAACGCTGCATACAGACAAATACTTTCAGAAGAGACTTCCTAACACAAAAATTTATGTTCGAAGTCAGTATATTTATCTCTTATTCAGGAAATATTTTCCTGCGTTTGTCAATCTGCGTTTTACATCCATGTTTCGACCACAGTTTGTTATTTTGATACTCAAATAGCAAAATTCGTCTACCACTTTCACAGTCGCATTTCTTAATCTAATTCACACGGGCCTCACTTGAGCTAATGTAACTACGCTTTATTAAGTTTTTTGGTTGATGTTCATCTTATAACTTCTTTTCAAGGCACTATCTCTCCGTAAAATGGATTTTCTACGATTTCTACAGTCTGACAGAATTAATATCATCTGCAAAAAGGTTTTATTTCATCTCCCTGAAACTTAATTGATTTTTTCAATTTAATCCTTACTTGCTGCCTGCTCCACGTACAAATTTAATAACATTAGGTATAGGTTACAATCCTAACTCACTGCCTTCTCAAGTGCCCCTCCCTTTCTTATCTCTCGACTCTTACAAGTTGTGGATTAGATTTGGTTGCCTATATTTTATCCCTAACAACTTGAAAGTTCAAAGAGTATGTTCCAGTCAACATCATCTTATAGCAGCTCAAATACGAAAGTTTTAAATTTACACATACGACGTGAGCCCCTTGTGGAATACCAGGCAAAAGTTCCATTCTCGAAAATCCCTCGCAAACAGGCTTCTCCACTCTGACTTCGCCGCTTGGAGTTGAAAGGTGACGAAGTTCCACAGGAATAATTCACTCGCAGAAAGATCGGTGTACGCGATTATCACGTGCTACAAGTACAGTCTGCAGCAGATGCATGTGTCGATTTTCGTAGTCTCAGATTGTCCATTGTGGTAAAGGTCATTCTTGTTGGAAAATGGACTCTGCTCCTGCGATTTTTTGGCTAATTATTATACGCTTTTGGGCATCCAGTCCATATGGAGATACCATGCTGAGGGCAAGATTCCGACGACAGACCTAATCGTCGTCCTACGGTGCTCCGAACAATGCGTCTTTCGTGTGCTCGCTGAGTGTAGTCCACCCACTCTCTGTGAGATACTGTTCGTGTGAGGCACCTATTTATTGCCCATGATGAGCTTTCGCTTCCCTCTGCTCGCTCCGTTATTTCATTAAATGCATGTCATCTACGCGTTTTCCGGGGACGAAATGAGCGACGAGATCTTAAATAATACAAATGTATTATGCAAAGGCAAGTTAAGCAGAAAGGGTGGCCCCTTTTCACAAGTATTCTTTTTTTCTTCGGTGGACTCCTGAAGCACGTCTTTCCACAAACTTTGTCTCTCCACCACCGTACTGGACTTGTAGTATCTCGTTTAATGACTATATTCCACTCAGGGCTTGGCGACAACCGTTGTTCTTGGTTGGGATCTCTCCAAATGCAGAAACAATTTTAAGGGATTACGAGCGCAGCAAGAAAATTGTATTAGTTTTCACAAAACAAACGTATGTTTCTTTTTCCGGAGTTGTGGTATTATGGAGATGACCTGTTCACCATCTGCATAATTCAGAAGGAAATAGACATTTACTGTTATTATTATTGTGACCAATTCTTATATGTGTATGGCAAACACTTTAACATGTAAGACAGAGCAGGTCAGAGTAAGTCCCGCTCGCGTGGTAATCTGGACTGCCTGAGTAGATTTTCGCCCGTTTCTCACATTCGTATAGGCAAATGTTAGGATGGTTCGTCCACACCTCCGAATAGCACCACACAAATATGATACACAAATAATGGCGTCCACATTTACAACAAATCAACTGCTCAAAAAAGAATCAGAATATTTATTGATATTTAAATCGGAAAGAGCTTTGTCAATACTCTCTGGACCACAGAAAATGCAACGTATAGACACCCGTGTAAAAGTAAACCTATATTCCGAATGCAGGTGAGCAGCGGGCTCTATCTTTCAATAGCAAACAAGACAGTGTGGCTTGTGCCCACTCTTCAGTTCAGAAGGGTCATTTCAAGCTCATTGTCACTTTAAGGCAAGAAGGGTTGTCCTCAGAGTAAGTGGCTCGCCGAATTTGAGTACACCATGGCGGCGTGATTTGGAAATGAAACAGCTATCGTCCGATAGAAACACGTAAGTTCGACCTAGCGCTGGCGGCCCAAGGCCAAAAACAGCAGTTCATGACCACTACCCCTCGAATTATGGTTCGTAGTTACCCCGAGAAGAATGAAACAGAACTGCGAACGTTCTTTCTGGAGGCAACTGGGAAGGTTGTGCTGATCTATACAGTACGCAACAGTCGCCACACGATTAATTTGAACTATTGGAGTTCATTACAAAAAACATTAGGAACGTCCCAGCAGTGTGGTGCGAGTGGAAGCTGAGGAAGGCTTCACAAGGAATAGAACGTTATTGAATGGCGTTACGTTTTCTTCACCAACGACTGCAGGATTTTAGACGAATGATGATCGCCATAGGGCAGCGTGGAGCCAGCCACGTACCAACACATAGCCCAAGGAAGCAGCACCTATGACTTTATCCTTTGCAGAATGAGCTGGGGTGAAGTTGTGGAGCAAACCAGCCCCTGTCCAGCTTCCCCAACCACAGCAGGGGATTTCAGTAGTATGCACGTGAGTCCTTTACGAATTTAATCTGTTAGCATCACACCACAGTATTATAAAAAAACATTTTGGGTCTTTCGGCGGCGGCGAACACACATATTTCCACTCCTTGCTTTAGTCCTACGTCTCGAGGTCATGCCCAGCACTAGTCCATAGTGATGAAACGGGTAGAAAAGTCATAAATTTTTACATGAATAATTAGGGTGAAAGGAATGTAAATGAAACAGCATGGAAAAGATGTAGGAAGGAAATAATGACGTCCAGTCACACAGGACATTGCGCCAATGCAACGGTAAGAGTTGAAAATTGGAGCCGGAACGGGACTCTAACGCGGATACTCCGCTTCTCTGGAACGGTTGCCTTAATCGCCTCGGTCATCCGACAGAGCAGACTCCACTCATAATGCATTTGGATTTGCCTCATACAGCTGCAACATTTCTGCTGCTGCCTCTGCTGGACAGGGTTTTGAATAAGCTTATTCAATATCTCATCGAGTGCGATATGCTGGTTTTTTAGCACCAGCCTCCACTCACTTGCGACCCGCAGTTCTGCACAGAGAGGTGATTTGTCACTCCATTAATCGTCACTTAGATTTGGCTCATCACACCGGATGATAATGTATTATTGCCGCACACTTCCAACAACTAATCCGGGAATGTCGCAGCGCGGTTCCCCCTCAAACGCAGAAACAAATTAGGAAACGATGCTCCACTTTATAAATGGAGTGTACTATTTTCGTTTTTGCTCCTCTAGCGGTGCACTCGGGTAACGGTGCAGACTCCAATGCGCAAAAGGACTGCAGATATTTATCTTTCAAATAAATATCCCAAATAATGTCTTGGTCTCCCTATACAGTTTTTCTTTCCCCCGCCTCAATATTGCCCTCTATTAACTAAGTAAATATTTCTTGATGCCCCACGATGTGTGTTATCAGTCTCTCCCTTCTTGTAGGCAAAGAGTGTGATACATTTATTTTATTTCCTTACTTCAAGTGGCGTCAGTTATTTCGCTGCCCAAACAGCAAAACTCATCTCCTTCCATTTACGTCCCATTTCCGAATCAAATTCTCTCCCCATCTTATCAGTAAGGATTACACGATGCACCAGATATCCAAACGTGCTCTTTAATAGACGAAGAAGTCAAAGTATTAAATGTGTCCAATGGGCGTTTCTGGGCCCGATTTAGCAAAGTTTTTGGGAAAAAAGGCACTAACGTAATGTCCTTTAGCAGTAACAAGCATTTTTATGTTTCTGGTTGTAATTTATAATGTATGTGGTGAGCATAATTTGGAACGTGGATCAAGCTTTAGTCAAGAAGATTACATTGGCTGCCAGAAGGTGCGTATGTGGGATGATATGCTAGTGAATATTAAAATTCTGTCACATCTTAATATAGGCAAACACTGAAATATAGTTTTAAGAATGTTTTTAGATTTTGCTATGACACAGCCTTAGTGATGTAGAAAGAACTTACTGTCGGCAGCTATATTTTTGATTGGAACTGATGGATATGTAATAAGATACTAAAGTCTTTGGAAGATGAATGGCAGTTGACTTTCATTAGCGGACAGGGTTCTGTGAGTGTTAAGAGCCATCAGTATTTATGAGCACTATACCGTGACACACAAGGTGATTCCGTGATGATACAAACTTTCAGGGAAGATGGAGAAGGATAAATTTATCAATCTGAGGTGAGGGAACTTGGTCCGGAAACGACCTAGTCGAAAGATATAAGCGAAAATTTTTCTGATGCCTCTGGCAGCTGACCTCTTATGGACCAAAACAAGAAAAAATGCCACGTAAACATGGGATCTAAAATACATACCTTAAGAGCTTTGAACACTTGTTTCACAGCAGCAAAGATGACAATGTGCTCATAGCTCTTAAGTTACGCAACTGGGAGCCCATGTTCACTAGACTTTTTTGCTTCGATTGATTGTTCCTATTATATACCTGAATACTGCTAATTCCTCCTGGAACACACTGTATAATGAACAGACTTATGTGACTGATAATGCATTTGTATTGCTTGCATATTTTTGACTGTGCCTATTGGTGTAATACTTTTAAGGCATGTAATATTACATGGAGAACATAAGATGACATCCTTTACATGTATGTTGGTCTATTTATAAAACGTGTTAAAGGGATAATATCTTCCCGAAACATCCTGTGTTTTAAAAATTAAATAAGCGTCACATTTGGACAATTGCTGGGTGATAATATCCGTACAGATATTGTGATATAGCCTTACTATGGCTTCACAACAGACAATCCCTCAGCATCTTAAGATTTAATTCGTTTACTTACAGGGGGGGGGGGGTTTCAATAAGTAAAACAGCACTTTTTTCCTGAAAGCAGGCTGGTTTTATGGAGGATTCCAGTACACCATATTATTCCACAGTCTTCTGGCTACACAACACTATTTTTCAACATACTCTCCGCTCCATGTATCTGCCTTACGCCACCTCACCTCACTGAGATATCACTCTACTGGTCGACACTGGAGTCAACGTCTTGCTGCATCAATAACCTCCCCAGATCTGGGCTGTAGAATGCATGATGAGGAACAGACCAAAAGTTTTGTGAGCTGCTCTCGTGTCCGCAGACTTGTGTGAGACCTTGCGTTCTGATGGAGAAGGAGAAGTTCGTTTGAATTTCTGTAGCGACGAATACGCTGAAGTTGTTTCTCCAATTTTCTGATGGTAGCGATATACTCTTCAGTGTTGCTCGTTGCACAATGAGGGCGGACGTCAAACAAAACAACTCCTTCAAAGTTCCAGAAGAACGTCACCGTGACATTATCGGCTGGGACTGCCGTTTCGTTTTCGGTTCGAAGTGATGAACCCATGTTTTCATAGCCTGTGAAGACCGTTCGACAAAAAATTGTCACGATCAGCCTCGTAACCCGCTAACAATTCCACACAGATGGTCCCCCGTTGCTTGTAGTCTTCTGCTAGGCGGCGAGGAATCCAGCGGGCACACGCCTTTGAGTGACCCAGCTGGTGGACGAGTGTGTCAGCACAACCAACAGAGACGTCCAGTTGTGCAGCGAGGCGTTGACTGTGGTCCGTCAATCACCTCGAACGAGAGTGTCCGCACTCTCCAAATTCGCAGGAGCCGCGGCTGTGTTCGGCTGGACGGCGCGCGGGAGATCGAACAGCTTTGCGCGACTCTGTTGGGATGACGACAGACTTCTCGCCCAACGACTCGCCGTGCTTCTGTTCACTGTCGGGCCTCCACAGACATTCTGCAAGTTCGGATGAATATCGGCGATGCTCTGGTTTTCCGCCAAAAGAAACACAGTGACAGCTCTCTGCTTGGAGCGCACCTCCGTTACAGACGCCATTTTGAAGGCTCTGAGCACTATGGGACTTAACATCTGAGGTCATCAGTCCCCAAGAACTTAGAACTACTTAAACCTAACTAACCTAAGGACATCACACACATCTATGCCCGAGGCAGGATTCGAACCTGCGACCGTACCGGTCGCGCTGTTCCAGACTGAAGCGCCTAGAACCGGTCGGCCATTGCAGCCGGCGCCATTTTGAAGGTTACGTATAGAGCCGACACCTATCGTAACTTTTTGGAAGTATAGAGGCTAAAGGGGGAATATTCCACGTCGTCCCACAGTAAATTCAACATTTTTTCAACCGAAATAGTTCGAAAAAAAAAAGTGGAGCATTAGTTACTGAACGCCCCTCGTACTTCGTTGGCGTTTATCTTAGAGCCTCTTTGAAAAACACTATGCATTACTTTCAAGTGATCTAACTACTTGTAACAAAATTTTTTAAGAATTATTACACATTTTATGGCGAAAAACTTTTTCGTAACGTGATAGGATGGCAAAAAGGAGACGTTTAGCTGACAGAGAGAACTTCTCACACTACAGGGCGAAAAAAAAGAGTGCAGAGGCAAGAGCGGCTTCCCGTAGAAGGAGCGCTTAACGGTCAATGAGCGCAGTTAGTGAGTAACGTGAACTTGGCACAAATGCTCGCCGGCGCTGGGCCTTATACGAACAGTGGCAGGCCCCAGCCAGTCGCGCTCTTGGACGGGCGACCTCTTTCGCCCGGGGCTACCATAACCCACAGCGGGCTGTGTGGGCGCCCGCGGGATATGGAGGTGATGAAAGGGCCGCGCACAAAAACCACTCGCGTAGCATCGCTTACAGTTTCAAGTTCTCAGGGCGGCTTCCAAACAATGGTACGGTTGTCTGGTCTGCGACAAGACTAGTATTCTTCTTGAAACAACAAACAGGCACGGTGAAAGACGCTCTCTCATAGCCACGTGTAGATACGGGTACTTTTTTGTCAATGCACGTCAGTAAAAAGTTAAAAAGAGAATATTCATTTATTAGACACAGCATGAGCACAGGAATATTCAGATTGCAGGTGTATAGGTTTCTGAAGACTTATCAGAAATGACACAATTTTGTGCACATTTTGAAGAGTTTCCCGCCGGCAACCTTTCGTAACAGTAATGTTGTTGCTGTTGTTTTATTCACCTGTGGGTCAGTTTTATTTATAATGGTGGTGGTGGTGGTTGTTAGTGTTTAACGTCCCGTCGACAACGAGGTCATTAAAGACGGAGCTCATGCTCGGGTTAGGGAAGGAAATCGGCCGTGCCCTTTCAAAGGAACCATCCTGACATTTGCCTGAAGCGATTTAGGGAAATCACGGAAAACCTAAATCAGGATGGCTGGAGACGGGATTGAACCGTCGTCCTCCCGAATGCGAGTCCAGTGTGCTAATTATTTATAATGGTATTGGACATGTCACAGTATTACAGTTTAAGAACAAACAACAAACAAAAGTCATATATACAGTGATTTAAATATTCACAGGTTTAGTTTGACAAGTATGGAACTGGAAATCGGGCCTGATCTTATAGTAGGAACCATCCCAGCGCTTGCCTAAAGTAGACACCAATGTAAACCTTCTTCCCGAATACAATACCACTTTGTTCAAAACAGCGCAACCTCACTCTGTTTATTCTTAGCGTATAATACTGTCTTGCAAAGAACTTATTTAATAATTTAAAAAGTTAATCATACACTGTTCTTTCATTTCCCAACACCATTCACTATAGCTCCAAACAAACATAATGGAATAATACCGGCCGGTGTGGCCGAGCGGTTCTAGGCGCTTCGGTCTGGAACCGCGCGACCGCTACGGTCGCAGGTTCGAATCCTGCCTCGGGCATGGATGTGTGTGATGTTCTTATGTTAGTTAGGTTTAAGTAGTTCTAACTTCTAGGGGACTGATGACCTCAGATGTTATGTCCCATAGTGCTCAGAGCCATTTTTTAATGGAATAACGTAATACTACATACAATGTCAGTTCTCATCAGGACCACAGTGAAGATATACGGTTTACATTTTGTGTACCGCAACTTCCTACTGCTTTGCCAGACAAAACTGAGACAGCATCCCTTTATAATGAGTGAAATGTTGGTCTCAGAAAGACGGTGATTTATATTACCACAAGCTTTGGAGTACGTTTACACAAAAGGAAAAAAATTGAAAGTGAGGTGTAAAAGAGATGTTTTATCATCATTCTTTACGAGTGTTATTTTTATCGATACTCTACTCTTTGTTATCTAAGAAGTGAAAACAATTTCGGGACTACACCAAAGGAGCGGTATAGGATCTTTAATGTTGACAATACACACGGACAACCCGAACTTCACCAACATAATTTCGGAGACTGTTAAAGTATTGTTCTGAATATTTTAGTGTAAGAGACGCGTGGTCTCCAGTGGCTCGTTACGAAGTAATTGAATTTTTATTCCTTACTTCCACCCATCCATTTATCTTTGCATCTGTGTTGCACTGTAAATTCACTGCCTGACAAAAATAAAAAAAAAAAAATAAAAGAAGTGAAGCACCCACGAGACATTGTTGGATTGCAATGTAACTTCGCACACGTACCCGTCAGTAGCGGGTATGTAAATGATTACGAATTGCAACTCTATGTGACAGAAATAACAGCCGCCACAGTTAATTACACTACTGGCCATTAAAATTGCTACACCAAGAAGAAATGCAGATGATAAACGGGTATTCATTGGACAAATATATTATACTAGAACTGACATGTGATTACATTTCCACACAATTTGGGTGCATAGATCCTGAGAAATCAGTACCAAGAACAGCCATCTCTGGCCGTAATAACGGCCTTGATACGCCTGGGCATTGAGACAAACGGAGCTTGGATAGCATTTACTGGTACAGCTGCCCATGCAGCTTCAACGCCATACCACAGCTCATCAAGAGTAGTGACTGGCGTATTGTGACGAGCTAGTTGCTCGGCCACCATTGACCAGACGTTTTCAATTGGTGAGAGATCTGGAGAATGTGCTGGCCAGGGAAGCAGTCGAACATTTTCTGTATCCAGAAGGGCCCGCAAAGGACCTGTAACATGCGGTAGTGCATTATCCTGCTGAAATGTAGGGTTTCGCAGGGATCGAATGAAGGGTAGAGCCACGGTTCGTAACACATCTGAAATGTAACGTCCACTGTTCGAAGTGCCGTCAATGTGAACAAGAGGTGACCGAGAAGTGTAACCAATGGCACCCCATACCAACACGCTGGGTGATACGCCAGTATGGCGATGACGAATACGCGCTTTCAATGTGCGTTCACCGCGATGTCGCCAAACACGGATGCGACCATCATGATGCCTTACACAGAACCTGTATTCACCCGAAAAAATGACGTTTTGCCATTCGTGCACCCAGGTTCGTCGTTGAGTACACCATCGCAAGCGCTCCTGTCTGTGATGCAGCATCATGGGTGACCGCAGCCATGGTTTCCGTGCTGATGATAGTCCCTGCTGCTGCAAACGTCGTCGAACTGTTCGTGCAGATGGTTGTTGTCTTGCAAACGTCCCTATCTGTTGACTTAGGGATCGAGACGTAGCTGCACGATCCGTTACAGCCATGCGGATAAGATGCCTGTCATCTCGACTGCTAGTGATACGAGGCCGTTGGGATCCAGCACGGCGTTCCGTATTACCCTCCTGAACCCACCGATTCCATATTCTGCTAACAGTCATTGGATCTCGATCAACGCGACCAGCAATGTCGCGGTACGATAAACCGTAATCGCGATAGGCTACAATCCGACCTTTATCAAAGTCGGAAACGTGATGGTATGCATTTCTCCTCCTTACACGAGGCATCAGAACAACGTTTCACCAGGCAACGCCGGTCAACTGCTGTTTGTGTATGGAAAATCGGTTGGAAACTTTCCTCATGTCAGCACATTGTAGGTGTCACCACCGGTGCCAACCTTGTGTGAATGCTCTGAAAAGCTAATCATTTGCATATCACAGCATCTTCTTCCTGTCGGTTAAATTTCGCGTCTGTAGCACGTCATCTTCGTGGTGTAGCAATTTTAATGGCCAGTAGTGTAGAATTTCATCGTGTTTTGTCTTTCGAGGCGTGGTAGGATATATAAGGTTGGGGGTGAACAGCGTCAGATGTTGAGTGATCCCTATGGATGTCAAAAAGAGATGACGCATACTCATGTAAGAGAGCGTTATCAGCATCGTTACAGCGTTTGAAAGGGAAATCATTATCGGTCTCCATCAGGCCGGCTGGCCGAATCGTGCAATATCCAAATTTGTGGGGCATTCGTATGTGATAGTGACCCCATGTTGGACTGCAGGGCAAGTGAAACCACGCGTACACGTCAAGTTTTCGGTCGACCGCATCTGACCATCTCAAGGAAGGATCGCCGTATTGTGGACCAAGCACATCGTACCCGCCACGTATCTGCATCTGACATCCGAGAACGAGTAATGGACTCCCTGTAACGTACTGTGGCATCTCCCACCACTGGTCAGAGACTAGCAGCAGTCGGAATAGGGATTAACAGTCCTGCGCATAGGCTGCTGTTAACATCACAACACAAACGGCTGCGTCTGGAGTGGTGACGTTACCGGGAAGCACTCCCTGCTGATGACTGGCGACGCACTGTGTTCTTAGGTATAATGGAAAGGCAACAATGAAAATCTGTTCCCAGAATTAAACTTTCACTCTGAAGCGGAGTGTGCGCTGATGTGAAGCTTCCTGGCAGATTAAAACTGTGTGCCGGACCGAGACTCGAACTCGGGACCTTTGCCTTTCGCGGGCAAGTTTCAATGAAAATCTGTGCCGGACCTGACCTCGAACCTGGATTTCCAGCTTAGCACGAGAGGTCGTCTTACCATTGGCTACTCGAGCACAACTCACGGCCAAGTCCAAACTTTCACATGTACGAGTGCAGGTTGTAGATACATGGTTGACAACATACGGAAGTTTGTGTTTGGCCGTAAGTCGTGTATGTATCGAGCCCCGGTCCAGGACGAATGTTCATTGCCGTCTTTGCACTACACAGCTGATAGTTGTCCATATTCGCAACTGTAAATACATTTAGTGCATTTCATAACGTCTGTGGTCGCTGCAGTGCATTGCATCGTACTTCTGGACGACATAAAAAAAAAAGAAATGGTCGTATGGCATTGTTGGACGGGAGACCCCAACCGGGGAAGTTCGGCCGCCAAGTGCAAGTCTCATTTCAGGTGACGCCACATTGGGCGACTTGCGTGCCGGTGATGAGGATGAAATGATGATGAGGACAACACAACACCCAGTCAACGAGCGGAGAAAAGCTTCAACCCCGCCGAGAGCCGAACCCGGGCCCGCTGCACGGGAGGCAAGCACGTTACCACTCAGATAAGCAGGCGGACTGAATGACACAGATACTGAAATATTGCAGACCCAAGATCGTCCACACATGGCACATGTCTGTATGATGTTAAGATACTCCCCCTTGGCCAGCAAGATCACCAGGTTTGTCCCCAAGAGAACATGTGTGCGATCAGCTCGGACGTCAGCTCCGTCCCGGTGCCAGTATCAAAAGTGTGACGGACCTGCTATAACAGCTGTGGGACAGCTTGACTCATGAGAGAATACAACGGCGTTACGAAACCCTTCTCAACCTAATCAGTACATGCATCCAGGTCATGACGGTTATAACGTCTTACTTTTCAGTGGGCTCATACTGCCAGTCCTTTGAAAATTTGACTAATTGGAAAGTGTCACATACCATCGCAACCCAATAAATTTCATTTCGTTTCATCTTTCCTTTGTGGGTGCTTCACTTTTTTTTGTCACTCACTGTATCTGCACAACACCGCAAATGTCACGACATGCTCTGTATGTCTTATTTGGAGACAAACCTGTTCCAGTCACTCTCGGTACTTGCTGTTGACAACAGTAATTGTCAATTTACTCTTCACCCTCATGCTTGCATCAGTACTGTTCGGTGCTGTCTCGGGTTTGTTTTTCCGGCAGTGTTAGTTGTATTTTAATAGTGACACACAGCACTATGGGATAAGTTCATTGATGAGCAGTTGGTCGATATTCAGGTCGTGTATGTGTTCACTGAAAATGGTTCTGAGCACTATGGGACTTGACATCGGAGGTCATCAGTCCCCTAGAACTTAGAACTACTTAAAAATAAGTAACCTATGGACATCACACACATCCACGCCCGAGGCAGGATTCGAACCTGCGACCGTAGCGGTCGCGCGGTTCCAGACTGAAGCGCCTAGAACTGCTCGGCCACACCAGCCGGCTGTGTTCACTGAAAGCAATGAAAGAGCGGCAGGGCGATGCTATGCTGAGGAGTTCCTACAGCGATGGCAACCATATCACAGCATTTTTGCACCGGTCTGAGGATTGCAGCATTATTATGCGTTTTGCGTTGTATGTTTGATCAGAAAATATGACATGCTTTACCAATGCTGTGAAGCAGTTTTTACAGAAACAAAGGCAACTGGGGTAACAAACCGAATAAATCATAATTATATTATTACTTTGTAGCGACACCATGTGCCCCTTATCCTACAGCACTCAGAAAATATCACCGATCAACCTGAGGCCGTCCGCAGACAACACAACGCAGAAAGTTGCAATGAAATGCAAAAAGACCAGCACATGATCCATGATCGGTGGAGCGATTGTCTGTTGACCCTAACGTAAATAAACGTAGTGTATTGCGCACAGACGATCAGCCCCATTTAGGTTCCATTACATTACTGGCAATAAATCACTGGAAACAATAACAACCGTAAAATGCCTAGGAGTGAATGTCCTAAAACGGAATAACCACATAAAACTAGTTGCAGAAAAAGCAGATGCCAATCCGAAATTAACTCCAAGAAACCCGAGGGATGGTATAAACCCACAAAATACCCACCCCAAAAAATTTTGGTCGTACGTAAAAGCTATGAACGCAACAAATAATTCAATAGCTTCTCTTGCCGACAGTACGGGTAATGTAACTGCTGATGATAAACAGGAGGCCGAAATTCTAAACCTACCTTTCAAAAACTCGTTTACGGTAGAAGACTGCAGCACCATTCCCCCTTTCAATTATCGAACAAACGCAAGGATGGCTGACATAGTGTTTAGTATATCTGTGATTGTAAAACAGTTAAGACCCTTAGACGTCAGGAAGGCATCTGGCCCAGACGGTATCCTCGTACGATTGTATGTTGACTATGCTGCAAATACAGCACCATTCTTATCCATCATCTATCAGATCATTGGAACAGCGGAAAGTTCCACGGGACTGGAAGAAGGCCCAGGTCATAGCAATCTATAAAAAGGGTAGAAAATCGGATGCACGTAATTACCGGCCAATTTCACTGACATCGATTTGTTGTACAATCATGGAACATAGTTTGTGTTCAGACATAATGACCTTTCTAGACTCTGAGAAGCTCATCTGCAGAAACCAGCACGGTTTTAGGAAACAGCGGTCATGCGAGACACAGCTGGCCCCCTTTGTGCATGATATACAACAGGATCTAGATACCGACTCCCAGGTTGATGCCACATTTCTCGACTTTCGAAACGCGTTCGACTTAGTTCCGCACTGTTGCTTGCTCCAAAAAGTGCGCGCTTGCGGTCTAACCGATGACATATGCGGGTGGATAGAAAGTTTTCTAACAGACAGGGAGCAGTATGTCGTCCTGAACGGGGTGATTTCAACAGAATCAAGCGTAACTTCAGGTGTGTCCCAGGGCAGCGTAATCGGTACGCCTCTTTTTACGATTTTCATAAACGATCTGGTTGATGGCATTGAAAGCGGCATTAGACTGTTTGCCGATGATGCTGTAGTCTACAGGAAAGTAGTATCAGACGAAAGTTGTGAACGAATCAATGGGGATTTGCAGAAAATAAATGTGTGGTGTAATGACTGGCAGTTAACTCTCAATATTAGTAAATGTAACCTACTGCGTATAACAAGACGAAAATCCCCATTAATGTACGAGTACAAAATAAACGCCCAGTCTTTGGAAGCGGTAACATCCGTCAAGTATCTGGGTGTGACTATTCGAAATGACCGCAAATGGAATGATCACATTAAACAAGTAACGGCCAAGGCGAACTCTAGACTGCGGCTTATTGGTATAATCCTGAAGCGATACAGTCATTCAACAAAGGAAATTGCTTACAATACGTTAGTTCGTCCAGTGTATGGGACCCTTACCAGTTGGGTCTGATTCAAGAGATTGAGAAGGTCCAAAGAAGAGCGGTAAGATTAGTGACTGGTACATTTAGCCGTCGCGTTACAAATCTCACAGGGAGTTCAAGATAGACGGCGCGCTAAACGGAAGAGGCTGCTCACTAAATTCCGAAATCCGATCTTCGCCGAGGATGTAGAGCATATGTTATTACCACCAACTTTCAAATCGCGCAGTGATCACCATTCAAAGATAAGGGAAATAAGAGCTCGTACTGAAGCGTTCAGACAATCGTTTTTCCCTCGCGCGATCCGCGAGTGGGACGGGGGAGGGGGGGAATATGACTTTGGCGCAAATTAAGCCCTCCGCCACACACCGCTTGGTGACAAGCTGAGCATATATGTAGCTGTAGAATCTTACAAAGTTCTTGATCGACAGATTCTAGAATATTGTTCGGCAATATGGGACTCTTACCAGTAAGGACTAACATAGGTAGTAGAGAATACTCAAAGAAGACCGGCGCGCTTCGTCCAGGGCTTGTTCAGTAGTCGCAAGAGTGTTCGAGCGCGGTCACCAAAATCCAGACGCAGGCACTACATGAAAATACAGAGGGCATACATTCCAAGAAGAACTAATAAACATACTATTTCCTAGCACATACATGTCACGAAATAGCCACCAAGAAAAAAAAATCTGAGAAATTAGAGAGCACAAGAATGGTTACTGAATTCTTCTAAAGCATCACTCGCGATAGTAGAACCCTCCACAACACATCGTGTGGTGGTTTGCGTAGTATACACCGTCCAAAAAGTTCTTAAACTGAGTGTATACCTGGCGTATAAGCGAATTCGGCCCAGTTTCTATTGTGGCAGCCTTAAATACCAACTCAAAACAACAAATGTTCAACAAGTCACTTGTGAACAGGCAGTGTCAAGGGCCCCACAAGTGAGCGACATATCGCAGCGATCCGTCGCATGTGCAATCGATAGCTTCGTACATCGCAAATTTGTGAGCAAATCGCAATATGCCAACTACTCGTTTCCCTAGTTATTAAGCTGTGTTGTGTAGTTTTGTTTAGTTTCGCTTTGCTTAAGATGAGAAATTTACGTTATGATGTGTAGTTATTCAAGGACCACGAACCACTTTGAGAAGTGAACTTGAAGCTGACGTTCCCATTTATACTAAGAAGTAGTACAAAATACACCCTTGGATTTTGCAGCGATTAGCAATTTGAAGCTTGTGCTGTAAAGCAGAATTGATGCTAAGTTCATACTGATAGACAATAAACACTGGGCTAAATTTGAGAATGTTTTGTTATTTGTGGAACAGTTAATTTGTTATTAAAGTTTTAAGCGGACATTTTAGTTTAAATGTTCAGAGCAAAGCAGTTATACAGCTATTTTTACGTCCCTGGTTAATTCATATAATGTAACTCTCCCACGTACTAGTTATAACTTGAGTTATGGTAATCGGCAGTGCTGCTATTGACAACATTTCTATAGAAACATCATGATTCCAAAACAAACTACGTAAATACTTCAAGTTAAACTAACAGACTAATGAATGAAAAAAAAATTGGGTCTAATACACGAAAACAAATTGTACTAGCACACGGGGAACATGTACACAACCCACTTGGCGTAACTGCAAAATTTATTTTTTTTCTGTTAAGGAACCTACACATCCCAAGAAAAACGTTTCAAAACAAGCTTAGAAAATTACGATACCCGTTTCTGTAAATTTATTTTTTGCAAATATTCATGAGGATATGGAGACCACTGCGACTGCTACTAAACAAAGGAATTCACTTTCCTTAGCTGAACGTCTCGACACAGTGGCCTTCGTAATACTGGTTGAAAGTGCCAGGTAAGTAGCTCGTGTGTGTCGGGGTCGAGACGAGCGAGCGACTGCAGCGGTATCGCACGCGACGGATCGCTGTGTGGGGCCCTCTGACGCCGGAGTGTGTGAACATCTTTGTGTCACAAATGGCAGTGGGGGAACACCTCCAGATTGTGTGTTCAAAACATTCACTAGACCATTCTGAAGTGTATGGAAATTTTGTTCTGCACACACAGACCCCCCAAATAAAACAAAAGACGTGCGGACGCCTGCCGCGATTTCATTGAAATGCAAAACGCGTACAAATCTTTTCTGAAAATACAACCATCACGGGTGACGAGACTTGATGTTATCAATGCGAATCTACCACAAAATAACAAAGTGCAGAAACTCACATGAAGGGTCAATCGTTTGGCGACTTAATCGACATTCAAGCCAACGTGACGCGCGAGTTGAACAGAATCCCAAAGAAGGACTCTTGACAGTTTCACCTTGGTCGTATGAAAGTTCTATGAGTTGTACACAGTGGGATGACTACGCAAAGCACCTGAAGCCTTAAACCCACCATTTTAACGTTTCTCCTTTTTTTATTAATCCAGCCACGAAACTTTTTGGCTGGGTGTAGATTTTTTTAAATTAAAAATATGATTACTAGCTAAGGGGCTAAAAATATGTAAAAAAAAAAAGACAGTTGCAAGTGGCAGATGCTGTTACTATGTGACTTGGCATACTTCGATATATTTGACAAAAAATGGCTACTGAATTTTTTTGCATTTAAGGAAGATAGGTAAGACAAATATTTTCATCAGATTTCAGTAAAATCAAATTTTCTTTAAGCTGCAATTCCATCGCGAGTTCTTTGAAATGAGGAATATTCAAAACGAAACTAGTCAACGCTGCGCGAAACCAGTTCTGTAAATACCCGCTAGTCGCAAGGTGACTGTCGCAGAGTATGCTTTATATTCCCGGAAGAGCTTCAAGACGTGGCACAGGACACAATAGGTCGGTTACTTCAATACATTTCCAGTATGTTGCAAAGTGGCTAGTTATGTGTCATGTGTGTTTTCTGATTAAGGCAATTAAGAGCTACAGATATGATCATGGTGACCATATACAAGTGGAATTAAAAAGTGTACGATCTGAGCATAAATGACCAGATCCGGATGAATTTGTTGAGACACACAAAGCACAGTCGCAATATTCCATACAAATTAAGAAACTGCAATATGCACCAATTTTTAACGGCATTTAACAATCGTTCTTCTTGCTTGCGAAAGATGGAAATGAAACTGACCATTATTGTACTAAACAGTTTATTTCTCACAGTATCTATGCTTACACGTCTTCGCAATTCTTCACAGATAGCTCTGCGAGCAGACTCGGCACGAATTGAAATCGTAGGTTGACATATCGATTACCTGGAGCTGGATTGATGGACGCAATCTTTTCAGCCATGTCGCATGTTCCGCACTTCAGCCTCAGATACAGTACGTACACATACAAAAAATTAAAAAAAATTAAGGTAAAAGCTGAACTGTTAACCTTCATCTGCATATTACAGTTCAGATTCCAACTTTGCGTGTTGAGCCACTCGACATATTGGCGACTAAACAGCTGATTCCTGTTTGCACGTCGAGTCAAAGATGATCTGTAAAAGATTCTCTGATTGACAACGTAATGGTTTTTACTATTGACGGCAGTGACGTAGGACGGATTTTATGTTATCTGACGCCAATGTCTTAATATTGCCATGTAAGCTGTTACAAATGGGTAAGATACCTGAAGACTGAACCCGGTTGTGAATAAATAACTGAAGTAGCTCTGGGCGATTAAAACACGGCTTTTTCAAATTCTCACTCTGTGTGGCACCACCTTCACAAAATACAATGCTTAATTGTGTTAATGACACATGTAATTTGGATCACAATTTCCACACACGTCTACCAAATACGTATTTGGTACAGAAACGTCATACCTAAGTAACATACGAACAAAATTGTTCGTATCAAATTATATAATATGCAAATAAACATTTAGAAATATCGCCTGATCATAGTTAAGTATTCATACACACTATATCCAGAACATCATTCTGTTCAGCTGTAATTGTTTCCTTTGGTAGCATAATAGGAAATCTTATGAGACCATAAAAAAATTGTAGTAAATTTGACGAAACGACTAAACGGAAGTTAACACAACACGACTAAACGGAAGAAAACACAACACGACTAAACGGAAGAAAACACAACACGACTAAACGGAAGAAAACACAACACGACTAAACGGAAGAAAACACAACACGACGAAACGGAAGAAAACACAACACGACGAAACGGAAGAAAACACAACACGACGAAACGGAAGAAAACACAACACGACGAAACGGAAGAAAACTGCAACAGAAGAAGAAGAAGCGACCACCTGTTTAACTGCAATCTGGTTACAACGTGACACACACAGTTGTGACGCATTGCGTAACTTGCCTGTCAGTAGTAGTTCAGTGCCTGGTCCTATTGGCGGTGTGAACAGGCGGAGAGCTTGCCTTTCACGATTGTTAACCCGCCACACGAGAGAGGGCAGAAAGTAGGTTAGACCAGGAAAGCATTCGTCACACGACCTGCGTGCCAGTTCTGCAGCAAAAGATCGTCGGTGATATTGACTTGTTGCCAAATACTCTATCCAGCACCTTCTGATGAAATCATTGCAGGGTTATACATGCAACCTGTCAGAACCATTTGTAGCTCTTACGCTCCGAGCAGTCTGCGCACGGTACTGCATTCAACGTTTCACACAAGTAACAGCTGCCGCACATAATTAGTTGCGGTTGTTAAGTCCCTAATCAGTTTTACTTCTCTTCCCTCGCTGACTGAAAAATCTTCTGAAATCTCGCGAAGTATGATGTTTAGATTGCAACCAGTAAACCGCCCTATTCAGTAAAGTATCAAACCGTACAAAACAGCTTCAAACCTCCGAGTACTTCACAAATGAGTTAATACTTCAAATATTTGACGTTATGCATATACGCGAGAAAAAGATTGGAAAAAAGTCTGATGTTACGCTTAAAGTTTGTTGGGCGTTGCTAAGTGCTCTCATTATGAAACACTGAAAAAAAAATAGTCTGGGTAATTTGCTCTCTATTTCAAGTAAAAGCCAGTTTTCCACATATCTAAACGAATATGACGTATCTGCGGGTAGTAAAATAATATAATATTGCAAGTACATTCAGTGGTATATGTGAATACTGTCTGAAAACAGTGTTGCAAACAGAGTAGGTCGTAAAAAAGTAAAAAAAAATAATACGTAATGCCTGATACTTAAGTTTACTTCTGCATGAACACCGGACATGTAGTGACCGATAAAATACTACTTTCGTTGCTTTGTGTGTGTGCGGGGACCGAGGGAGGGGAGGGGGGGGGGGGTGTCCAACAAGAAATGTTTCATAAAAATTTGAAATTGTGTGTTAAGTTTGTTGAAAGTTGCTAAAAGCTGTCACTCTTAACCACTGGATCAATGTAATCCAGGTACTGTATTTGCGTCCCGTCTGTTACACTGTCTCAAGACAAACACACAGCCGGCCGCTGTGGTCAAGCGGTTCTAGGAGCTTCCGTCCGGAACCACGCGGCTGCTACGGTCGCAGGTTCGAATCCTGCCTCGGGCATAGATGTGTGTAATGTCCTTAGGATAGTTAAGTTTAGGTAGTTCTAAGTCTAGGGGGCTGATGACCTCAGATGTTAAGTCCCATAGTGCTTAGAGCCATATATAAACAAACACAAATTTTCTAGCTGTAATACTTGTCTTATTGAAAAAAATGGCTCTGAGCACTATGGGACTCAACTTCTGAGGTCATCAGTCCCCTAGAACTTAGAACTACTTAAACCTAACTAACCTAAGGACATCACACACATCCATGCCCGAGGCAGGATTCGAACCTGCGACCGTAGCTGTCGCGCGGTTCCAGACGGTAGCGCCTAGAACCGCTCGGCCACCCCGGCCGGCTGTCTTATTGAGTTAAACTTTTAATAAGATTATACCTCTCAATGAGAAAACCATGACAACCTTTTAAATTTGCTTAATAATTACGCCAAATACTGGAAATTTGTGTTGGCCTTGGAAGCCACTGGATAGGCAACCTGCCAGTGGCAGCGGATTCCGAGACATCAGTTTGGTAATATAGGCAGTTTTTGAGGCTTATTTGCAAATCAAATTGCTAGAAAGAAAGAGGCTAAGTTGATACATTTAACTGATTCTCAGTTTTAAAATTTTCTAGTGCTAGAGTCGACCGGAAAGCGTAAGAACTACGGCACTGATGCGAAGTACCTAAGGTTACTGCACGATAAAGTTATCGTCTTGGAATACACTGCATTCAAGGAAAACAACAGAGGAACAAGGCCACACACATGTTCTCGCGTACCTTACACATCACGTTTCAGCACGCCGGAAATCGTGTTGCATTCGGTAGTGCTGGGTTTCCTCTCTTGAAATGCTTTTAACACTCCGATATAATCAAGACTCCTGTGTGTTACTGATTTCAATGTTACTTTATGTTCGCTTCCGTTAGTGTCGATCTGCCTACCTGACATAAAATAACTAGAGTTACAACGAAATCTGTATAAACTTTGAGGATCTCTTTTGCTGAAGTGTGACAGTTTATGTAACTGCAAGGGCCACCGTGACTTTGTAATACCTTGCTGTCACCCTCTTTGGTTGAGCTCATCTCCAGTTACAAATAATTCAGTGGCGTGCGAGTAAGAAGCAAGCTACCTCTTATTACAAGCTAAGAGACACCAAAACATGCAAAGACCATACATAGCCTTATATAAGCGATTCATGTTCTTCAGCAGCGCATAGCTATGGAACATCTAAAAAGTCTCTCTCTCTCTCTCTCTCTCTCTCTCTTCTCTCTCTCTCTCTCTGTGCGTGTGCGTGTCCGTGTGCGCGTGACAGTTTTCGTTAATACGATTTATTACGTTCCAATAGTTCGTGAAATGAAAGTACTGCTGTACATATAAATATGTATGGATAATGAATACGAAGGAGAACAGATTCATTTCCCTTCTGCCAGATAAAAGAATGCATTAATTTAAAAATAAAACTGAGTAAGACTGCGAGAATACTCTGCATGTACGCGTCATTCTAGTAGTGAGTATATGACGAAAGGTACGGGCGGTATTCCTTTCCCCACAGTGGCAAATTTGGGGAACGCATGGCCTGTCACGGCGTAAGTGCATACTATACTCCCGCCGATCGAATGCCCGACCTTTGGATTTGGCACTTACTCAACGAATTATCACGGCGACTCATGTGCAATAGCACTATCATTTACCACATATTAAAAATGCTCGCTCATTTATTTATTTAAAAAAATGTATGAGAACAGACGGTCGCTGAAAATCGGGCGGAGCAATTATTAAGTCCTTGAATAGTCACTTTTATTTTTGCAGTTATTAAATTATCGTCAAGCTCCGGCATCGCATTTCCCACTGTTCAGTACATATATATCCTCAAGTCCTTACCTAGCGTTCATGCGACATACAATTTATATATTTGTCTAGATCAGAGAATAAACTAAAGTTGCTGTACCTGATTCTAGCGCATACTCTACACCATGTTGTCGTCTCTGCATGTTCTCAATAGATGGTAGCACCTGCTCGAAGATTTTTTTTTAGTAATTCTGGACAAGAATGTGATCAGAATAAGCTAATATACCCTACACTATCGACTGAGTAATTGCTTACTTCATCACGAGAATACACCGATATATTGTTGTCGATGTAGTACTGGCTCTACATTCGGCGACAACCCATACTTTCATGTTTCAGTCACACTTTTTTCACAATTTTTAGGTGTTTAAATGATGTTTTCTTGAAACCCTCACCTCCCGACAGGTGGTGTTGATGTACCTCGATGGGAACAGCTGAAAATGGTGTGCCCCGACCGGGACTCGAACCCGGGATCTCCTGAAAAGCTCATAGCTTTGATTTTCAGTATTTAGCGTATAAGCAGGAGATCCCGAGTTCGAGTCCCGGTCGGGAAACTCGTTTTCAGCTGTCCCCATCGAGGTATATCAACAACACCTGTCGGCAGCTGAGGGTTTCAATTAATTATCATTTATTCTAGAGAAGCTGCACGGTCATCAATGGTATCGGTTCTTTCGAGAACAGCTACTTTCTTCATATATTTTAGGTGTTTCTTACTGAGTCTTCTGAGTACTGAAAATATTTCAGTCTTTTAACGTAAATAGCATTCACTTTGAACACATCCTAAAATTGTGATGAATATCACCATTTTTTTTAATTTAATATTTTAGTTGTATCCTGTCGCACAACACTGCATTGACCACCAGTACAAACTTTTAATTCATAAAATCTAAGCTGAGTACTGTTGGGCTAATGTCTGCAGTATCGGAAGTCGCCTTCGGCAACGTACAACAAAACGCGGTCTCAAACATGTTGTCTTCAGTTGCTACTGTTTCTTGGCGAGCAATGCCACATCATGTAACAAAACAGGATCACGACAGTCTGTGTGAAAATGTGTCATTTTCGTTATCAGCAAGCTATTTCGTCAGGGTCTGTAGGCGACAAACTCAGAGCTTATAAATATTTTTGTTATATTACTATTTTTGGAGCTGTAGCTCCTTTCTCAACGAGTACATTGTTTTTGGCGTTAGTTCTGCTACAGTTAATCACCTCGCAGTAAGTGAACGACACAGTTATCAGTTTTACGCTAAAAAGTCGGAAGAAGTAAAATAAACAGATTAGTATTTTGGGTATCATTAATAATACTGTATTTAGTAAGCTTCTCGGGAAAAACTAACATTTCTTCGTTTACTTACTGCTAGGTGATCAACTAAAGCATATGTAGGTCAAAGTAGTCTCTGAGACTGGGCTCTCTGAGACTGGGTTCCGAATGGAGCTGCGAAACACGGTGGACTAAAACAGAGAAATAAAATATTCTAACCTTATTTTTCACTTATTTCGCGACAGGTATGAAACTTAAAGCAACAGGTTGCTTTCTTTCCAAGGTATTCTGGGAAGAGAGTCTACAGACAACTCCAGCTCGTATCCGCTGAAACGCGAATCGTGTTAGACGAGAGCTCGCAGGGAGGTGAGTCTCGGCAGAGAAGCGCAGCGCGAGATCTCGCCTGCTGTTGCAGCCGCCCGGTGTTGGGTCTGCTGGCGCGGCTAGGAAATGGAGTTTGGGTCCAGTTCCGGAGGGTCGCGCACCAGTACAGTTGAGTGGATGGACCGGATCGCACCGGAAAGGGAAGCGAAGGGTCGGGCAGCACGGGACGCGAAGGGGGGCACGGGGGCGAGGGTCCGTCAGCGGTGGCACGTGGGCACACACGTAGCCGCACTGCGACACCTCCTCACACACCACGCCAACATGGCCTCCCAAAAACGGTGTTCCGTTAACAGATTTCCGGAAGCTGTGTAAACATTGAAATATCGATTCTGGGAATGTAGGTTTGGCTCTTGGATTTCTGATCGTTTTCGCTTCGTGTAAATGGCTTTTGGATCATGACTGGATTGACAGGCTTGCTACAATTTAGGCTAATGCGGACGAAGTTATTTCCTTTGTTTAATTAACGAGAAGCACATTTTACCTATGTTATACGAGATGTGGCTATAAAAGAGTAAGTGCGCACGCGACAAAGATGAACGACCAATAGCAAAGATGAACGATCAATAATTGTGAAGCGTGAAGCCTTCTCAGTCGAATGTGGCATCTCTGGTGTGTGTAGACAACCAGTGTGGCCGTTGCCTTGTTTTCTGAGAGAGCTGTTATTTTGACGGAATAATAATAATTGTCATTACAGAACAACGAAATTTCGCGATGTTTCATATGGAATTTGGAAAGACTGCTACTGAAACCTGTCTTTTACTGAAAGAACTGTATGGCGAAGACTGTTTATCAAGTATGTGAGTTTTTGAGTGGTTCAAGCTGGCTGACAAGACGCTGAAGATGACTCACTCTCGGGACGTCCTTCAACATAAAAAGCGGACGAAAATACCGAAAAAGTGGGTAATCTGATTCGATCTGATCGTCGGTTTAATATTCTATCGATTGCTCAAAATGTAGGAATTGACCAAGATTGTGCAAGGCAAATTTTACATGACCAATTGAACATGAGAAAAATATGTGCGAAACTGGAGCCGAAAATTCTCATGATCGAACAAAAAGTAGCTAGTGAAAATGTTTGTACTCACCCTTTGAACACCATCGAAAATGATTGTAATTTCTTGGTATGAGTAATAACCAGTGACGAATCTTGGTTTATCACTTACGATCCACAAATTAAGTGCCAATCCATGCAGTGGAAGGGCCTACTTTCATGGAGTGCGAAAAGAGATCTTCATGGAGAGCGAAAAAGAGATCGAATGAGCAAATCAAGTTTCAAAGCTATGATTATTGTTTTTTCGATACTCATGGAGTTGTGAATCTTCACGGGGTTCCTAAAGGTCATTCTATTAATGAGCATCACTACTTTACGGGTCTTCGTCAACTCCATAAGAAAAGGAAAAAAATAAGAAAAAAAACAAGGATCCGAATTGTGGAAGTAATGGGTTCTGCATGATAAAACGCAGCAGTCCATCCGCATGTCTGTTAAGAGGTTTCTTGCGCATTACAGCATCCCAGTGTTTGACTACACACCTTAATCGCCTGACCTAGCACCTCGTGACTTTATCTATTCCCCAAGATCAAATCTGCATTAAAAGGAACAAGATTTCAGTCTGCTGAAGCACTGAAAGAAAAAGAGGCACGTGTCATCAAGGGGATCACAGAGGAAGACTTCCAGCACTGTTTACATCAGTGGAAAATTCATTTGCACCATTGGAGGGATATAGGACGGGAGTATATTGATGGTGACAGTAACTAAATATGTATGTTTTTGAAATAGAATGTCTTACAGCAATAGTCTAGGTACTTTATAGACAAGCCTCGTATGACTATACATAAATGCTAATAATAGTGCCTTTCAGAACGAATTGCAAATATTTTAGGAGCTGTTAGTACAAACTAATTCGAATAAAACATTTCATATACGAGTAACAAGTCTGCAATTTTTATAACTTATACAGATAGAGCTGTTACAATGTAACCCACACAAATGAAAAATTTGTGTAAGACAAATGATTACGTTCAACGATGATTTTCGTAAGTCGGGTTTAGGTTATGACATGTCTGATATGCCTTTCACCATTGGCGATGATGTGGCGCAGACGAATAGCGCAATTCAGTATGATCCACTGAAGTGTCGGAACATCGGTGCTGTCAATGACCTCCTGAATGGCTGTTTTCAGCTCAGCAATGGTTTTAGGGTTATTGCTGTAAACCTTATTTTTAATACAGCCCACAAAAAAAAAGTCTCATGTGTTCAGATCTGAAGAATATGGCGACCAATCGAGGCCTACGCCAGTGGCTTCTGGATACCCCAGAGCCAGCATGCGGTCCCCAAAGTGCTCCTCCAGGACATCAAACACACCCCTGCTTCGGTGGGGTCGAGCTCCGTCTTGCATGAATCACATCTTGTCGAAATCAGGGTCACTTTGGATAATAGGGATGAAATCATCTTCCAAAACCCTCACGTACCGTTCGGTAGTCACCGTGCCACAAAGGAATATCGTACCGATTATTCCGTGACTAGTCTGCACGCCACAGTCACCCGTTGAGGGTGAAGAGACTTCTTGATTGCGAAATGCGGATTCTCAATTCCCCAAATGCGCCAATTTTGCTTATTGACGAAGCCATTCAAATGAAAGTGGGCTTCATTGCTAAATCACACAAGGTGCATACTAATACCCATCACGCCCCGCAGCCAACCGTGCAGTTTGAACGTCTTAGCGCAAACCGTTCATAAGTTATGACGATTTTATTTCACATAGTTCAATAACTGTCGCCATGTATTACATGTGTTGAAGAGCTCCAATTACCTAAATTGTAAAGTTTCATTAATAATTCGAAAATAAAGGGTTTCCAGACATATGTTTACATGACTTTTTCTTGTTTTGATGTAGGGAAGCAGTGCCCAAAATTTGTAAAATATTTTTGAAACACCCTGTTTAGCGCACTCAGTTCCGCCCGTGTATCCCACAATAGAGCGAAAGAGAACTGTTCATAAGCGTCATATCAGAAAGCGTAGCGTCCAAAATTGTCAGTATTTTGCAGAAACTTTATTTACTGCAATATAGTAGTACCTACAGTGTTTTTAAATGTTCTGCTGTAATTTTTAACAGTCACTGGCAGCTGGTGAAAAGAGAATTTGCTGGTATGACAATAAATGTGGAAATTTCTGCACTTATGTTATTGCAAACCGAAACAACAGGTTTTCAGTTGCTTGTCCAGTAAGACATCCAGTTTCAGGATTCTGTTAACAAGACAAATGTACACTGATCAGCCACAACATTATGACCACTGACCCGTTCAGGCGATAGCAGCGTCATCTGGCGTGGAGTAACTGATAGAGACACGCTCTGTGCATGTCGTATCAGTGAGCGTGCTGTCTTTGTGTAGGGTGGGGAAGGTGTGCGATATGTCTAAGTCTGACCGAGGGCAGAGTGTGATGGCCAGGAGGTTCGGCAAGAGCATTTTGAAATCTGCACGACTTGTCGGTTGTTCGAGGAGTGCTGTGGTGAGCATCTGCAAGATGTGGCGAAACCAAGGTGATACCACGTTCAGACGCCGTGGGGTTAGGCGGCGACCCTTCATTACAGACGTCAGACGTCGTAGGCTAGGCAGACTGGTAGAACAGGGCAGTGTCCGAACACACAGTGCAGCCAACAGCTCTGCCGATGGGCCTTCGCAGCCGACGACCCATGCACGTGCCAATGTCAACACCACGGTATCGGCAACTACGACTGAAATGGGTACGTGACCATCAGCACTGGACTTTGGTGCGCACAGCGTGCGAGGTCTGATGAATCTCAATACCTTCCTTCATGATGCCAATGGGAGGGCATGAATCCATCATCTTCCAGGAGAACAGCTCCTTGATACTTGTACTGAGGGACGGAGACAAGCTGGCAGCGGCTCCATTATGCTCTGGAAAACGTTCACAATGGCATCGACGGGTCCAACGGAGCTCGTGCAATGCCCCATAACGGCCAAAGAATGTTTTGCACTGGTTGCAGGCCACTACACCGCTTCATGACGATCATGTTTCCCGACGGCAATGTCATTTTTCAACAAGATAATGAGCCATGTCACAGGCCAGGAGTGTGTTGTAGTGGTTCGAGGAACACAGTGGCGTGTTCCAGTTGATGCACTGCCACCCCCCCTCCCCCCCAACTCACCATATCTCGACCCTATCGAACACATCTGTGATGTGATTGAACGTGGCGTCAGAGCTCATCGACCCCCTACCCGGAATTTATGGGAATTAGGTAGGTAGGTAGTCATAATGTTCTGTGTGATCAGTGTAAGGGCGGCGCGCTTAAACGATACATTAGAATTGGACAACAAAGCAAAGTTTTAGCCGAAAATTTCAGTAAGTCCATAAAATACTTACTATTTCTTCTGAAACATCGTTTATTTGCTGAATTATCAAAATAGAACTGCTTCGAAACAGCCCCCCACAGCTGGCTAATTTGTAATCTAGCTATACCTTTTTTAGAGGTTAAGGCTCAGACACACAATCAACAGCTGGTGGTAAAACATTTGCTAATTCTGCACACAAAAGAGCTATGCGCCTTTATTCATTCTAACGTTTTCCAGCCATTCGAAGTCTCCAAAATGCTAGAATGTAGAAATGGAACACCAGTGGCCACTTGGTACTTATTCCCACAACGTGTGTCATCTAGGCAGGTCACGCCCCCTGCCCCCCCCCCCTCACACACACACACACACACACACACACACACACACACACACACACACACACACACACACTTAAGGAAATTGTTCCCTCTCTTTATTATGCAAATACTACGGTACTGTTGACTTGACGGTGCTGATTAATTTGGATTAGCTGATTTACACACACCATTCGTGTAGAAGAACTGCTGCTCCGAAACCAATACCTGATTCGGTAAGCAAAGTGGATTCAGGCAAAATATGTATTGTGACGCCTCTAAAATGAGCACACCTTTTCTGAAAATTGCAGTCTACCAGAAAAGATCTTTCTCGTCATTGTTCTTGACACCTGCGCGGAAAAGTCATCAGTCAAATTAGATTCATTGTGACATGCAACAGTTTAACGTGAGATCAATGCTCAGTTTAACGAGGTGAAATGGCGTATTTTTGGCATCTTCAACTTTTTTGGCATCTTCAACTCTCCCTGAACTGCAGTGCCGATGTGTAATTTACGAATTCTGGTGGCATTTACCGCCTTTAGGAAGAATAGCAATATCCTTCCAAAGATAGAAATGGGGACTTACCCTTTACACTTATTTCTAGTTTTTATTCCTTCCCCACCTACCTTTACCTTTCGCTTCCTTCTCCCATTAAATTGTGACTCGTAGAAATACGGCACCATTATTTCTCCGCTAATATCAGCACACTGAAAGAAATCTTAAAAACTCCAATAAACTCGATTGGCAATACGTAATACGACGCCTTTTAGTGCACTTGGGAAGATTTCAAAAGAAATATAGAAATAGATACAAGTCCAGCACAAAATATCCAAACGGACGGTTTCCGCTTCGAACCAACGAATACATCGACCTGTCTTATGCGAAACAAAAAAATTTTCCCGTGGATATAAACGATATTTATCCTTATAGCGCTTTGTGAAACTTTTGTGTTTTCTAGAAAAAAAGAGTCCTTCAGTGGCCTAATGAATTTCGTAGCTGACTGCAAGGTGGTAAGCTCAAGTTCAAGAGCTGGCAAGCCTTTGGATTCTTGCTGTGGTGGGGGAGGTGGGGGGGGGGGGGAGGGATGAATAACTGCATATACTTGGGCTGAGAGGTCCCAAGAGGAGATGACTGAACAAAGAACGGTGATTCACCAGCTGACTATAACAGCGGCAGGTGGGCGGCGTGACCACAACAGGTTAACAGTGAACAGACACAAGACTGTCTGCCCACTGGAACAGGTCATAGAACTCAGAAGAAAGGCGTACGTGCCTTACTTGAGGTATGCGTAGTAGAAACCGAGGAAGAACAAGTATCTGTGTACGAGAAAGTCGCAGCCCACTCAGAAGAAAGATCGCTACGGCTAAATCGTCAACAAGGGTTTCCTCTGGGTGCCGGGCGAATAGTTTTACACCTCACAGCACCGGGAGAGGTAGAGAGACATAGACGAATTTATTTTTGAGTCGCTTAGTCGCAGCAGAAGGATTAAGGGGAGCTAAACATAAAGAAGAAAGCGATTCCGGCGCGTAGTGAACTTTGTGTCAACTTCCCTTATGTAAGTCAACGAGTTCTGTAGTGAGAAACACATAATTCACTTTTGACATACTTTGTACTATACTGGCAGACAAAACTGTTGGCTCATGCATTTGCAAATAGACGGTGCAAGAGCTTTATCTTGACATCAGTAGGTGTCGGCAGCTGAGCTAGTTCTGCATTGGAGTATCAAAAACTAGGAAGGAACCTAGAACGACAATTTAAAGTCGATCCTCCTAAACCGTTCAGTTGTGCTTGCTGGGAAGTTCCGATAGTTTGCAGGAAGAGTGTAGAATAGAAACGCTTGCTGCACATCTCTCTTCGTGATTCTCATTTGTCCCATTGGTAAACGATATCCCTGCTGCCTTCATTAACTCAGGTTATTAAATTTATTACTAATTTACATTCTTATCCGCGAATTGTTGTAAAAACTAGTGGATCTCACATATTGACTAGATTTTAAATCACAAAATATCCCTGTAAGCTAGAATTTACTACCGCAAAAAGTAAAAATTATCGCTAGTATAATTCTGTACGCTCATTTTGAATCTTTTGACTACGTACAGCGTATGACATCTTAAAGAAGTTGACATTTCTTAAAACCTGCGTAGTCTTGTAGGAAAACCATATGCCAGACTGAGATTCGCTGAAACAATCCTTAGGAAAGGTAGCCACGAAAGGGGTAGTTATAAAAACATAGATCGGCTGATTCTTGAGAGATCGTTAATCTTGGATCTTTATCAGTTACGAGTAACGAAGGAGATAGATAAGAAATGTTGAAGACTGGCACATTTTGATCAGTAAACGCGGGAACCAGCTGCAAGGGAAGATACTCCAAGAGAGACATTGGACACCACAGTCAGGTTTTCTGTTGGATTCCGAGAGCATAAGTTCCAAAAAAATTTAGGCTATGTATAAGATCGCCGTTCATACATTTCAAGAAGTGGCGGTGACTGTAAAAACTGAGAAATTCGAGCTCATTTAGGGGCTCACCGACGTTCTCTGTAACCAAGCATCACTCACGAATGAAAAAGGCAAGGGTGAAAATGTTTCTTGTATCCGAATCACACTCCGCCACACACGTTAAGGTGGTTTGCTGAGTATACATGTAGATACAAATCTGATAAATATCTTCACGACTTGCACGCCAGTAGTCAGTTTTTCACCCGCAGTCAGTACCAAATTAGCATCCTCGACGAACAAGCTACGCTATTTGGTTACCTTTCAGCACACAAAATTAAAAACTCCGATAAACCATTAGGAATTTTAATGACCACTTGGCTCAGAAATCTGAATTAAGTCAGCGGTATATCTAAGTTATGAGATCATAGCACGGGAAACATTTTCCTTCGTTAAGATTTACTATACTAATACGCGTCTAACATGCGTGGTCCTAAAATAGACACATATGAAATACATACAGAATAATTACGAGTTCTCATTGCCCAAGGACGAAAGCTTCACAACGGTGGAAGCACTTGGCTAAAGATCGAGCTTCTCATTTACGATTCAGACAATTTCCTCTCATCAGTTCATCAGAGTATGCAACCGCCGCTTAGTCTTGGAGCAACTGTCTGCGAGGTCCTTTTGATGGACCATGTCCATGGGCCTTTCAGTTCGCATTAGTGTCCTTTCATGCGCGGCTATTTGATCTCTTAACGGCCATCCGTGCCGTACGCTGCACGCATCAAGTCTCGTCGTTGGCCACTACATTAACATTCCTCCCCCGCTATTCTCTCACGGTTATCTCAGGCAGGTACTTGGGCGCAGTTAAAGTACAGGCTGACCACCTTTAGCACGCAGTACTTAATATGCACCTGGTATCTCAACACCGCGATAATTTCACAAATTTCTTCCTTGACCAAGCAAGTTAATACAGAAAACACTGAGAATCTGACGCAAACAGACGTAAACTGAAAACTACTACTTGCACTGGCGGAAATGAGCAACCCAAAGTGTTTCATTACCAGTCACAACGTTCCGAATTCGGGTGGGAAAACATAGTCAATCTTACGACGCAACTTAACGTCAGATCATAAAGCATACATGCTTAAGCGCATGAAGTATAAAAGGAAACTCGTGAAATCAGAAACAAGGCATCAGCTCTAGGCACTTTGAAAAACTTCGAATAGAGCGTGAATTTGTAAATAATGAATGATGGAATTATTAATTTTGAATTATAAACACACGGCAGTACAGTAAGACCAAGATACGTATCCAATGAAGAAAGGAAGGCACAACTGTTCCAGATACATGATGTTTACAAAAATAAAACAAAATGTCATTCATCACAAATATTTTACAATTTGAAAAGAATGCAATAAACAGAAGTTAATTTTACGCAAACGACATTCTGTCTCTTACCTTGGAGAAACTCATGAACACTTTTCAGTTTTACGTATGTTTTTATGGGCAGTCAGGATTCACAATAAATATTACGTAATCACGATAAAGTTGCGTTGTGGACCTGATGGTAAATAATTACCAAGCTAAGTGTTTTTTGTGCTATGGGAATATCCACTGGGTTTTCCTCAAAATTATGAAGTTCAAAATGGTTCAAATGGCTCTGAGCACTATGGGACTTAACTACTGAGGTCATCAGTCCCCTAGAACTTAGAACTACTTAAACCTAACTAACCTAAGGACATCACACACATCCATGCCCGAGGCAGGATTCGAATCTGCGACCGTAGCGGTCACGCGGTTCCAAACTGACGCGCTTAGAACCGCACGGAATTATGAAGTATGCTAGACATTTAAATATACTGACATGTTGGTGATGAGAAAAAGTGCACAAAAAAAAATATAATTACACATACAGGCTTCGCGATATTATGCCTTGAGTGCGTGCTGGAAACTCGGTATGAGTATGTACGAGACACAGATCGTTGACGTTGTAGGATACCAAAGTTATGCTGAAATGAGGATCAAAGCTGGTAAGAATCACGTTTTTAGAACTGCGTCAAACTATCCTTAAGGTTAATAACCGGAAAAACAGCAATAAGAGTTCACAAATTCAGTTGAATCACTAATTGTCTTTCAATTCTGTTTGGAGCACTCAACCGGTACGTGATAAAGGCTTTAACCGTTTTAATGTATTTTCTTTACCATCAGCTAAGATTACAGGAATGATTTTTCTGGCTGCTCAATGTTCAAAGAAAGTGAAACAATTCCCGAAATTTCACTACTTCAGCTAAGGTTTCCTCTTTACACATACATGTTACTTCTGACATCAATTTGCTGTGATCGCCATCTAATATTTACTGAACTATATTTAAATCTGCACTCTCGAAAGCTCCATGTTTACTTACCGTAATCACACAAACAAGGAGCATGCTTCTGCACTGATTGCAAATGAACAAATCTGCAAATCAAAACTGCGTAAGGCTAACCTTATAGCACATTTTATTTATTTGCAGTGCAGTTTACATTATAGCTGCGACAAAAATTTCAAAACGAGACAACTATTCTTATCCATCAGAATTTCCAGAAACAGTTCAAATTTTTAGGCCGCAAGACACAAAGTGAAGAACGAAATAACACGGCAGTGTTTCTTAATTAGCATTCTCAGTGATATACGGGATTGGGTGCCACTGTAGAAATTGTCGGCACACATGCCATGTAAGTACAGTATACTGTACTTTTGGATCCTATCTCTCAATAACGGCCAAAAAATGACAACTTCATTCTTATGAAAGCACCGATTCAGGACAAAAGTACTTTTCGGAACAATACTGAGAAATCTTTAGTTTTCATAAAAATTCTACGCAGATATTACATTTATCTGTGGAAACAAATAATCGTACATTCACTAAAAATGTAACATTTCCTCGGTGCCACTGCAATCTTTTTTTTTTTTTTCCTTCAAATTTCAGGGGAAATCGCATGAGCTGTAAAGGAGTTGCAAATTATCATGTTCGTTTATACATGATTACATCAGATATGTCGCCCGCGATTTTATCCTCTGAAAGGTCATTAAGAAAGTACTTTCTGCTATTTATGTCAACTACTTGTTAAAACGATTTAGGTTTAAGTATCCCGACACCTTCACAGGGCGAGAAAGAAGACAATGTTTTCTAGACGTGCTATAGTATTTTCGGCGATTCTGTATTCCCAATTCTGTATAAGCATCTCTTCACAATCGCGTTAGTAATCCGGTACAGCGTACAGATACAACTGCAATTCAGCAGTCACGTGATGGCAGTAATAAGGAAGTAGGGTCGCTCGACAGGTCACAATTATCGTTCCCTCCCCTTATTCGGTCTGTTCACCGTATTCTCCAGTTTGTCCATACGACAAAGTAGCTTGTGCAATTCCTCACTTTTAGAACATCTGTTTTACACACTCGCATAGTCTTAATATTTGAATATATTGTAGTATAAGATGTCCTTAGGTTAGTTAGGTTTAAGTAGTTCTAAGTTCTAGGGGACTGATGACCATAGATGTTAAGTCCCATAGTGCTCAGAGCCATTTGAACCATTTTGTAGTATAAGATTTATTTGTTCAGAGTCTCTTTACATATTACATCATGCTTCTGATTTGTATCGAAATAGTCATAAAATGTCACATACCTTTGTACAACATTCTTCGTACAGCTATGAATTCACGCCGAAGTTGTGTGGGCTATCTGTTCAGCATTAAGTTATCTGACCATGGCTTAAGAAGCCGAAAGTCTTTTCATAACTAACTGATAAATATTACTGTGGAACATTGATACGTTTTATTCAAGTTATTAATATGTTTAAGAATTATTCTTTGCAAGTGAAGTCGCTACAGGAGCATTTTCGTCCGCGATTTGTCAGGTCGCACCGCGGAAAAGTACCCGATACGACTGACAGCTGATGCTGAAGCCCTCAGCCGCCACAGCTTGACAGGCTTCTGCATCAATCTGCATGAGCTGGCTTCTCCAGCTGCACTGATAATACACTTACACGCTGACCCATCAGTCACCTGTCAGAATATGCAGCGAGATCTAGAGCTATGCTTCACTTTCTTTTTTCATATTTTAACGGTTAGTAATCCGTAATGGCAGTCTACCAGATAGACAGCGAAAACTGGGACTTGAGGAGAAGCAAAAACTATGCAAATGCGGGAATGGTATACCTGAAGATTTTTTCAGTACTGACCTGTCAAATCACCTCAGCTGTCCATTCGATGCGTGAGACGTATATTCAAGGAAAATCGGGAAGCTTCAGTATCCCGACAAATGGAGTTAGTGTCCCATGTGGCATGCTAACACTAGCTCCTGTGTCTAGCTCACTAGAGTCAGAGAGACAATTACTGACAACGTCGTAGTCTTTTTACTGAAGTCGTCTGGATTACTAAACAGATGGTGAACTAGATTGTATTACGTAATTAGCAAATATTTGAATGACATGACAGACTTGTTCACATGAAGATACGCGTTTTAATTTATTGTGTTAGGTCTAACAGTGACCACTGTAGTAACTGACATGACGTACAAATGAATCTTTCGAACGAACTGAAACATCCGATGACACACTGTGTACATATCTGTTTTGCCCACAAATCCTTGTGCACAGTTTCTTAGATAAAACACGCAATAATGGCAGTTACGTCCACAACTGAGCACAACTGTCACCCAAATTTTAGTGCGTTTCTCTGAAGTTGACTGGTTCACCTCGAAGCAATTTTTCCGAGGCATTTGGTTTTTAAATCTCCACTTTAGCAAAATTTGACGTTTTTTCTTCTTTTATTCTTTATCCAAACATATTTCAATGCGATAAAATACCAGCCAGGGAATTGACACGTGACGAACACAGAAGACAAGGGGACAACATCTTAAGAAGAATACTGAATGGAACAGACTAACATACAGCAACAAAATCGAGCACAGGACTTACTGAAGAAACGATTACTCCAAATATCACATCGCACGAACGACACAGTAGAGAAACATCTCAGAACTAACACCACCTCCACAGACTAATTTAAGACAGTTAATGTCTATATGTTAACTTGTAGTTCACATAGGCCACACATGTAGGACTATTAAAACTAGGTATTCTGGGCAACTCACGGCCTTAAAAAGTGATAGTACAAATTGAACATTTGCAGATCACAGCACAAGTGAAACCACGTCCTGTATAATACAAACATCAAAAAAAGTTTTGCATCACGTCGGTTCCGAGAGTTCCAGAACCTCAACAAAAAAATTGGCGATGACATCAACACAAACGTCATTTCTGCCCTTTTTATTGCCCATGAAAACCACGCATGGAATATTGTACCACCATACAGCGAGACCTTCGGAGGTGGTGGTCAAGATTACTGTACACAACGGTGCCTCTAATACCCAGTAGCACGTCCTCTTGCATTGATGCATGCCTGTAATCTTCGTGGCATACTATCCACATGTTCATCAAGGCACTGTTGGTCCAGATTGTCCCACTCCTCAACGGCGATTCGGCGTAGATCCCTCAGAGTGGCTGGTGGGTCACGTCGTCCATAAACAGCCGTTTTCAATCTATCCCAAGCTTGTCCGATAGGGCATGTCTGGAGAACATGCTTGCCACTATAGTCTAGCGATGCCGTTATCCTGAAAGAAGTCGTTCACAAGATGTGCACGATGGGGGTGCGAACTGTCGTCCATGAAGACGAATGACTTGCCAATATGCTGCCAATATGGTTGCACTATCGGCAGGAGGATGGCATTGACGTATCGTATAGTCGTTACGGCGCCTTCCATGAACACCAGCGGCGTACGTCGGCCCCACATAATGCCACCCCAAAACAGCAGGGAACCTCCACCTCGCTGCACTCTCTGGACAGTGTGTCTAAGGCGTTCAGCCTGACCGGGTTGCCTCCTAACACGTCTCCGGCGATTGTCTGGTTGCAGGTACATGCGACACTCATCGGTGAAGAGAACGTGATGCCAATCACGAGAGGTCCATTCGACACGTTGTTGGGCCCATCTGTACAGCGCTGCATGGTGTGGTGGTTGCAAAGTTGGACCACATCATATACGTCGGGAGTGAAGTTGCGCATCATGCAGCCTATTGTGCACAATTTGAGTCGTAACACGACGTCCTGTGGCTGCACGAAAAGCATTACCGAACATGGCGGCGTTGCTGTCAGCGTTCCTCTGAGCCAGAATCCGTAGGTAGCGGTCATCCACAGAAGTAGTAGCCCTTGGGCGGCCTGAGCGAGGCATGTCATCGACATTTCCTGTCTCTCTGTATATCGTCCACGTCCGAACAACATCGCTTTGGTTTACTCCGAGAAGCCTGGACACTTCCCTTGTTGAGAGCCCTTTCTGGCACAAAGTAACAATGCGGACGCGATCGAACCGCGGTATTGACCGTCTAGGCATTGTTGAACTACAGACAACACGATCCGTGTACATCCTTCCTGGTGGAATGACTGGGACTGATCGGCTGTCGGGCCCCCTCCGTCTAATAGGCGCTGTTCATGCTTGGTTGTTTACGTCTTTGGGAGGGTTTAGTGACATCTCTGAACAGTCAAAGGGACTGTGTCTGTGATACAGTATCTACAGTCAACGTTTATCTTCTGGAGTTCTGGTAACCGGGGTGATGCAAAACTATTTTTGATGTGTTTACTGAAACTAATTTCAGGTTCCTCATAGAAAGCAACAGTCTCGACGAAAATCTCACAATAGAGGAGAACTTCAACAAATAAAATGTAATAATATAAAGAAACAAAGCTTTGAAGGAATACAGAACATTATCATTTGCAATACTTAATGAATTACACAAAGACAATTCCTCAAATGAAACATAGTATTCAAACATTCTCTGTTATCCAAAACCATCGCTTCTCAATTTCCTCGCCCCTCCCCCTTCTTCTCCTCCTCCTCCTCCTTTTCCGCCTTATCTCCCCCCCCCCCCTCTCTCTCTCTCTCTCTCTCTCTCTCTCTCTCTCTCTCTCTCTCTCTCTCTCTCTCTCACACACACACCACACACACTCACTCTCTCTTTACCATGTAGAATTTGCCCAGTTCCTGCACCACAAATTCGCATTAAACATTGAAAACCATCGCCATACTGGACAAAACAAGATGAACAAATGAGCAGCAATAGTAACACATCATCTATCAATTAGTGTAGCGACATAAGATTTCTTATTTATAGTTTCTGTAGATGGAAACTTGCGACACCAGAAAACAGTGAACTGCACGAGGTGTGAAAAACTGTGTATATAGTTACACCACGGAAAGACATATACCGAAGACGTAGAATGTGGCACAAACTTAAGCACACAACATCTGCTACCGTTACTCTCGGGAAACGTTTACAAAAATTCTCCCGGCTATTTTGGAGATGTCATGCTCTCACGTCACAGAACACGCAAGCACGAGCCAACTAGTGCAAATTCACCTTTAAAATTGATGCAGTTTCAAATGAGCAACCAATACAAAATAAAAATATATATGTCACAGTTTTTAGGCCTAGACAAACCGATTAAGAGTTAACTATAATACAGGGCTACTCAGAAATATGGATCACATTTAATTAATTTTTATTGTATGTAACATAAATTGGATATGACGGAAAAAGGAAGTTTTAAATTTTACAAAAACTACAAAATACTTAGTGATACAATTACGAGTAAGTTATACTGGAACTATCACATAGATAATGTTGCGGAGAAAGCAAGCCAAAGACTGCGGTTTATTGGCAAAACACTCACAAAATGTAACAGGTCTACTAAAGAGACTGCTTACACTGCGCTTGTCCGCCTTCTTCTCGAGTACTGCTGTGCCGTGTGGGATCCGTTTAAGATAAGATGGCGGAGGACTTTGTCACGTATTACAGCTAAATAGGGGAGAGAGTGCCGCGAATATGATACACGATTCTGGGTGGTAGTAATTAAAACAAGAACGTTTATCTCTGCGGCAGGACCTTCTCATGGAATTTCCTTCGCCAACTTTCTTCTCAGAGTATGAAAATATTATGTTGGTGTCCACCTACAGAGGGAGAAATGATGATCATAATAAAAGAAGAGATATCGGAGCTCACAAGGTAAGATTGAAGTATTCGTTTTTTCCTCGTGCTGTTCGCAAGTGGGACGGTAGAGAGTAGTAGCTCGAAGGTGGTTCGATGAACCTTCCGCCAGGCGAATAATTGTGAATTGCAGGGTAACCATGTAGATGAACATGTACTGCCTGCTGTTGCAAAGCAAATATCTAAGACGTAGCCGAATTCGTCCAACACTCTGGGAATCACATCTTGTGTGAGTTCATTGAAGCTCTGATAAAGGTTCCGCAGGTTGGCCAGGATTGTTGGTGCAGGTGGAACGTAAACACTTTTATACAGCCCCACAATAAAGTCGTATGGCGTGAGATTAAAAGATCTCGGCAGCCAGAACATATGAGTCATCTTACAACTAACGCTAACTGGCTGTCTGATGACGAGACAACTCTAGCGGTAATTTAAGCAATTAAGCAGCTGTCCAGCAGCGCTAATCGAAACTCTATAACCTCTGGTTTCTAACAACGATCATATCCCATTTATAATTCATGAAACAAAAAGACAACGATAGTGTATTTCACAAAAATAAAAGGAGACTCGCTGAAAATGACAGATGCAGACACTTATTTACGTAAAGAATAAAAAAAGGAAACATTGTGTCTTGCCGAAGGTGGAGTTATATATATATATATATATATATATATGCAAACGTTAAAAGCGGCAACAGAAACTTCCAACCCCTGCAAGATGATTATCAGCAAAAAGTAGACTGATCGGCTTCGATCATCCATACATAATGATAAATTACATAGCGTAGGTTGAACAAGCAGGTATTTCAGAGAACACAAAAAACTCAGTTTGTGTTGTTTGGTAGCACTGTAGACGCTTCCGAGAAAGCCAATATTGGTTATGAGAGAGGCAGTGAAGAAATATCGTCTTCACTTGGTGCAACGGACCAGCTACAGATCGAATTTTCACGTGTAATGAGGTCTTGTTTTTGCGATATGAACTGCTAGAACACCTGTCGGGAGCCCCAGTACTCTGGACCATGCGATCAATAAGAAACTACAGCGAGCGCCAGTTCACTAAGACGCCGTCGCCCACAGCGTGATACTGCGGTCACACTGGCCGTTGACACGAGCCGCAGGAAACAGCTCGACGATAGTCTGTCCTACTGATGTGGCAACGTAAGAATAAGATCTTTTCGCCGACACATGTGAGTCATCTGTCTTCGCTAACGAAATACGCGCGAGATGCGCCACGCTGCCTGAAGCCACCGACCTCCCACTAGGCACCTTGCGGTTGTCCCGCCTGCCAAGTTCCGCACAAACGGATACAAATTTAGATGGCGCCAAATGTCGTGCACGCCCTTTGCAGGATCTGCAGGTAGTCACGTCCGCAACCAGTTTACGATGTCGCTCATACAGGTTACAATTGAGACATTGATATTTGCGGTTGCACCATCAAGTAAAACAACTCAAAATGCGTTGTATAGATATTTTTCTAAACTATTCCTTTTGTTTTGTTTCGGGTGCTAAATAATTAACAGAAATGACTAAACCACAAGAGAAACCACGCAGTGGTGTGCCAAGCTGAAACGAAATCACCAAAGAAATTTCCAACGTGAATTTCAAAGGGATCCACCAGACGTTAAAACGATTAACACTTGGAACGACGCGTTTCTAGTCAACGGGACTGTAAACAGACAGAAAGGTTCTGACAAAAAGCGCACCTCTGGTGAAATAGCAGAGGAGATCAGAGAGACCACCCACTAACGCCCATCAAAGCCAGTTCGCCGAGTTTCACGAGAGCTACACTTCTCTACTTCAATAGTTTCAAGTTGCTGTTTAAACAATTTCGCTTCCTTGTGCTTGTGCAAGCACTGAAGGGAAACGACTTGCAGCCTCACCACAAATCTTCTGTTGAGATGTTTAACCGGATCGGGCAGATCTCGAATTATCCACGTAATGTTTTCTCTGACGAGGCAACCTTCCACACGTGGGAAGGGTAATCGGCACTACCTTCACATCCGCGGTTTCGGAAAACCCTCCACACCTTTCGGGAAAATGTCAGAGACAGACAAAGGTGAACGTGAGGTGTGTGGTGATGGCATATTTGTTGTTGTTGTTGTTGTTGTTGTATGTTGGTGCTTTAAGGCGCGAAACATGGTCATCAGCGCCCATGTCATAACTTAAAATGGTCAATTACGGAATGAATTTGAAGTCATACTCAGATCCTACTTAACTGAAGTAGAGGGATAGCTAAAAACGATCACACCCTTTTGAGGAGGTTGCACAAATTTTCATTGTCATTCCATTCTACAGCTGATGGCTGTTCTTATTCGCAATTGCGAATGCAATTAATCCCTTCTTTAACATGTTGCAAAGATTTATTTACATGAAAAATTTGGAGGTGCGTAGTGTTCGAAGCTCATGTTGGACTGTAGGTTCCGTTATAGCAATTGAGACGAATGCTGCGTGTTTCAATAGCAGTTATTGACATTGAATGAGTGGAATCGCTGAGGTGAGCCAAGTGAAAAGAATGACTTCAATTAATAAGAGTAAAATATGCTCAAAAATGATTAATCAGCAACACAATGAATTTGTCGTGGCAAACGAAAATGTGTACCAATCCGGAAGTCTAACCTGCAATATCGCGGGCCGTCGCTTTAACCATTACGCACAATCCCTAGGACCGAACCATACATTCAGTGCGACCTATGTTTTTCCATTCCGAAACATAAAACAACAATTAGACGTTCTCCCGCCCAGAAATACCTCCACCACAGAAACAGGTATGACGAGGGGACCGTTGCTTACCCCACCACAATGGACTATGCAATTAAAGTCACCCTCTACAGCTTCTATCACCATGGAAGCTATTCCCTGATGGCATAAATACATGTGATACCACCTTGAGCCTTCTTGATAAAATAAGCAGCGAGACTGATACGTAAGCTGTCGGTTTGGCATCAAGTAGAAAGGTTTGCACCAGGCTGATAAAAAAAACGATATTTATTTATTTGTAACAACATAAGTAAATCGTATAAGAATCAATTCGGATGATGAGACTATTAGATCTGTTACGAATAATTCCAACGAAATTTGAAGCGGAAACGAATCCAATCATGATGAAGGGGCAACAGCTCAGCAAGTGGAAGACGAAGCAGAGACAAGCAGGACTATCAACTGATCTACAGTTACGTTCTCGACAGCCGCAGCAGAGCAACTGACGTCACGACGGCTGTGAAGTCTTTGACCGCCGCGCCGATTGTTTGTGACGACAATCGTCAGTAAACCCAACTACACAGGCCTCATACAAAAGCGGCGACAGAAAACACAAACACGGCGGCAGACGTGACCGTTGCCTTGCGGAAGTGGAACTCGAAGCGGAACAATCCAGCGATCGCTGACCACGGTCAATGAACGTGTAATCACAGCAGCCATGGAGCGCTCACCTGCACTCGCTACGACGTTAGCTTTGGATGCAGCCGATAACACTTTGATCCGTAACCGTAAACTTCAATGGTTCCTGTCAAACATCCCACACACAGGACTCTGATGAGCTTTGTTGGAAAGAATCTTAACAAATTAATAGCTGCGACGACTGCTTGCATTAATTTTTCTGCACACGTGAAACGTTCCAAACTCGAATTCTTTTTTTACCACTATTTTCCTTTATTATTTTTAGTATCCCACTCCATACAACTTTACTTTCACATTCTTTCAACCGCAGAATGCTATATAACACAGCACCACTTGGTTGTAGCTGAAGGTCTCTGCTCCCACCACTAACGAATTTCTTTGGTAACTCTAATTGTATCGAACACATTACAGTGTTAAACTATTTCTATAAAAGGCGCTTCGGGATATTTATCTTTTACAAATGCCATCTCCAATGGAGTGAGTTGGCCTACATTTATTAGCCTTGAGATATACTTACAATGTTTTCGGCACCCTTGGTAATTAACTATGTTCATCGTTCCACACCTAAAGAGAGCTTCTCGTTTTTACAAAATTTCAGTTTCTTCTTTAGTAACGTTAACACAACAATTATGAGTGTGACACCACAGTGGATGTGAGAGCAGTCCACTTAGGAAATCCTGACAGTGAGATAGAAAATAAAAAGAATGCAACGTCGAAATACTGTAAAGATACTAAAGAAACTTGTGAATACCATGCGATATGCGTGACTGACAGTACCGTTCTTCCATCTTGTGAAATTTCTAACACGGTTGAAAATGAATATCAATGTCCGAACTGAGGCCCCACAGCTTAGGCTCTAAGCGCTTAGTCAAAACCAACAAGTAGGTTTTGTCGTTATCTAAATTATGCACTTGATTCCATTACTTTGGGCCATCAGTGAATCAGTGCATAATACTACAGCACTTGGTGCGGAGATGCCTATAATTTCAGTGCAATTTGTTTATTGGCGAGAATGACTAAAAACTGCGATGAAACCCTGTAGCGAAACAATACATCGAATTTCTTAGGCAGATACTTCGATTCTGAATTGAGGTCGCATCCCCACAATATCGAGCAGTTAAAGCTTAAACATCTGAAACTTCACTCAGGATAGTGAGCCAGGGCAATAGTCGTCAATACAGTTCGTTTTGCTCTCACTCGACAACTTGCAAACTGCAGATGTCGATGAACAGATAGATACCATTTTCCTGGAGTGCAAAAGCACACTATACAGCGTGTCCGTGACAACCGGGATACGATCAGAGGCAGTACCTTTACACATACCAGTATGTCTACAAGAATATTTACCGATATCCTGGACGCGGTCACAGCCGAAAGTAACATCAAGCACGCCTGAGGGAAGATTTGCAGCACCGCTAATGTTCTCAACGCACATAAAAAGATTGATCTGTCATGGACAACAAGCACTCTCAGACAGCTCGCTACTGATGTTGCTATCTACAAGAAAATGTCATCGCTAGATAATTTTAAGAAAATACAGGAAGGTATTTCTACTTGGTATACTACATGGCAGCTACCTTTGAACTCAAATAAAATGCAAGAAAAAGCAAATAAACAAGAGAAGGAATGCTACAGTATTCCATTACAAGGTCAGTGGCAAACTTCTGGAACATGTCACACCGTTTACATATCTTAGGGGAATACTACGAAGTGACAGGAAATGGGACGCACTCATGTAATGAGTGACGATAATGTGATGTTGAGCTGTTATATTCGTTGGAAGGTTTCTAGGAAACTTGAGGAAGAGAAGCCGTATTAGATGTTAGAGTGACTTACTCTACAGTAATGCCCAGTGTTTGGAATTTGTATCAGCAGATACCGAAAGAAATCCCAAATGCGTTGCTAGAATCGAAACAGTCTGTATTGCCCCTTACGAAAGTGGAACGCCGATGCACATGTAACTTCAAACGGAAGGGAAATGTCGCTATCGCGAAACAGGTCAGTACAATACGTCTCTGTATCCACCGTACACCTCGCGTAGTAACCATGAAAATGAGAAACGAGCAATTAAGACGGTCGCGGAATCAGATATACAGCCATCATCCCCACGCTCCATACTCGGCTGGAGCCAGACCTAAAGACGTTACATCAATACTAAGTGTCCTATGCCAAGCGCTGTACATCAGTTTGTGGAGTATACAAGGTGTTCGGAAATTTCGGTTACAAACTTCTAGAATTTGTAGAGGACAATGAGTATACAATATTCTGAATAGTTCCCATTAACGGAAATACACCGGTTCTGTCCTATAAAAATTTAAAATTGCGGTATGTAAATTCTTCATTTTTGTTTAAGGTATTTCTTTATGTGTAACTCAATATATTACTTCCTAAGAGCCAAACACAATTAGGTAACAATTTCAAAGGAGGAAATAAACTTTTCAATTTAACACTTTATCATTGTAAAACTTAATTTTTTTGCGTTATTCTAAACGAAACAGGAAACAAGTCAGCATGGTTCGTACACTACAGCTCTACGACACCGGTTCGATGTGGCGATCACCAACGTCGATACACACACTGTACCTACGAATCCTGTTCTGGGACACACCGTCCATGACACCTGGTATCTGGCTAATCTGCTGTGGAGGGACCAGAAGTCGTGTCAGCAAGCCTCCCTATGTCTCTAAATGAGTCAAGTAAATTAAACCTTCTATACGAGCCGAGAAGAAAAAGTTCTCTGTAGTTAAATCCAACAATCGTGCAGTGCATGCAGTTGGACCGCAACGGCGTATTCACTTCTGCAATCATCGGCTGAGATGTTTTGACGCAGTAATCTTCATTTTGCCTATCCTGCTGCACACCATTAAAGGTAAATCTGAGATATTGCTATTTTAAACAGCAGAACTGGATGAGTTAAACACCTGATTTGAAATGGTCGTAGAACAGAAATGATACTTTTCCGGACATGGATTCCCATTCGAAATATTGTGAACTCAGTCACATCTACATGGATTCGAAATTTGTAGCCAGTATTTGCGAACATCCTGTGAATATAGAACACAGAAACGGTTGAAATATGAATACACAAAGAACAAAGATTATAGGATTCCCAGAAAGATAGCTTACAGCGCTACCCCCCCCCCCCCCTTCCCCACCCTGGGAAGTTGACTTTTGAGTAAACAGAAATACGACGTAGAACTAAAAATTAACGGGAAACTCATGGATCATAACGAACTATGCTGTGATGGAACGAACGCAGAAGGAAAACTCAGCTTCCTTTTTCTCACAAAATATCCTGCGAACTACGGAGATTTCCGGAAAGCTTTTGACACAGTGACACACTGTATTACGTTAACGAAGCTTGAAGCGTACACTGTTTACAAATTATTTAGACGTAACGCTGGAAAGCGAAAAGAAATGGAACGTGAGCGTAAGGATGGTAGTGGGAAAGCGAGTGCTCGACTACTGTTTCTTCGGAGAGTTTTAGGAAAGTGTACCTCATCTACGAAGGAACAGCGTGTAGAACGTAAGTGCGACCCATCCTGGAGTACTGCTCGAGTGCTCGGGGCCCCCACCAGGTCGAGTTAAAGGAAGATATCTACGGAATTCAGAGGTGTGTTGCAACATTTGTAATCGGTAGGCCCGGTCAACATGCGAATATTACAGAGATGCTTCGTGAACTCACTCCATTTGGAAGTGGAACACGAAAGGAAATAACTAGTAATGGTACAAGGTACTCTCCACCGTGTACCACAGCGTGGTTTGCGAAATATGTAATGTAGATGAAAGGCAGATTACACGAAAGAAAAACGCGCAAGTAGAACAGATCCTTATGATATCTAAACTTCCTAGGAAGGTAAACACGATTTTGAGAAATTTTTCTTAATAATAAACTGGAAAATCGGTACGTTCAAAGAGTCTTACCACACGATAGTTCGAGAAAAACAATGCGGAATCTTACACATAAAAGCCGAAGCAGGTAACTTACCTCTGACGACTCCGACGGAGGAAACAGCAGAGAATTAATGCGTTCACAGAGTGAGAGGTAACAAGCAATGGAGACGACATACGCAGTGCTGTTGTACAGCCCACAAAATGGAACGATCGTTTATGACTTAACGGTGGAGGCTGACCGCGGGCGTAAGAGAGAGAGAGGTGCGCCCCCCGCACACACGCGACGCCGTAGCGTGCAGAGCACGCGAATTGCACAGACCGTTAGCGGGTGGCCGGCAGCCAAGGCGCGGTAGCCTCCTACCCGCACACAGGGCGACCCACTCAGTGCGAGCGGGGCTTTGATAGCCCAGTTCCTCTGGGCCTCGCCCAACTATCCGCCCGTAACGCAGCCCCGCGGCCGACAAACGTCTGCGGGTTAGCTTGTCTCGTCCTCAACGCCACCCACTGACGTTGTCGGTCGAAGCGTCCCCGCCCCCCCCCTCCCCCCCTCACGCACACACAAAGAACGTTCTAGAGAAGTTCGCTGCGGTGCACATATAGAATACTATAGCGAAGCTAGCCCACTTCTTCCGTGTAATCCACCTTGCAATAGATCATGGGACGATAGCTGTTACCAATCTTCAAGAACACCGTCCAGTCACACACCACCGCCTATGTTCGATGTCAACGTGCAATAACCACTTACAGACGGCAGGTAGCAGCACTAGCAGTGCAGGGTGCAGCACAGTCGTTGTCATAATGCGAAAACGGAGCGATTTATCTGACTTCCAGCGGCGCACGATCACTGGCTTTTGGTCCGACGGTAGAAATATATCCAAACTGGCTACGTTGTAAACTTATAACGTAGCGCCGTGGTTAAAGCATACCGTGCATGGCATAATGACACTTTCCAAAACAGGAGCCGAGGCAGTTGTCTTGCACCACGGGCCATAGGTGCCAGGTGTGAATGACTGCTGTGGTGATGTATACGGGCGAAAGGACGTGCAGCTGCTGAACAGTTGAGGGCCCAGATGAACCAAGGGGCTACAACACTGTCTCCTCAACGACAATTCAGCAAACGTTGCTGCATATGGCCCTCTGCAGCAGGCGTCTGGTTCATGCACCCATGCTGACTGCTGTTCATCAGCGACACAGGCTGGAATTTGGGCCAGTGCCGCAACTGGACGCCCACAAGTGGCCGTTTCAGAAGAATCACGTTTTACGCTCCATCGGTGTGAAAAAAAAGCAAACACCCTGCAACAACCATCGGAAGTGCTCAGGCCAGAGGAGAGAGCATTATGGTCTGGGGAATGTTTTCGTGGCACTGCCTGGGTGATTTTGTCATCCTGGAAGGCACAATGGATCAACACAAGTATGCATCTATCCTTGGTGACCACGTCCACCACTACACAGTTTTTCCTCAGCATCTAGAAGCAGGACAACGTAACGTGCCACACAGCTCGCAATGTACGCGCGTGGTTCGAAAAGCAACAGGATGAGTTTACCGTACCCTGCGGCGACCAAACTTCCAAGATATAAACTCAGTTGATAAGCTGTGGGACCGCCTCCAGCGGGCTATTCGCGCCATGGACCGTCAACCGGGAAACCTAGATCAGCTGGACACGGTACTGGAGTCGGCATGACTCCACATCCCTGTCGGTACCTCCCAGAACCTCACTTCACATCTCGTAGCGGTCCGCGCTGTGAAAGGTAGTTATTCAGGCTTTTGTCAAGTGGTCTTATTAAAATGACAGGACAGTGTAATAATGACGACGCTTTCAGCTGTATTTATAGACCTAATTTTATTTGCAGTCTATTTCGGTGTTACATTACATCGTCTTCAGGTTCATCTATTATACTAGGTGATCGTGTGTGTACTGAGTAGTCACTGTTATACATCTCATGGGACGTACAAAAAAATCGATGTCCGCCCTGCTGAACCTTCTTTCTTACTTGTGGTTAAGGTACTGGCGAAGGGTCCACAACAAAAGCAAGAAAGATATCGATTTCCTGTACCCTCTATGAGATGTACGAGTATAACGACGATTATTTGGTAATGCTCACCTTATGTGGCTTGAAGGTGGTGCAGTTTAACACAGAAATCAACTGACAAAATTAGACCCATACAGCTGAAGGTGTCATCACTACTCCATAACGATAAGGAATTCTTTACTAACTCTCAATAGAAACCAAAATTGTAATGTAAAAATATGGACTTCTGAGCGCAGAACTGAACCACGCCAATGGTCAAATGTTCATCACTTCGCAGTCGAGTTCACTGTACTGTGAAATTTCCTAACAGAATAAAAGCTTCTGCTAGACCAGGATCCGAACTAGGACGCTTGTATTTCACCAGAGCTACTCCCACCGCCTGAGCTTTGCACGCAATATCCACGACGCGATTCAAAAACGAGGACTACAGTCGAAGCACAAGTTCCGAAGGTATTAGCCTTACTTGAACTATGGAGATCACGAGAAACCTCTACTGCGTGTTCCGACAGGACTTGGGACCTTGTTGCTCTACAGTAGACCGCCCAATGTCATAGTAGAAGTAATAGTGAAGACATTCTACAAATGCTTTGGATCAATTCCGCTTCTTAGTTATTGGAACAACAACGCAAATCCATAAGAAATGCTGACGCAAAACTTATACTTGCTGACAGTGATAACATGCACAAAATGACGATTAAATTGACACCTACCGGATGCGAGTTCAGTGCCTTAGCCACTGAGTCACTTCGTTCAGTAAATCGATTAAGGAAAACCGCTGCAAACCTATACGTCGATGTCCGAAAATGGATTTGAACCATACTCCTTCCGACTTCTACTCCAGCGTTACTTCGCTGAGGGCTCAAACGGAAGAACGATGAGAGCTTAACGTCTCGTCCAAAAAGACACCAAGAGGCGGAGTATACACCCGCATTGGACAAGGACGGGGAATGAAAAAGACGCGTCCAGTTCTTCTACATCCGTATTCTGCAAGTGACATTAATAAGTGTGGAGGAGGGACCATCTCGGCATTCACCTGCAACGATTCCGGGAAACCATGGAACATCTGGGTAGTCACCTTGCTTACAAGGGGAGGCCACGACGTTGGGATCACGGATCTACTTCAAACTTCGTACGCTTTTAGTAGGCCATTAAAACAACTTAATGTGCAAGTAGTACGGTGCACCACTCTGACAATCCCGATAAAATCGTTAGAGAAGTTTTACGCGTCTATTACGTAACTGATGTACCTGTGCGAAGGTGTCAGGCGTGAGAAGTTATTGTGGTCAAGTGGTTATCGTTCGCTCTTTGCAAGAGTGTAGTGGACGAGTCGACGATACGAATATCGCTAACACTTGTTTTCTTAATCTATACATTTTTCAGATGGTTCAAATGGCTCTAAGCACTATGGCACTTAACATCTGAGGTCGTCAGTTCCCTAGACTTAGAAATACTTAAGCCTAACTAACCTACGGACATCACACACATGCCCGAAGCAGTATTCGAACCTGCGACCGCAGCAGCAGCAGCAGCGCGGTTCCGGACTGAAGCGCCTAGAACCGCTCGGCCACAACGGCCGGCCATAGTTTCTTCATCATTGGTGTGCCACATTATTTGATTTATATGACATTTGAGAGAAAATATAATAGAAAAGCACGTATATTTCCATGAAGTTGTAGTGCATTTCATATGTTATTTGATTGTTTACTATTTGTAATTAAATTTTCAAGGACATGGGACAGACCTGGAAAGTCCAAGTCAAACCTTGATAAATAACGATGCGAATGACGTTATTCTCCATCAGTAATATAGCAAATCACAATGTGCCGGACCACAAGAGTCATGAACTCGTCGGATGTGTTATCGACATCACATGTCGGAAGACGGTTTTTGACATACAAGCATGGGAAACATAAACTGAATCGGCATCTACTACATCGAATGAATGCAGTTTTCCTGCATTTACAGGTAATGTTCAAAGTTCAGAGTTTCTAAGGGAAATCATACTTCGTTGACGTTTTGAAAAATTTCGCTTTCTTCCGATAGTTTGCATGCAAAACATGCATAACGCAACTTTTTTGTAAGTATAGGTGCTGACAATTGGTGCTGCACTATGGAATGGGTGTTAACAGCATCTTCATGTGAAGCTATTTCTCGTTCGTTGTCAATCAGAAATTAACAGTTCTGGGGGCGTTTGATAAAGTTTCTTACTTGTCGATAGAAACAAACGTTGCATGGTTGGCAAAACAGAGTACATATATTTTTTTTTGGGGGGGGGGGGGGGCTATGAATTTAAGTGTGCAAGTTGGAATACCTACGTTATCGTTAAAGATATCGTAAAAATCCGGGTTCGTTTGACCCCACGCCCAAGACTTTATTATTAGGAAGAATGATTTCTTTTCCACGTTGTGAAGCATTATGCTGGTTAAAAGTTAAGTGCAGAGCTGTGTGGTAAGCTTCCCAGACTTCGAACAAGTTACAACGCCATTTGGAAAGTCCGTCGTTAATTTCTCAGCAGTTTGTTGAACTTTTGGTTCTAACTTTCCCGTGGCCTCTTGCAAACACAACAACATTTGCGGTAATAATTCACCAGACATTGTTATCGTGTATTGCGCACTGTATGAGTGCGTTATCTTGCTCATAACGCGACTTTTAACAAATACAAATTTTTAATTTCTTTCAGCGGAAGTTCGGTCGTAAGTTGACTAATACTGTCAACCTGTTTGGTCTGTATTAATCACAATTTTTTTGTCGAATTTAGGGATAAGTGCCTTCGTCTGCAGTTGAAACTTTGTTGCTGCTTCCAGTTTTTCTTCCTAAGCCACAGATCCCCTGTTACTCACGCAAGTCGTGATCTTCTTCAGTCGAATTCTGTGCCGTTGTTCGAATTTCTTAGCCCACGAAAGTGGTGCTTTGAAGATGAAGTCCGTGGACTGAAATGGCCTGCAGCAGCCAAAGCCCAATATTGTTAAATCCTTATTACCTGAAACGTAAAATCAAAGTTGCATATCATTTTCATTATCTGTCGTCAAGACACGGATGTTGAAGACAAAAAAATTAAAAGAACAGTAGACAAAAAAGTAACTTTTATAAACCTCCACGAAGCGGTCACTGGTTCACGATAAGTTAGTGAATATTTATCGATCGCTGTTCCTCCACTTTCTGTGTTTTCTTCCCATCTCTTGAAAGGGTCCTTTCTTTCTAAACATCGAGATCCTTTTCTCTGGAAAATTTGTAGATTCCACGTGTTCTTATGCCAGTGTTACAACTTTTATTTTCGTCTTCAACGGAATGAATTCGGCTTTTGCCGTTTTTTCGGCTGGTTCAAAAGCCTCTTTGTTGGAAATATTGTCAACTTCACGAAATGGACCTTCATCTACTTCGTCGAAACGAACCATTTCTTCGTCAGTAATAAATCTCTTTTCTCATAACATTACGACAACAGAAATCGTCGGTGATTGTATCAGTAAGATCCGATTCCTGTAGGAGAATCACAGTTCACGAGCGCATCTTTTAACAGACGTTTTGTAACTGCATTATGCATTGAATCGTCGTGACACTCGGTATCTGTAGTAGTCGAAGAACAGGGAGTCACCAATTTTGTAGTAGAAGTGTAAATTCTGTGATATTCAAAAAAATTTCACCTACACTATTCGTTCTTGCTTCATTAGCAACGTCTCACCGCTACGCAGGGTAACTGCCAAATGAGGCCTACTTCTGCGTCTGCAGCTCGAAGCGTCGAGATACTAAGTAGTTCCGGGTACCTTACCAGATTGCATGTATAATGGATTTCGCAGATAACGACAGGCATACATTTTCAAGAAAACTCTATGCGTTTCCTCGTTTACATGTCGATAATTATGTCTGCTATAAAAATTAAATTTAATTAAAAATAGTAAGTAGTCAAATAACATGAAATTCACTAAAACATGTATGCAAATACACGTGTTTTTTTTAAAATTATATAGCCTCTCAAATGTCACATAAATTAAATAATATGACCAGTGATGAAAAAAACAGATATTTAAGTTTGATCGGAAGTCGAACCGTCGCCTTACACATGTTCGTCTTACGAAGCTCGAACGCTTATCACTTGACCACCATGAGCACTAACCTCCAGCATCTATGCACAGATACATAAGACACATAATAGACAAGTAAAACTTCTCTTGCAATTTTCTCGGAACTGCCGTAACAGTGCACCTTTCTATTTGCATATTGTGTTTTTTAATGGCCTACTAAAGGTGTACAAAGTTTGAAGTAAATCTGTGAGCCCAGCGCCTTGGTCTCCTCTATGTCTGCTACTACCTCACTTCTACCAGATACTCTAAAAGTTGGACAACTGGTTGTGCGTGGATAAGTTGTTGAAAGACAAAGAGACCGAGTTTATGTCAATAAGCTCCAATAAAAACATATGCCGGCAGGCGTAGAAATACTGTCACTTTTTTCGCCGGAAACAACTGTAGCAGTTTATCAGCTTCTGAAGTTGTTTTAACATAGACCTCTAAAACAGAGTGCTCGGTCACATTGTGAAACGTAGTTACTCTGGCTTCACTTAAAGGCCAAATCTGCAGTCACATGAAGTAATCCGGAGCTGTTAAATTAATGTTGGGATGGAGGCAGCCGGGCCTTCGCCGCGAAGACCAGCTCAAGATTTCATCCGTATGGTTAGCGACACCTCAGCACAGCTGGCTAGTCTGGGCGGCTTCTGCAGTTGGTGCAGCGCGGGAAATCTCCTGACCTACCCTCGAAGCCTCTCCGTGCAACACTGGAATCGATCTGGACCGCCGACTGCGTCACTCCGAGGGCGTCGTTACATAAGCAACAGATATAAGCCTACACACAGGTCCTACGTTTCATCCTCTTCACAGGCACAACCACACAAGGAATCGCATAATGTAGTCTAAATTTCGTAAATTTTTTCTCTAATCTCTCCTCTCTTCCCGCCAAGAATGAAACCGCTCCAAGCATTTATTAACAAGGTGCTAACGGGTTTCAATTTTTGTGCGAATCTGTGTTCAGTATTGTATTCAGCACAGATAAAATTGAAAGGAGGATTGCCTTACATTTCTTACTGTACAGCATCTGCCTAAATGAGAGATTTGTCATTGATGAGCCGCATAAGGCCTTACGCGGCATCACAACCAATCATTCTCGACATCTTGTGCTGATTTCACTGAATTTTTTATGGTCACTCAAACCTTTATTTCTGCGACAGGCCGTTGCAAGATTTCTTGAACGGCAGAACACTGTAAGCTTTTTGTATGTGTTGTGTACATGACACACTCATAGAGAGACACGAGTAAGTGTTTATTCAAATAGCTGCAAGCCAACATATTTACGAAAACCAACAGGGTACCTTTCAAGCCAGTAACGTCACAACCCATATGCCTCTAGTCACACAGGGAACAATATTCGTAATAACGTTAAAGAACTAACAGAACAAGCGAATAATAATAGCCATAGAAGTACCACGAAACCAGTGCCTGGAAACAACATTAAAATCAAGCGATGCTCAGGCTAAATAACGGACATGTTATGACGGCATTGCGTGAAAAACTAAAGTAACACATGTTTCTGTTATTTTCTGGGTTACAAAAAATAAATACAAATACAATGTGTCAAATCAAATGTTGTGGTGTGAAGTTTAACATGTAAAATAGCTACAGTGACAACGGCTGCAGGACACACGTGACCGTCATCGTTAAAACACCGAACACAGCGAAAGGTCGCGTATTATTTATTGCACTCGTCAGATGAGAACATCCGGAGATATTCATTGGCCTAGAGGCAATAGGATCAAGATGAAAGACCTGCTAGGCACCATCGACAACATAGTTCCTTACATTGAAGTAAGAACACATTATCTAAGCTGCCTTTTACTGACTTCAGCTTTGTCCAAAGTAATAGCGCTAAATGTTGAAGGTCCGACACACATCGCCCACGATACTTCAGAAAATACTGAAATGTAGAGAGTTTGTTACTTACAATGAGGATTAATTTACCGTCGAATAGCAAATATTTAAAAAATGGAGCATATACTTCTAATCTCCAAGTTGGATCCTACACCTCACTAGACTACTACTAAAGGTGACATAATCAAAAGAATATACCGCCAGAAGAGGCGGACCACAAGAAAGTAGATCGGTGTGAAAGACATGGACGTCATTATACAAAGTAATTCACTATGAGAAAGCGGGCGCAGACTTTATCATGCAAGTTAAAGGCGTCAAGAGCGGTAAGTGCAGCATTCCATAAGAGCAAAGCCCTAAAAAGTAAGAAAATTCAATTAGAAAAGACTGGACACGAGGACACGAACAGCCACGAAAACAACCTTGTAATAAATTAAAAACCAACATTTAGAGTCAGTTTTCAGTAAGACGAAGTGAAGTATGTTCCAGAAAGGACAATGGTATATTTCGTAGGCATTTGTACTGCGTTGATCCAACGAGGCGGTTTAGTCGTTAGACTTGCATTCTTAAGAAACAACGTTCATATGATCGTCTCATCATTCAGATTTAAGTTTTCCATGATTACCATGAATAGACTGACCACGGTATCGACGGTGCACTAAACCTTAATATTACCTCGCTTTAAGCAGCAATGCAGACTGACGTTTTGGTATTTGATTTTTGTTTCGTTTCATCTCCTGCAAAGAGAAAAAAAAAAAAAAATCACACGCAAAAGTTATATTTAGTGTACAGTTTGTCACTAGTTCTTAGTAAATGCCTAACATTGTCCCATTCCCATCGAAGCACAACATGGGACTGTGCTTCGTTCACCGTCAGCCACATACATCGCATGATTGGACTACAACAACAAATCTGCTGGTATATAATGAGTTTCAATGCTAAAACAATCACTACGTATCTCCTACGGCTCATTAGAGCGTTACAGGACGCTGCGTCTTCATCTGGTCTCATTGAAAGTATGTGTAACTACACTGCAATTTACGGGACTTCATCGTTGTGCACAAGACACACTAAATAAAAAATTAACGTAGCTACTTGCACCACGTTCCTATCATTCAAGTTTTTAAATAACAGACCCTCTGATAAACTTGTATACAGTTCTTGAGAGGAAACACTTGTCAGAAAAAAAAAACTGTTGCCAATATTACTGAAGTAGAAATTTTTATACCACTCACTCTACAGGGGAAATCAAAAGGAAAAAATTGTTGTTAATTTTACTAAAGTATTATTCATCTGTCAAGAACTATAATGCTTCCCAGCCGCGTGGAAGGTCTGGGTCTTCCATGATGTTTAGTCAGTCCTGAAAAGAGTCACGACAAGATCTGGCTGTACGAAATATATGCCCAAGAAATGAGAAATTATCTGCCTTACGAGTTTCGTGAAGAGCAACCACTGCCTCGCCGCGATGAACAACGTTCACAAGTACAGGGGCTCTTCTGAGAAGATCCTCCGCTAAGTTCCAAAAGACCTTAGTGCTCATGCCTGAGAGTTGCGTTCCGTACAGAATGCAATATGATATAGGGGCCTACTAAAAATATATGCTTTCTAAAATGTACACCTCTACGTTGAATTCAAATAGGAAAACGGGACGCCACAACAAACAGATCGTTAGTATGAGTAATACTAGCAGTCTTGTTCCTTCAGTGTCGAGACAGCACACATTTCATCAGATTTATTCCATAAAACCTGCTCCTGCTGTGAATCACCGTTGTACACACGGTGGACGTAAGAATTCTTCGTAAGTTACTTGCGTGCCAGAATGGTTACACTGCCTTGAGTCAGCAGGCAATTACTTAATAATTAAACTGTAGTATCAACATTCGTATGAGAATATGCCTAGCATAACCGCTGCACAGATGTCTTCCCCAGTCCCGCGCTGTTTCATCTACGGACCGTCTCTCTACGGTTTTACCCCCATGAAAGTAACATTAATTTTCTAAAATTCAATGAACAAGAATGGTACAAAATACCATTCTAATCTCTTCTTCGTTGTTGACGATGGAATTTCGGAAGTACGCAGCAGTAGTATATTTTATTATGTGAAAAATTACAGACTTCCTGAAGTCGTACTTTACTGATGTTGGTTATTGATACAACACACATGACCGATTTCCCAACACACATCCCGTATCTGTAAAACCAATCACATTTACAGCGATTTAATGAAATAGGTCCCTACACTGATAACCGATAGCTACTATACCATTTAGGTAACGTTACGTGAAATAATGCTACGATTTTTTATCTTTTTTGCTACACGTACGACAAGCCTCCGTATGAATTCTAAATTCTACGGTTTTACTGTCATGGAAGTACCATTCATTCTCTAAAATTCAAACGTGGTGTATCTCTCTTGTAACGTCCACCACTGGTTTTTAGTGAACATCCTATCTACTAATCCTATATCGTGTCCGCCTCCATAGCTGAGAGGTCAGCGTAGATAGCTGCCATGCGGAGGACCCGAGTTCGATTGCCGGTACTGCCAATGATTTTCCTTGGTGAGAGGACTGGTACGGGGTGCACTCAGCCTCGCGAGGCCAGTTTGGGAGCCACTTGACCCAGCAGAAGCACCTGCAAAATGGCAGGGAGAGCGCTGTGCTCACCATACGCCCCTCTACACCGCATCCGCGTGACGTCGCAAGGCAGAGGATGGCACAGCGGCAGGGAGACATCCCTCGGGCCTTCACGGCCTTGCGAGGAGCTCGTTTCAGTCCTATATCGTTAAGCGTCCTAGATTGACGAGTAATACTCAAGAATGAAACTTATAGGTATTTAACGGTTGCGACTGCTTAATGTATGTTATCAAATACATTCCTGGAAATTGAAATAAGAACACCGTGAATTCATTGTCCTAGGAAGGGGAAACTTTATTGACACATTCCTGGGGTCAGATACATCACATGATCACACTGACAGAACCACAGGCACATAGACACAGGCAACAGAGCATGCACAATGTCGGCACTAGTACAGTGTATATCCACCTTTCGCAGCAATGCAGGCTGCTATTCTCCCATGGAGACGATCGTAGAGATGCTGGATGTAGTCCTGTGGAACGGCTTGCCATGCCATTTCCACCTGGCGCCTCTGTTGGACCAGCGTTCGTGCTGGACGTGCAGACCGCGTGAGACGACGCTTCATCCAGTCCCAAACATGCTCAATGGGGGACAGATCCGGAGATCTTGCTGGCCAGGGTAGTTGACTTACACCTTCTAGAGCACGTTGGGTGGCACGGGATACATGCGGACGTGCATTGTCCTGTTGGAACAGCAAGTTCCCTTGCCGGTCTAGGAATGGTAGAACGATGGGTTCGATGACGGTTTGGATGTACCGTGCACTATTCAGTGTCCCCTCGACGATCACCAGTGGTGTACGGCCAGTGTAGGAGATCGCTCCCCACACCATGATGCCGGGTGTTGGCCCTGTGTGCCTCGGTCGTATGCAGTCCTGATTGTGGCGCTCACCTGCACGGCGCCAAACACGCATACGACCATCATTGGCACCAAGGCAGAAGCGACTCTCATCGCTGAAGACGACACGTCTCCATTCGTCCCTCCATTCACGCCTGTCGCGACACCACTGGAGGCGGGCTGCACGATGTTGGGGCGTGAGCGGAAGACGGCCTAACGGTGTGCGGGACCGTAGCCCAGCTTCATGGAGACGGTTGCGAATGGTCCTCGCCGATACCCCAGGAGCAACAGTGTCCCTAATTTGCTGGGAAGTGGCGGTGCGGTCCCCTACGGCATTGCGTAGGATCCTACGGTCTTGGCGTGCATCCGTGCGTCGCTGCGGTCCGGTCCCAGGTCGACGGGCACGTGCACCTTCCGCCGACCACTGGCGACAACATCGATGTACTGTGGAGACCTCACGCCCCACGTGTTGAGCAATTCGGCGGTACGTCCACCCGGCCTCCCGCATGCCCACTATACGCCCTCGCTCAAAGTCCGTCAACTGCACATACGGTTCACGTCCACGCTGTCGCGGCATGCTACCAGTGTTAAAGACTGCGATGGAGCTCCGTATGCCATGGCAAACTGGCTGACACTGACGGCGGCGGTGCACAAATGCTGCGCAGCTAGCGCCATTCGACGGCCAACACCGCGGTTCCTGGTGTGTCCGCTGTGCCGTGCGTGTGATCATTGCTTGTACAGCCCTCTCGCAGTGTCCGGAGCAAGTATGGTGGGTCTGACACACCGGTGTCAATGTGTTCTTTTTTCCATTTCCAGGAGTGTAATTATAGATCTCTTCACTTATTTACGCTTAGAGTGTTACATTTATTTATGCAAATTCAACCGTCAGTCCCAGGGACAGATACTGCTGCATTTTTGTGCGGTTTTCTAGCGAGCAGACTTTTCGCTGTAGGGTGAGTTGCCAAACGTCCCCCTCCCCCCCCCCCCCCCTCCGATAACATTTTAATCGGTAAAGCTATTTGTAAACTCTTTTCAGTTAGACAAATGGTGGTACCGGGGGAAGTCATGAAACAAAGATTAAAGTGTTGTCGCAACTCCATTAATCACAATGATAAAAATCTTTTTTCTTTAATGGACGTGCAGCATTTTTGAGGCAGAATATCAGGTCTGTACGAGACATATTCAGTGATATGACTCTTTTGTAGGCCTGACTACAAACTGTTGAGTAAAAATACACTGAATATGGCGATGTTCGTGTTGTTTTTGTGAACGTTTGAATGACGTACCGCTCCGAAGTTTACGTCAGTCTCCACTCTCCGTCGAGAGGGCACAAACACATATATTTGCTTTGGCGGCGCTAATTTTCGTGCAAAGCGTCGTCAGATTTCGGGCGGCGTTCCACTCGAACGACAGCAACAACAGCAACAACAGCACAAAATGCCCCATGTACAGCGTATATTTACTTCGTAAGATTTTGCCTGGGCTAAAAGTTTCATGTCACTGAATTTGTCTCACACAGTGCTGGCACGACGACAGTCAATTCCATTCAAAAAAATTAATTATTTTATCTCGGTGATGTATCAAGTTACAACGGGATCTTTGCTTTTGTTCAGAAACTCCTGCTTAATATATGCGTAGTTGAGAAGCGATTACAAATGTCTTTGTGGGTCGAAAGTTATTTTAGGTTGAAAAAGTTATGTGCGTCACCGTCTACAAAGCAACATCATCCGCGTACAGCCTCACGCAATTTGCGACGATATTCACCATATCACTTACTGTTCACATATCATGAACAGTTAAGGCCATATAACACTGCCTACGTTTAAAAAGAGATAAAAAGTCTCAGCAAAAGATTGACAATTAGGGCAATGCACATGTCGTAGCCAAAATAGTCTAAATCGGCTCATCTAATATTCGGTACAGATTTTATGCCACTGCGAGGAGTTCCTATACTTACAGTTATAAAATAATGTAGGAGAAAATTTGGTCGAAATAAATACACAAAAAAATAAATCAATTAATGAGGCAAGTAGGAAGGCCGTAAGATGACAGCCCTCTTTTCCCCACTACCTCCGAGCAGCCTTCAAAGGCGGCCAGACAAAATTCGAAATTACTGGCAAGTTACATAAGAGAACAAATTGGACGAAAATCCTGGACGAACTGGGAAAACAAAAATGCAAGGACTTTGGTGTAGTGTAATATGTAAACTTAACAAAGTGGAACGTCAAAGGTAATCCACAAAGGGGATGAAATTACACAAAAAAAATCTAGAGGGAAGGAGATGTGGTATAGCCTTTATTATAAATGGAATACATATATTAGGAAGAAATTGAAATTATTTGTTACAAATGAAAAAACTAAAGAAAACAAGCAAAAATGGATATCCCATCTATTGCGAATTGAGGAGTCAAGATTACCGCTACTTTTTGGAAATGTATTCTTCGAGGTAAAAGATGCACTGGAAGTCCAGAAAAAAGATGGAAGGACAAGACCGTATTTAGAACAGGCCGAGCAAGGCCTAACACAAGACAGGAGTGTAAGAAGAAGAAACCATGGCGAAACCAAATCATATTTTTTGACAGACTTATAAAAGTTAGAATAAGTTTGGACTAAGCACACTGAGCTAAAGGAAGACGACAAATTAACTGCATTTTGATATTAAATATAATATAATCTTCTGTGTTGTTAGGCTGAGTTGTATTCGTCTTCAAATTTCTGGGGTACTTTGACATTTCGATCCCAGTGGAGGCGACTTATCTGGCATTCTACTGGTGTTACGGGTATTTTTAAATACAGATGTCCCGCCGAAGAGTCGTCCGGCGCATCTGCTCTGATGTTTCGGCAGGTACCTGCAATTTCGTTTTTTCAATGAGTAACTGCAGTCAGTCCACACAAATACTGCTCATCACGTCTTTCGTGCTACGCCCAGTGTAGAGGGAAAGCGTGGGTTTCTTTAGCGTTACAAATAAAATTATTTTTAAAGCGGAATTTTACGTGGCTAATCGAAAGAGCTGTCCCACATCATTGGTTTTCTGGACATGTATTAACATGGACGTTAAAACACAATAACCAGTACTACAGCAGCGATTGAGCAGTGCTACTGCACGGCGGTAGCAGTCAGCGCGGGCCATGGCAGTACTGTCGCTGCTGGAATACTCTTTCGATTAGCCACGTAAAATTCCGCTTTAAAAATAATTTTATTTGTAACGCTAAAGAAACCCACGCTTTCCCTCAACATTGGGCGTAGAACGAAAGACGTGATAAGCAGTATTTGTTTGGATTGACTCCCAGCTACACATTGAAAAATCGAAATTGCAGTACCTGCCGAAACATCAGAGCAAATGCGCCTGACGACTTTTAGGAGGGACATTCTGCATATAGGAGGTAAATTTAAAATTACGAGTTATACGAGATTTAAGAAACAGCATGGCCAATACGACAGTGTAATTTGAACGCGGGTTACAAAGAAATGCATATACTGCAGTTTAAAATGGTTCAAATGACTGAGCGCTATGGGACTTAACTACTGAGGTCATCAGTCCCCTAGAACTTAGAACTACTTAAACCTAACTAACCTAAGGACGTCACACACAACCATGTCCGAGACAGGATTCGAACCTACGACCGTAGCGGTCGCGCGGCTCCAGAATGTAGCGCCTAGAATCGCTCGGCCACTCCGGCCGGCTACTGCAGTTTAGTTACAGGAGTTGAACATTTAAGACAGATGAGCAGCCGTGAGGATGGGAGGCTAGCTGACAAAACGAGGTGACACCCTTGCCAGCGCCCTCGCCGCCGAAACGCGTGCCACTTGCTGGAGGTCGGGTGTGTACGTGTTATCCTGGTGACGGCGGCCAGTCATGAATCAGGTCGGCAGCGCCAGCGGCAGTGAGTCAGTGGACGGCCAAGGGACACTTGTTCCGCGGCCAACTACAGCACAGTGCGTGCCTGTATCAGGAGCGCAATGGCTTCTCAGAGGCCGTGCATCTCAGAATTACATCCCACGACTTTCTCATGATTGCAACACACCTGTGCCAAAATCAAACAAACAGCCGATTCCTCTGAACCCATCAATTTTACCAGATTAACATTTCGGTTCATGAACAAAAATCTGCTTAACTGGCATCAATACAAATTCCACAAACTAAGATCTTGTGAAACTCGCTGTATCAATGATATTCAGAGCTCCACAGACAAAGGCGCCAAGGCTTACGCCGGGTTTCTTTCCGTTCTATAAAGTTCTTCACTCTCGTTTAGCGAGCAAAATATGAACTTACCGAGCATAGGACCAAATCTGTGACTTGATTCACGGCACTCTAGCAGACAGAACTCAGTATGAAGTTCCTAACGAAACGAAATATGCGGGAAGTATGATACGGCCTTCAGTGTTTACAGTTTATGTAAATGATCAAGTGGATAATGTTAGAAGTTCCATAAATGTGTTCGCTTACGATGCAACTTCATTATCTATCCACGTGCGCACGGTGAGCCGCTGTAATACTCTCAATTCTTTTCAGCCAAATTCCTGTGGTTGGGAACAGAACACTCTAGTTCCCGACTAGAAATATGTGGTAGGGAATTACTAATTGTAGCATTTGCCTGGTAATCAAAGGCGAATCTCTGGAAATAACTGTCAACTTTGTGGGATTGGAAACAGTAACTATTTTAATTTGGTGTTGGGAACAGCTCTCTTATGCAAATTTATGTAAAACCTAGTGAGCGAACATAAATCTGTTTTAGCATGTCAGGTGCGAAACTGTCGTCCGAAATCTTACCTTCCAATAGAACATCACGCGACACATCTAGCCGAAAACGAGCAGTCATTTTTTGGACTCGTCTCTTAACTGCTCCTTCGGAATGATGGATATCACTAACACGCAAAAACACGGTTACATTTGATTTTAAAGAATCAGCAACCTGTTCCAAGCTGCAAGTAAAACTCTCTATAATATACTGCTGGATAAACGTCTCTTCGAAACTTCTCTGTGTAATACAGTCTTCAGCCACAAGTATCAACGGTGCGCCTCCATGTTTTCTGACGTCATATAACCACCTCCCATCGGGTCTTTGGCAGGGCTTGCGACACTACCCTTCCCGTGGCGCCAGTAGCTAATGAAGGTTCTGACTTCCCAGATGGAGTGCCTCTTGGCACAAGGCAACGCCGTTTCCAGCAGGAAGAAAGAGCGTCGTACACGGATGGCGCAGGAATGAAAACCGCCAAAATTATGGCGGCTTATCTTCAGTTATTGCCCAGTTCATCGGACGATGATATTTCTGGATCATTGCTGCTTAGCCCGCAATCATCGTACCCCATCGTCGACAATGCGCAACGTTTCCTTGCAGAAAGCCAGCGCTGGTGCAGCGCCGACTTCCCGTCGTCCGCTAAGCGCACATATACAGCAACCGCCAACATTCATCGCACCTAAATAAAGAAGAAAATTAATTCTAAAAAGAATCCACAATCATTATAACCTTTTGCGGACAATACTGTCTAGATCGCTTAATGTAATCTATAAGATAACAACTAAGTGATCTATACAGTATAGATATTCCAAAATGCCTGTCGTGTTTTGGGAAACGTTTGTGTTTGAAGTCATACTGAATTCAATTGCTACACGCTCATGATGATGATCAACAATAGTTTTGGGGATTCATTCTGAGTGTGGAGATGGAAGATGATATCCTGTTATATTAAGTGTTCAGTGATGAAACTAACTACGTTCCATTTCACCGAAAAAATGAACCGCCATGACGTAGGAATATGTGGGAAATAGCAGCCGCAAATCATAAACTAGCACGTGAAAGACTATCCAAAGCTTCTTATGTCCCCCCCCCCTTTCCCGACAATAGATCTGCGACCGCCTCCCCCTCTTTTTTTTATTTTTTGCAGAGAAGGCAGTTGCAGGAATCACACAACTGGGTATTTTGGAGATCTGGCCTCTTCCACGATTGTGTGGACGTGCGAAAATTTCATTTTCCGCCTGGACGGAGCACCACTGCATTCTCATATGGATATAAGAGCATTTCTTAACAATGAGCTGCCTGATATATCCTCCGTAACGAGTGTAAGGATTTCGCCTCTGAAGTGGCCTGATCTCGCGGTAGGTTACTTTATTTCGGGGGTTGGTGAGACACTCCGTCCATGCACCACACTTTCCAATAACTTTGGATGGAATGCGAAGCCACATAACGACAGCAGTGAATGCTCGCGGAAGTATGGAACGCGTCTGACTGTCGTCCGGAAGTTTTTCGAGCGTAAGGTGGGTGGTATATTACTTGTCTGTAAAAAGTAAACGAAAAATTTGACTTAAAGTGGAATTTTAAAAGTACTCCAATGTTGTACGTGTAAGCAGGTAAAACTATACCCTTGTAAAAGCAGACGAATATTTTGAAAACGAAAACTTTGCATTCCTATATCCAAGTTAAAATTCATCCCAAGTTTCTGATTCCAGTCAGGCAGAAGTTACAGTCCTGTGAAATGGAATGGACCTTTATGAAACACCCTGTATTACTCGCTAGTGTGGCGGCACCTGTCCTCTGTCGTGCGCGCCCAACGACGGCGTCCCACCGGCGACGCTACAGCAGCACACCGCTATCGAGCCGCCAGTCTAGCAGCGGGTCGCCTCTATTGTGCCCGTGGCCCGTACACAACGAACTGAAGCGGACTTTGTGTTTAGTCTGGGTATCGCCAGCAACTCACACGGGCCTTTGGCACCACGCCAGCCGATGCTTTACTGGTAACCCTCGGGATCTGTCTCATAGGCTTTACGGTACAATGTCGTACAGCGTCTACCGGTTACGTAAAGGAGATTTGATAATCCAAGAAAACTTTGAACAAAGGATAACTGAATTGCAAAGTGAGTACATGGCAGAGCCCACAAACTTGTCCCGTGCATTCGCGAATGCTTATCATTTGGCCGTGTAAATCCCAGCCAGGGCATTGTACATTACCTTCATACGTGCCTCGGCCCAAATACTGTACTGTGAGTCTTCGTTATCTCAGCTAGTGTTCCTTTGAGAGGTAGTGAAACGATGTGGTATTTAAAACTTACATTTAATAAAAATTGCAACTGACTAACTTCTTTGTTGTCTACATCACGCCGACAACAATTGCTGTTTGTGAGAAATTCATCCCAAAATTTCAAGGAAAACCTATATCTGAGCTAATTAATATTGTCGTGTAAATTGTATTTTGGTTGTCTTGTTGGTGACGAAGACAAAAAAATTTTGCACCTCCCATTGCCTGCATAACCTGCATTACCACATTAATCGAACCTTTGAAACGCAAACGCATAGCCATGCCATTCGCTGTTCCAGTGGTGTGGCGAGACCATTTCTGAGACTTTTACTTCTTCCTCACAAATATTTTAGGACATTCAAGCAAAACTAGACATAAATTAAACTATCCAAATGTATCTTGAGTGCATCTACCTGTGCCCCAGGAAGAAGGGCAGCCTGTTCCTTGTCTAACTTGCAGGTCATAGGTTTACAGGGCGGGTTCACGAAATACTTTTTTTGAGCCTATGAGACACCCCGCGAAACCAAGAACCATTATACGTCAAGGAATGGCCTACAACGAAATCATACGTATCTGGAAACGAAAACGTGAAAAACACTCCACTGGTTGAGCTAAATAAAATCATTTTGCCTCTTCTTCACCTCAAGTTGAACCTTCTCAAAAACTTTGTAAAAGCTTTGGATAAAGGAGGTCGGACCTTCAGTCATTTGAAAAAAAAAACTTTCCTAAATTGAGTGAAGCAAAGCTGAAAGATGGTTTATTTGTTGCACCACAAATAAGAAAACTTATTAAAGATTCAACATTTGATATCCAACTTACAAATATCGAGTTAGCGGTTTGGTCCTCTTCCAAAGAAACTGTGAAGAGCTTTTTGGACAACAGACGATATGTTATTGCTTTCATCGTAGATCTGTCCGAAAACTACAAGAACATGATGTGTAGAATACCCCTTAAAATTCAGTTTCTACATACACATCTTGACATTTGGGAGCCGTAAGCGATGAGCAGTGTGAGCGCTTTCACAAAGCCATCCGTGCGACGGGACACTGGTGTCAAGGCCACCTGAAAGCTTCAATGATGGCGACTACTGCTGGGGTCTTGTTAGGGGTAGTGATGAAAAGGCAAACAAAAGAAGAGCATTGTTGTCACATTTTTTTTCGAATACCGAATAAGATTAAAGCTGAATATATGTTGTGAATTAATTTAGACCTCCTACTGACGTCCTGCCCATAAATACATACTAAATATCGTTGAGCTCTGCAGTTACGATTAGGTATTCCTTGTCTGTTTTAATTCTGTCATTGTTCGCCAGTGTTATTTTGGATTCTGCTGCGTATCTAGGAAATATGACATGATACGGAAATCCTGATTTTTATCAGGGAATTCAGCACACCAAAATTAGGTACATCCATCCATTTACAAATCAGAGGCAGGAAAAGAGTTACAGTTTGTTGATTAGTGTAATAAGGTAGGTCGCTAACTACAATTTCCGACATTCAAAAATGTTTTGAAAGAGTACGACAATTACGAAACCCCTCGCATGCCACACAGCATCACCACCGAAGCCTATGAATAACGGTGCGATAGCGACTGCATCTAGTGTTGTGCAAGACGTGAATGTGAGAATTGCGTTAGACAAGGTTCGTGTGCAATCAAGATCACTGCCTAACAGCAGGCAGAATCCACAGCACCACATCAGCACAACATCCAGATCCACCTGGGCAACGATGCCGGAGAGAGAGATATCTCACACATGAAGTGCAATACAGTGCAGAAAACAACCCCGATGCTTTTCCGGTACTGTTTTCAAACACAAAAATGTGATTGTTACGGCAAAGGTAGAACGGTATTTTTTCTGATGGTATTTTCTCTAACTATTCCCCTCCACCCTTCGCCCTCTTATATAAAACCAAGAATAATATGGCTCTTATTGTTAAATCTTGTCTGTCTAGTATTCATTCTTCTTTGTACAGTGCCACTTTTTCTATTTTTCCGCCACCCTATTCGCATTTATTTTCTGGACTAATATTGCTACTGATACATAATTCTTTACCGTCACCTAATCGTTATTACTATCATTATATTATTATTATTATTATTATTATTATTATTATTACAGCGAATCACAATTTCGTTGAGAATTACAACATATAACAACCACAAAAAATGCTAAAAACACGACCTGTTATATAAAAAGTCAAAACTTCCAAAAAATTAATAAATTAAAAAAAAGGTACAACAAAGGTAATCTTTTGCATTTTACGCCTCTAGTAAATGCTTTGTCTATGTGCAACCTACATGTACCAACCATTTTATAATTCTCGTTATTATGACTCCCTCTGCACTCACCGTTCCGTGGTCGCTTTCTGATCCCATATCTCACAGTAATCCTCAACATGTAAACATGACAGGTTAGTTATCGAGCGAACATATTACTGTGCACATTCGATCGGCAACGTTACATGCTTCTGCCACAGAGCACAAGAAGCGGTTCCTTCAGGACATAACAGTAATCCGAAGAAACGGCTGAGGGTCGCGACATCTAGTAGAAACGAGATAAATGAAATAACTGAAACTGAAAATTGTCTAGTTCTTGGCATACCACCAGTGCAACTCATCACACGAACAGATGGTATTTGATGAAACGTGGACGTGTCAAGCCAGAATCGGTGCATGATCTCACGTAACAGCGAAAATACAGGCGATGTTAACAGACAACAATTATAAGGGATCAAGCATTTTTTGGATGACAGTCAGGTTTCAGCAAGCATCCTGATGCGCAAATAGAACAATACTACATGCATGAGTGAAATTTAGATTTAAAAATGCTTCATAATGAAATATTTTCGTACAACTTTTCACCCCCTGTTTCATCCTTTAGGTGTTGAACTTCGAAAAACACTTAAACACAATTTTTTTGTTTCTGATCGATGAAACCAAATATCAATTTTCGTAGTTCTAGCTCGAAAATTTCCTTGAGAGAGACATATTTTCTCAAAACCTTTCATCCCCTATTTCATCCCCCTTAGTGGTGAAATTTCGAAAAACTCCTAAAACGATGTTTACAGCATAAGATCAACACCCTCTCACATTTCAAGTTTCTATCCTTAACGGTTTGGGTTGGGCAATGATGAGCCACTGCATCAGTCAAGACATTTCCATTTAAATATGGAGATTACTTTGACAGTCTGTAGTACGATCTCTTCGGGGATGGAGCATATATAAAAAACCAAAGGAAACAATGCGAACGCTGAAGATCAGATCTTTCCCAAATGCTCCGTTTTCAACAATATACACACTTCGCTTGTCGAACTACAACATGGCTGGTAATGTTTAGGTAAGCATATGTGGGATGATATCAAAACTAATCGCATTTCTAGGTTAGCTGGTACCTTACTAATATGGCTCTAAACGGTGTTGTTTGCCTCCGTTAACTTTCGACTTTCAATTGTAACTACCACTGCGTGATACAGCACAGAGAATTTAATATAGAATCTCATGGCGAGGTTTTCAGATACATTTCGCTTTTAAAAAAATGTTTTGACAAGTGATATGGAAAACCGGAATCTTTACATTATTATTAACTCGTCTGCCAGGCAAAAGCATCTATATTTTGTGTCGAATCTAAATGTTATCTTGTGATGGACTCGAGTATGCATGGAATCATGAACATGGTAATTTTAGGATCTGTGCGAGCCATCTCCTTCACTACAACAGGACTAACACAAAAGGATTACTTGTTCTGTATTATGTATTCAATTCTGCTCTGTTATTTCATCATACGCTACCTTCCACTCATTTTAAAATATTAATAGTTTGTGTCAAGTTTTACATTTCGTAGCATAATATATGGCTTTCTTCGACAGAGATCGACACCATTTTAATTGGAATGCGAAGTTTAATTTACAATTAATCATTACATTTTGAGTGACAGAAGAACGATTTGAGATCGGTTAAAATAATTCCAGTAGGAACGTTTGCTTTCTAAATTACAACTACAGCTAAACATCGTAACAAAGTTATGTGATACCGTGTCACAGGGTCTTAATAAGCTGGCTTTCTTATGTCATTATGGTACGACCAACGGTGTACACCTACCTGTTGTAAATAACGTCGACTCGATAGGATACAGACAATTTATCTCACTTAGTGCAACGGATGTCTTAACAAAGGGCTCTTCACAATGATACGAGCACATCAATCATTTGTGAATCTCATATGTCATCCATCATATCTGTCTATGAAAATGCAAAGAAGAAAAGGCTACTTCAGAAAGACAACCCACAAATAAATACTGACACCGAAAGGCATTCAAGCACTACCACAACATGCAAGAAACGAGACTGTTCGCATTGTGATGGACTGTTTGCTGTGGCGCATTAGTGCGTGACTGTGTTTCGGCGTCCAGCTGTGTCCTTACGCTGTGACAAGTTTCATCACAATGACAGTGGACGAGCAGTTTACTACTGTCCAGACAATACTGCTGACACCGACCGATATGGAGATGCAGCTGTGATCAGTTGGCGACACTTCTTCCACCGGAGCCTGCCCGGAGCTCTCGCTTGGAATCACGAGAGAGAGAGAGAGAGAGAGAGAGAGAGAGAGAGAGAGAGAGAGAGAGAGACTACAATGGCCACAGATCCAGCTTTGAGAGATTTTTGTTGCTCTTCAGGATGATAGTACCGATTTCAACATTTTTGCTCTGCCTTGTTCAACAGTCAGGTTCATAAATACGGTTTTCTTCGAAAAGTGGCATATGATTCCCCTGTTGTTGGCAATGTATGTATTATGAATTCATAATACTCCATCACTCATACATAAATCAGCTACTTTTACCTGCTTAATCTGCTTTGTCTTTGTCCTTTAATTTCGGAAGGAAGTTCGAGGACACTCCTTTCCCTTCAGCAACAGCGATATGAAATATCAATCTCAAAACGCTGTAGTTATCTCTGTATAGCATAAGCTAAAGAAAAACTTACTGTCTAAAATCTCGCAGTGTCGCAATGTACAGTGTAGTTTACTGTTAAAATTCAGAGGGAGAGTACGTTCCTAGAAGAGTCAACCAATATATTTCTTCCCGTTGCGTATCTCTCGACGAAAGACCATGAGGTAAAACTAGAGATTTAAGCTCACACGCAGGCTTATCGACAATTGTTCTTGCTGCGAGCCATTCGCGACTGGAACAGGAAAGGGCGAGAGGAGGAACGACTGTTCACTAGTATGCAAAGTACCATCCGTCAACCACAGTGTAGATGCAGACGTAAATGTTACGACCCACTCTCAGCATGCCTTACGGAAATATAACATAGCGAAATTAGTACTGGCTTACTGCGCGCTGGTTAATTATTATGCTGGTGGACGGACGTTTCAAGGCTCGTTTGACCGACGTGAATTTGGCACGATGTGGGAGAACACCGCTCAAGTTATTTCTGGAAAGAGAAACTGCGCTCTCCTAGGAATGAAAAGGTCCGGACCTCCTGCACAGACGCCGCAGCCAGCTGAAATACCGAGCTATAAAAAATTTGCTGACATACCCGGCATTTCGTAAGAGTTAGTAGTTGAGTAGTCGGAGTCCTTAGTTTTAAAGTAAACGTTAATAGCAGGCTAATTTGTCCAAATACTAGGAAATGCATCGTTTTATAAGCGATCAGTTGTTTTAACAACTTCGTACATAATTTTTTAAGCATGAACTTCTTAGTCGATGTTACTTGCTGCATCAGCTTGAATCAAAACAGTTAAAGATATTCTACTGTACAATACTGCCTTGAAATAAATGTCGCAGACATTTTATCTTGAGCGAATAATTTTTTTGTGCATACAGTATAGTTGTGTGCTGTGCTGTTGTAGAACGCCATAAATCCTCATACTTTTCGTCTCAATACGAACCACAAAAAAAACAAGCTGTGTGTGTGTGTGTGTGTGTGTGTGTGTGTGTGTGTTATCGGAAACCTCTTCCTCGAAACACTCTTGATCACAGGATATCGCTACATACAGCCACCTGGGTACTGTGGATAAAAGAACATCGGCATTCTCGATGGAGTGCCCTGTCTCTCCTATCCTCAACAATACGGCTTGTGCACATTGTCAGGACGGTCACATAACCCGAAGGGGCACTGAAAGTTAGAACCTGTTCGCATTGCCCTTTGCGGGAAGAAAGATATCAGCAGATCCCTTCCCTCCACCTATCTATTCCCATCCCCTCCCCCCTCCCCCAACGAGGAGTGCGAAGCAGGTGGGCAAGCAAACACTTTAACCAACGGCGTCGGACTCTGTAAGCTGACGAGCACAGGATTTGTCTAATGCCAGATGATATGAAATGTGCATGTGGCTAGCGCCTCCCGTCAGGAAGACCGGTCGCTGGTACAAGTCCTTTTAGTTGACACCACTTCGGCGACTTGCGTGTCGATGAGGATGAAATGACGATGAAGACAATACAAAACCCAATCTCCAAGCGGAGAAAATCCCCGACACCGCTGGGAATCAAACCCGGGCCCCTCGCATCGCACGCTGCCGTACTGACCACTCATCTTTGGAGGCGGACTGGAACGAATTAATCGGATGGAATGACCTATAATTTTATTGACATGATCGTGATTGGACATGCTTGGGACAACTCGAAACTTTTGAGGTGGGGCAATGGATATCACACTGGAGTCGCATTCGGGAGGACGACGGTTCAAATCCGAGTCCGACAACCGAGATTTAGGTTTTCCGTGATTTCCCTAAATCGCTCCATGCAAATGCCAGCTTGGCTCCTTTGAAAGGGACGGTCGATTTCCATCCCCATCCTTGAAACATTTTGAGATTGTGATCCTTCTATAATGGCCACGATGTCGACCAGACGTGAGACCCTACTCTGCCTTTTCCAGTGTGTCGTCGCAGGAACCGTCCTCGCACAATGGATGACAGCGGGAGCGCCGCCGTTGAAGAATGGCTCCTTGTGGTCAGCAAGCCAAGGAGAATCGATGACGGGATGGTGCAAGACGATATTGTATTTTACCATGCAATGGACTTTAATTTTACAAATGAGACTGCCTTTATTGTAGTTGTTGATTTGTTTTCGTCAGTAAAATTATTTTTTTAGTTTGAGGAACCGTATTGTTTTATTCCCAATTTCTGTTCCATCTAATTCCGCAAACTTCCGTAGATACTCAAATTTTTCTTTAACAGTTTGTCTTGTCAACTTTACCTTTTTTTTAGCAGTTTATATGCGGCAGCATTTTCTCGAGTGCAGCTTTGTTCACAAGCGAAGGTACACAATGAACGTTACAGGCAAGACGACAATAGAAGCTTCTGCAATGTGCTTCTACAGAAGGATGCTAAAGATTAGATTATTAACCAGATAACTAATGAAAATTATTTTATCCTTCTTTGTTTAAGAACACAGTTTTTTAAATTACACTGCAGGAAATACTGTAATCAGTAGCAGGTTTTTTTCGAAATGATTTTATGTCCCCTAACTAGTTTCGTGCCTGAGCCCATAGTCAGATGGTAGATTTGAGTAATCATATGAGGCCCTCCAACACATATTACAATAGAGAAGTTTCTTTTCCAATTTACGAGTATGCTAATCCATGAGATAAACCACATACAAGTTTTGCATTGCATTTAGTTGAGCTCCTAAATCAGCATGAATCGAAAACTAAAATCAAACTTCTGCCTTATAATACGAAAGGAGAACTCTTCACGAAAACACAAATGTAAAACTTGCCAAGAAATCAACGCTACCTTCAAACGGTGGGCTCAGACGAGAAAAACTAGTAACGATACAATAAAATCATTTCGAAAACTTGTGGTTGGTCGCAGTATTCCCTACAGTGTAATTTAACTAATAAATAGGTACTGACTCGAATCGGGAAGAAAATAAAATTTTGGTGCAACCTGACTGAAAGAAGTAGTCGATTGACTGGATACATCACGAGGCATCAAACGAATAGTCAAGTTTCGTTATTGTGGGAAAATGTTCAAATGCGTGTGAATTCTTAAGGGACTAAACTGCTGAGGTCATCGGTCGCTAGACTTACACTGTACTTTAACTTATGCTAAGAACAACACACACGTCTATGCCCGGGGATGACTCGAACCCCCACATCAAGGTCAAGTGACCTTCCGTGAGTATCGCTGCGGCGCCCTTCTGTCGGCTGCTGCTTTTATTTTCACCTACACCAAATGGCCACAAGCCACCGCCGAGATGGCCACTTTCCCCTCATCGACGACATTACACAGAAGCTATACAGCCTGTAATAGCATGAACGAAATTTCAATAACTGAAGTAGGATTATGGAGTCAAGGTGTGACACTTTCCACAGAATTTCACATTCCGTCCCCACAATAAAAAAACAATCTGGCCGCTTACTTTACGTCAGAATAGCTAAAATCCACTAAAATTATTGTAATTCTGAGCAAGGGCACAGCAAACAGATTAGACTTCAGGAGATGACTGGAATCCCCAGGGAGAATAAGTTAAAGCGTTTCCCGCGCTATGCCAACACCTTATGGCCCCCAGGACCCCAATGGCCATTTTGCCCACTGTAGCCATTTTGCTCGGCTCTCCACTACAATTGTTTAGAACAGTAACCATAGCAAATGAGTTCACTATGCTGGATTTCGTATTTTCATTTTTCTACTTTATCAGTAGTCTGACACTTCCGAAGAGTCTATGACTGCGTGATGTATATTATTATTATTATTATTATTATTTCTTTCTTGTCTCAGACGTTATGTCTGGTTAAAAATGGAAGGTGACGTGGACCTTGATCAAGCGTGACTTCCTTTTAACTGTATGGTATATGTTACATTGCATTTAGGAACTTTCGGGTAATTGAACAAGTGTCAATAATTACAGATTTCTGTAGTTGTATATATAAGTTTGGATGTAGCTGTATTGCATTGATGTACTGGTGGATATTGTGTGGTATGACTCCTGTAGTTGATAGTATAATTGGTATAATGTCAACTTTATCCTGATGCCACATGTCCTTGACTTCCTCAGCCAGTTGGATGTATTTTTCAATTTTTTTTTCCTGTTTTCTTTTGTATATTTGTTGTATTGGGTATGGATATTTCGATTAATTGTGTTAATTTCTTCTTTTTATAGGTGAGTATGATGTCAGGTTTGTTATGTGGTGTTGTTTTATCTGTTATAATGGTTCTGTTCCAGTATAATTTGTAATCATCGTTCTCCAGTACATTTTGTGGTGCATACTTGTATGTGGGAACATGTTGTTTTATAAGTTTATGTTGTAAGGCAAGCTGTTGATGTATTATTTTTGCTACATTGTCATGTCTTCTGGGGTATTCTGTATTTGCTAGTATTATACATCCACTTGTGATGTGATCTACTGTTTCTATTTGTTGTTTGCAAAGTCAGCATTTATCTGTTGTGGTATTGGGACCTTTAATAATATGCTTGCTGTAATATCTGGTGTTTATTGTTTGATCCTGTATTGCAATCATGAATCCTTCCGTCTCACTGTATATATTGCCTTTTCTTAGCCATGTGTTGGATGCGTCTTGATCGATGTGTAGCTGTGTTAGATGATACGGGTGCTTGCCATGTAGTGTTTTCTTTTTCCAATTTACTTTCTTCGTATCTGTTGATGTTATGTGATCTAAAAGGTTGTAGAAGTGGTTATGAAATTGCAGTGGTGTAACCGATGTATTTATATGAGTGATTGCTTCGTGTATTTTGCTAGTTTCTGCTCGTTCTATAAAGAATTTTCTTAAATTGTCTACCTGTCCATAATGTAGCTTTTTTATGTCGATAAATCCCCTTCCTCCTTCCTTTCTGCTTAATGTCAATCTTTCAGTTGCTGAATGTATGTGATGTATTCTATATTTGTGGCATTGTGATCGTGTAAGTGTATTGAGTGCTTCTAGGTCTGTGTTACTCCATTTCACTACTCCAAATGAGTAGGTCAATATTGGTATAGCATAAGTATTTATAGCTTTTGTCTTGTTTCTTGCTGTCAATTCTGTTTTCAGTATTTTTGTTAGTCTTTGTCTATATTTTTCTTTTAGTTCTTCTTTAATAATTGTATTATCTATTCCTATTTTTTGTCTGTATCCTAGATATTTATAGGCATCTGTTTTTTCCATCGCTTCTATGCAGTCGCTGTGGTTATCCAATATGTAATCTTCTTGTTTAGTGTGTTTTCCCTTGACTATGCTATTTTTCTTACATTTGTCTGTTCCAAAAGCTATATATATATCATTGCTGAATACTTCTGTTATCTTTAGTAATTGGTTGAGTTGTTGATTTGTTGCTGCCAGTAGTTTTAGATCATCCATGTATAGCAGATGTGTGATTTTGTGTGGGTATGTTCCAGTAATATTGTATCCATAATTTGTATTATTTAGCATGTTGGATAGTGGGTTCAGAGCAAGGCAGAAAGGACTTAATGAGTCTCCTTGGTATATTCCACGCTTAATCTGTATTGGCTGTGATGTGATATTATTTGAATTTATTTGGATATTAAGTGTGGTTTTCCAATTTTTCATTACTATGTTTAGGAACTGTATCAATTTAATATCTACTTTGTATATTTCCAATATTTGTAGTAACCATGAGTGGGGTACACTATCAAAAGCTTTTTGGTAATCAATGTATGCATAGTGTAGCGACCTTTGTTTAGTTTTGGCTTGATATGTCACCTCTGCATCTATTATCAGTTGCTCTTTACATCCTCGTGCTCCTTTGCAACAGGCTTTTTGTTCTTCATTTATAATTTTGTTCTGTGTTGTATGTGTCATTAATTTCTGTGTAATGACTGAAGTTAATATTTTGTATATTGTTGGTAGGCATGTTATGGGGCGATATTTAGCTGGGTTTGCTGTGCCTGCTTGATCTTTAGGTTTCAGATAAGTTATTCCATGTGTAAGTGTATCAGGGAATGTGTATGGGTCTGCAATGTAACTGTTAAATAATTTAGTTAGATATGAATGTGTTGAGGTGAATTTCTTTAGCCAGAAATTTGCTATTTTATCTTTTCCAATTGTGAGTAAAATTAATTGCTTGGGTGACTTCATGTTGCAAAATTATCACTTCAGGCGTTTGTGGTACCATCTTGTACGTATCTGTTTCTGCTTGTATCCACCGTGCATGCCTGTTATGTTGTACCGGGTTTGACCATATGTTGCTCCAGAAGTGTTCCATGTCTGTTATGTTTGGTGGATTGTCTATTTTAATGTGTGTGTTATCTATTGTCTGGTAAAATTTCTTTTGGTTTGTGTTGAATGTTTGGTTTTGTTCCTTCTATTTTCACTTTTTTTGTATCTTCTAAGTCGTTTGGCCAATGCTTGTAATGTCTGCTTCTTTTCATCTAATTGCTCTGTCGCTTATTGTTGTGAGATTTTACCTAACCTTTTTCGTTTTTTCTGACATTTCATTTCTTATAAATTGTGTTAGCTGTCCGATGTCTTCTCTCAGTTTTTCTATTCTGATCTGTAGCCTGTGTTGCCATGCTGGTTTTGTGGGTTTCTTCTGTGTGTTGCTTGGTTCTGATCTCTGCCTAGTGTGTATATTTAGTGTAGTGAGTGGTCCTATATAAACCAGTAGTTGTAACTCTTCCATAGTTGTGTTTTCCTTTATTTTGTTGTGTATGATTGTGCTGATAGTTTTTATTGTTGTTTCGACTTGTGGGTTATTTGGTGGTCTATGAAAGAATGGTCTAATGTCTGTATTTGTGTCTTTGTTTTCTATATATGTCAGCTGAAATTTTTCTTCTATATCTAACATGTGTGTCACTTCGTGTTCTATTTGTGCTTGTTCTGGTGGCTGTCTTAAGATTTCGTTTTCCTCTGACTGTTTAATTGATGCGTGATGTTCTTTGTTTGTTTGCTCTGGGATGTTTGAGTCCATTACTGTATTTTCTTCTTCTTCTGATTGCACATTATTTTGTTCCAGTATTTGTTGTACTTGTTGTTTGATGTTTTCTAATTCTGACTTGGGTATCCTGTTATTTTTGATTATTACACGGATCTGATCAGCTAGTCGTTGTTCTGTTAAAAATTTTAATTCTGGGAATCTGGTAATAAATGTTGTGTATACTTGTGATCTGTGTCCAGTTGTGTTGGTTCCTGGGTTTGTTGCTTGGTAATAACAGAACATGAAGTGTCGATTAACTTCATCTGAACATCTCATCCTCTGTCTTTGTTTTCCTTCTAGGGTCGTTGCAGGAAGCATATCCTGCAAAACACCTCTATTTGGATTTGAATCATTTCCCAGTTGGATAGCAGTGTCGTTACCATTGTGGGCGGGAATAGGGTTCAAGCGTCGTCCCCGACCATGACGGCGCTTGTCCGAGGCTTCTTTAGTTCTGTCCTGAACCAACTAATCACACTAAAAGGGGGGTTAGCCCTATTAGTGGTTTGTTCTTTTCGTCGCCTTTTACGACTGGCAGAACATACCGGAGGCCTATTCCTTTCCCGGGCCTCCACGGGAATTATTATTATTATTATTATTATTATTCACGTGATGCAACGGTCTTGTGCTCAGGATTTTATTAACTTATTATAGTATTTCACTTGTACTAAGTTTTATAGGGTTCATTAATAGAGATAAATAGGGTCGGAGATTAACCCTTTGAACGAATATCAAGCTACGAATACGATTTCTTCTTCTGGCATCAGTTGACTAGTGTGTAACTGTGGTGCCAACCAAGTAATGTGGTTGCTGTGAGTCTGCGTCTTCACGTCTTGCAATACAGACCTGCAACTGCTGTAAAACCATGGGCAATTTAATTGATCTCAAGGAAAAGTGTTGGAGGCGCACACTTGCGCCTTTTTTTTTTAACGGGCTGTGAGTAAATTTTTGTCTGGCTGCTTTACTTTAAATTTCCTTGCCCTTTAACTTATCCAGCAAGTGTATTCATTAGCTGTAAGAGTGTTAACAACGGAATTAGACTAGAACCAGAAATACTGAAGCGACTTCTCTACCGACCGCCTGGATTCTTCCGTCACTATGCTAAAAGAAAAAGCAGTCGTCTTCAGACCTGTGATGTTCCTTTCTACAAGTGGCGCCGGCTGCAGATTAAACGCACCGCCTGGCCTTCGCTTTAACTGAGTGGACTAGATGAACCAAGTAGGCAGAATGGCGTTTCTGGGAAGCGCGGATGTGGTTGAACGTCAGTGCAGCTGCGGTGATGCTTATCAAATTTTCGACTAAACGTTCAACACAGAACACACATCCACGTTTTTGTGTCTCCATTTGCGTTCGTGTGGGGATTGACTGCGGGCGTGGACTATGATAGTGGAAGAAATCACTGCTTACAAGAAATGCCAAAAACACACAGTGGGTACGAGAAATCCACAGCTAAGGAACACCACATGAAATGTATGAACGATGTTGACAAGGTGATTCGTGTTCATGACTGCTGCAGTGTGTTGAAATGCCTCCAGTATGAAAGGCCCAGGAAATACTCAAAGCAAAGGTACATTCCAAATCATTTTCTCGTGACGCAGATAGACTAATCCCTTACTGTACCATCAGGACTTTCTTTAGAATAAATATACGTATACATATCGCAAAAATCCAACCGCTTACAATATTTTAAGGCTGGAATTTAGTGTCTAGTTGATGATTTCCTGGTAAAACTAACGCAGATCAATAATTTTAAAAATGCATCTTCCGAAACCTTGCCATCGACTGCGAAAGTAAAAAAAATAAAAAATCCGCAGATGTATTTCGAATTCCGTACTATATATGAGTTAAGCGCCCACGCAGCTTTTTATAGTGGACCTGCCTGTAGCATCTGAACCACACTTAATGAACTCTAAAGGAGCAGATTCAGACGAAGTTGGATGTAATCATGTAGTTGAGCACGGTAATGGACTACACCCAGTGTGCAAACTACCAGAAGGATGAAGAAAGACTGTAATTTTAGAGATGCGAAAGAGCAGATGACGAACCTCAACAGAAGCAGAATCCCGTGCTTGAACGGCTAGCCAGAACAATTCTGCATCAGTAGTTTCCATTACAACACGACCACAAAAACCAAATCAAATCAAACCAAACCAAACCAATCCATACCATACCATCTTCGGCAGAAAAGTTACAAGTAATATGATAAAATATATCGAGATCTCCGACACATTAGAAAACAGAGAGGAGGGACGGCGCGAAAGAGAGAGAGAGAGAGAGAGAGAGAGAGAGAGAGAGAGAGATGGTTGGTTGGTTGGTTGGGGGGGGAAGGGACCAAACTGTGGGGTCATCGGTCCCTTGTTCCCAGTAAAATAATTACACACCGGAATGAAGAAAAGAAAGGAGTCGTACAGCACAATAACAAGAGAAAGGAAGAACAAGAAGAACGACAGAAGGACAACCAACTCTAGTATAGACAAAAACAGGAAACGAAAAACCATAGAGAGAAGCAAGAAACAGGTAGAAGGGGTAAAAACAAGAGAGCAGATGATCGTGGCTAGCCAACTACGAGAATAAAAAGGAAAATCTAGCCACTCTGCGACACATTAAAACATCCACCCTAAAAGCATTGGAGTGGAGAATACAAAGTCAGAAAGGACATGCGCTAAAGCTTATATAGAATGATAAAATCCGCCGCCGCGTATAAAACGTAAAACTAAATTAGCCGATGAGGCGTTGTCAGCTAAAATTAATGGCAACGAGTCCGATAACTGCAGAGTCCGTCGCAGGGCAGCCAAAGGAGGACAGCTCACCAAGATATGGGCCACTGTCACCCGGGCGCGAAATGTACACCTCGGCGTTCTAAATTCGCGCGCAGCTCATCGTCGGACTGCAAATAAAGGTCCCTAAGAAATGTGATACGCTGGACCATAGTTAAGCTCTTATGGGACGTGATGGTTACACAAACATTCCCGAGCCTGTAACAAGCGAGTAATGTCTGTGACTGGGCAGACAATGCTGTTTTGATCAAGACTGGCCCAGATCTCATTTTGGACAAGCCCCCCCAGCTCCCCAAACTTGTCCTCTAAAAACAAAAAATTGAGGCTTCATCGTCATGAAAGATTCCCCATCAGCTCTCGAACATACAAGGTACCTGGGCGAATAAGAGCTGCTGCCATCCTTAGCCTGACGTTCCTCCCATGGTGTGCCCAGGGAGGGGAACGATTTGGGGTCGTACTTCTGTGCAGTGAATTGAGCTCATAAACGCTTAGAGACTGCTGGTGTTTGACCATCAGCAAGAGATGATGTACTACGATTCATCACGTGTCATCCACCCTGATGCCACCCACTCCGACCAGGTGCCCTTCCCACGGGCGCCACCCAGCCGCAGCAAAGACAGGGTGGTCACTGCCGGAGGTCCCGATGCCGCAAGGGGATGGGCATCTACCCCTTGGCATGCGTGAGGAGTTAACAGCGCAGGTATCAGCAGAGAGATCCCTGTGTGGTCAGGGGGCTACAACCAGCTGGGTACATGGTGGCCCCACCACAACGGACTGGCTACCGTGCTGGATATCAGGTGCCGCCAAGCAAACAAGTCCAATATTATTGTCAGCGTAGAAAACGATGCTGCAGAGTTGATGGAAAAATACGCACCCAGGAGGGTGACCTCGCCCAACAGTTGGAAAGTGAGCAGAAGTGCAGATCCACGTCAACGAAGGTTGCGATACGTCTCAGTGCATGATGGGCACGATGCACCATGTAAGGCGCCCTTCCCCAAATGGCTCGCTCTTCGAGAAAATTTTGAAAAATGGAGGTCAAACCCTACAGGGGACCAACACAAAGACCAACATTCATTATTTTCCAGTACTACGGTGTACTGAAACTGATTGTTATGAATACGCGAGCCGATTTAAGAGAGAGGTGACGCATTTCGTACAAAAAATCATGTTATTAGGTATTACTGTTTCTGTGGACTCCACAGAATCGCGAAAAGACATTACGTTGCCACTTTACAATGCTGTAGTACTGCTTGTACAACAAGTGGCGCCTAAGAAATCGATCGTGTTACTTATACGAGAAAAATTGACAGCCACTAATCCTAATACTGGTCTCAACCGGGATGTGCTGGAACAAGCTCTACCTCAGTTGTACTGCGGGTACAGTCTTACAAAGATACGAACACTGCGACCGATACGTCTACCTAAATAAAAAAATCTCTGTTTGAAAGCAACCCAAAAATTAACGGACACGGGAGCTACCGGCAGACTGACCACTATGGAACAGTAGGAATAATTCTTACCAGACGACATTTTGAACAGATACATCCGTGCATTAGATATACGTCCATGTAACGGCTGTATACAGATGTATCTCCATGAGGCGACTGAAACTAATTAGATAAAACCCTGTGCTTCCTGCCGAGGCAAACAGTTAAACATTCACAACTTTTTAATACTACATGATCAACGACGGTAGAAACAGTAGTTTCTTTAAATGATAGGAGACATTCGTAAATAAATACATAAATCTTACAAGCCCTACGAATTTGAAGATCATTGCCGGACATCACGTCCCTAAAATAGTACGATGATATTAAAAAGAAAAATATCTCGAAAAAATCGCTTCTGAAGACTGGAAGATTTCCAAGAACTGTTCAATACAACACACTTGAAAATCATTTAATTAGAGGTCGGTAGTTGGATACGTAGCGTTGAAGTTTCATAATCGTAAGAACGTAACGATCAGAAACGTCAAATAACGCCGCGCGGTTAGAGGAGCCATGTCACAGATTGCGCGGCCCCTCCCGCCGGAGGTTCGAGTCCTCCCTCGGGTGTGTGTGTGTGTGTGTGTGTGTGTGTGTGTGTGTGTGTGTTCTTAGCATAAGTTAGTTTAAGTAGTGTGTAAGTCTAGGGACCTATGACCTCAACAGTTTGATCCCTTAGGACTTCACATACATTTGAACATTTTATCAAATAACATGCATTGTACCAAACTTTTTAACAACAATAATAACTTTTTATTTTTAATTAGAAATCGTACGAAAATGCCAGTATTAACAGTAAATTATAATTTGGCTCAAAAATGGGAAATGCCAAATATTACATAAAATACTTTTTATTTATAGAGATTGAGTAGACATGTAGCATGTCTCTATCAATTTTTAATTCACTTTCAAACAACCATTAAACATAAATACACGTCAGTTCCATAAAAAATTTTGAGTCAATATTTGTGAACAGTAGAGCGTGGATGAAATATCGAAATCATTAGATTAGCTTTTCGAAGTAATACATTTAGTCCAGTCAAATAGTAGATATACCTTGCAAAAGGTGGGGTAGAAGAGTTTAGTTTTTCAACTCGTTCATATGGTTGGACAGATTAGAAAACCGAGTTTTGCCAACAAAATTTCGCTTTGGAAAACTTTCCGCAGTCAAAAAACTTCGAAAATATCGGACTTTTTCCAGTTTTTTCAAAATATCTCGGTTTCATTTGCTCCTATCGCTTTAATGTCTATTTTCTTTTTTAAAGAGCACAAAATTCTCTACAAATTTGATTCTAGCCATTTTTTTCTACTCCCAATATCTAAGGCGCTACAGCGCCTCAAAAAATACCAGTTTTTCAAATTTTGAGCATAGTGGCAAGATACCTAATTTTTGAACACTATTTTTTCAGTTCATGTTTGTGTAGTATAAATACATTACACATCATGTTATACGTTGGAATTTACCACCTCACTTTCAGGTATTCAATTCCTCTATATACAACATGAGGATTGCTGGGCACCCAATTACTGTGATTCTTACATCACTACCTGAAGTTCTCTATGGGCCACCTCAGCCCTGATATTTGTAAAACTATAAATATAAAAATACATCATTAAGAGACATAAACACACACACACAAAATAAATTGTCTCAGGAAACTGAACTATTATTAGCTGCAATAGGCAACCTAATTAGGTAGGTAATTATTCTTGTGTATAAAAGCCACACAGTTGACATTAAAAATAAGTAGGTTTATTACAATTAAAATGCATTGTCAGTTACTAAAAAATGTTGACAGTTCTGGTGTGTAATACTTGTAATATTGCACTTAAGCGCACTTGAGACATATGAGCATCACTTCCAACGTTTTGATGGGCCAGGTTCCTCAGTGTCACCAGAAACACCCTGAGTTACGCATTCAGGGTCTGTACATAGAGTTGATCCCAGATTGACCTCTTCTTTAAACAGCGAGTCAGCCTCAGCAAGTTCGTTGGTTTCGTCAGCGGTTTCCTCAACATCCTCCATAACATCTTCTTCACTGTCTTCATACAAAAATTTTGGCACGTTTTCACAGTTGACCCCAATACATTTCTTGCAAACTGAAAAACATTTCAAACCCACTTTTCTGAGGGAGCACGTTCCGCCACAGTTCAGCTTGCATGAGCATGAAACAATGTGAAGAAGTGCTTCAGGTGCTGGATCTTGGCTCATTATAACGGGTATTGGACCGTGGTCATTGTGATTCCAGCCCCATTTCTCAGGAGGTTCCCAGTTTTCCATCCAACTTTGGACTTGCTGGTAAGTCCGCAACGAATGATGATGTGCAGCATCTTGTGTAGGTGGCAACCGTGCAAGATTCAGTTTGCTTTTTGTGGCAGACTTGGCGAATAGCTGGTACCGCAAATGGTCTAGTGTGTGGGAACTGCTGACACCTCCACTATACAATGTGATAGTAACCTGTTCTCCTGCAGTTATTATTTCTTCACGCAGAGGTTAGGGGTCCATTTTTCGCAACAATATTGCAACACTTAATTTTTCCTTGACCAAAAAAAGCAGATGTTGTATCACATCCGCTAAAGGCGTGAGTGAACAGAATATATTCACTGTCAAACTTGTAAGATGCGTGGAAAACCACTTGTCTTCTGCATTTCCTCTTCCTGGCTTTACGAAAAATAAAGTTTTCAATGCCTTGCCCCCAAAGCGGTCATGAGCACAAGCCGGTCAACATCTTCTCCTACAATGACAACACTTCCAAAATCTTTGGTTCTTGAAAGTGCAGATGTTACAATTATAACGTCAGCATCTTCTTGTGCCTGGTGCACTTCAATGCTACACTCCAGAAATTCCATTTTAAGAAGTGTGATCAAACGCATCTTGTTTCGTTCGTTGTACAAGAACTTGTCCTGAGGGACTTGGTTCACCACCTCTGATTCAACCACAACGTCAACCGAAGAATGTTGTTTGGACCTACGAATCCTCTCAGCACTCTTTGTGCTACATTTGTCTCCCTCACATGGATACCCATCAAATACAATAGCAAATTGAGATCCAAAATGACGTTGCAGGTAAGAAACATAGCTTTGGGATATTGACTTGAAGCAAACATTTCAAGTCACTTTGTGGATAAGGTACCCTCCATCAATGACAAAAAATTTACTCGGTCCACCTGACTTCACATCTTCCACTGGAACGAAGGCATTGTAGAATGAAGATTTTGTTCCTTTTCGCATGCCTTTTTCTGAGAATAGGGACATTGGGTAAGGAGCAAGTTAATATTTCAGAAAGGCTTTTAACTCTTATTCACTTAGTTTCATTAAACAAATCCTTTGGAAAAGAGTTAAAGGATCAACAGGAGTAATTTTAGTGCTCCCAGCTTTTACAGAATTGAAGGCAGAAAGGAGAGTCACAACTTTTATCTTTTCTACGGAACTTTACATCGTGGAAATTGTCAGCAACTATTGTCACCAACTATTCCTTGCTCGAAATTTGAAAAATTGGTATTTTTTGACGCGCTGTAGCGCCTTAGATACTGGGAGTAGAAAAAAATAGTAAAAACCAAATTTTTAGAGAGTTTTGTGCTCTTTAAAAAAGAAAATAGACGTCAAAGTGATAGGAGCAAATGAAACTGAGATATTTTGAAAAAACTGAAAAAAGTCCGAAATTTTCGAAGCTTTTTGACTGCAGAAAGTTTTCCCAAGAGAAATTTTGTTGGCAAAACTTGGTTTTCTAACCTTTCCAACAATATGAACGAGTTAAAAAAAAATCTTCTACCCCACCTTTTGCAAGGTACAGGCTTTTTTCCTGAGAGTTTCGCTGGACTAATTGTAACTGCATGTCATGTGAAAATGTTCATAATCTTGTGGATCAAAGCATTTTTTTAAAATATGTACAGTCTCTATAGGATAAACAACCGAAAAGGGAACTAATAGCTGTCGTGGGTCTTCATTATACTGATGACAACGTCATAAATACACAATCAGAGAACAAACTACACAATTGTTAACGCACGTTACATTTACATCCGTATTCGCCACATCACTGTGTAGTGCGTGCTGTACCAGTGTATCCTCCCGTTTTCCTTCCTGAACCATTCACATGTGGTTGCTGGGAAGGAACACAGTCGGTGTCACACTGCAAGAGCCAGAATTTCTCAAATTTTAGCTTCGTGGCCAACACGTGAATTTTATGTCGTAAGAACAGCATGTTTCTTGACTCACTTTGAAAAGTTGCCTTTCACAATCTTGCAAGCAAAGCTCTCCATGGTGCGCAACGCCTTTGTTGTAATACTTACTTCATGTGTCCAGAAAAAAAAATGATTACTCTTTTCTCTACAGAATTTCGAACTTCTATGCTCTTCACGATGACATTTAAAACATCTAAGTGCAAGATTCGCCCTGTTTTGGCTTACTATGAGGTAGGTGATTAGGTGCCCCGCTCCGCAACTGCACGTAACGTTCTCATACCGGCACATGACCAAATATGTTATGTACCTCGATACTCCTGTTCTTAGTATATTCATGATTCTCCAAGTAGTGTAGAGTAGGTAGAAACCGCAGCTAATTTCCTCCCTTGGAGTGAAGTAGTCTTGCTTAGGTGCACTTTCTTACTACAGGCAAACGCGTATGGAATTGGCTTGACGTATAATGGTAATGTTCGCTGCAAAATACTTTTCCTGGACTTAAGGCGACATGTTGCAGGTGTGTACATCAAGTGCTCTGGGCTTTCAATATGCTTATTCCGTTCTATTTCTTCTGCCACTCTGTGATATGGGTGGGGATGCAATGCGAGCCACGGGGTTGGTCTGAAGCGTCTCTTAAATAAGCGGACTAACTCCGGTAAGGCCACGTCCTATGTCTGGTGTGAACCCAAGCTCCCAAGACTTGTGGTCTATACTCTCCCACAGAAAACCAGAGTACCAGCGCAGTGGACTGGAGAGTCCTCCTCAAGTAGTACTTGCAGCTTTCTAAATATGTTTCTGATGCAAATTTTTAGTTTTGGACCCCTTACAGCGTGTCCCAAAACAAATGGGGTGATCCAGGGTAATTCTCAAATATTTTGGTCTTCCACAGTGCTGAATTTCCGATCCCACCCAGTTAGTATTAAGTTTTCTTTCAGCTTTTCTGTATCGTAAGTGGAAAGCACTTACCTGAGTTTTTCCTGGATTGGGTTCAAGATGGTACAGATCATACTGAGACCAATCTATAAAATGTGTTACAGTTTACTAGAGTCTCTTTGCCATTCCCACGTCGACTAAACAAACGCATTGACGGTACGCGCTGTTCCTCTCGAATACTTTTATTCTCTTTAGTTTATCCAATTTGACATGTGTCCCAGACTTAGGCAAATGGTTAGGAAGGGCAGAATTTTGCAGTAAGTATCTTATGACCTAACCAGTTAGCCGATATCAATTGCAGAATATTAAATTTTCTGCTGAAGCAGATTCTGGAACGCTGTGTGTGACAGATTGTTAAATAATAATCATGTGACGAGATGCACCTGATTTACGGCATACTTCCGAGGCTCTTGTATGATTGAGAGACATAGTGTCTTTAGAGACGCCATATTAAAATACTTGTAGTATTCGAATAGATATGCGACTCATACATCTTGAAAACTGCAGGCCGTATATTACACTCGGCAGCGGAGTGTGAGCTTACGAAACTCGCTTACTGATTAAAATTGCAAGGCAGACCGAGATCCGATACTTGAACCTTAATTTTTGTGGAGTCATCTCTTAACCAACTGAGCTACACAGACACGTCCCGACTTCAAAGTTTCAATCTGGCAGTACCTTTCTATTAGTTAGAGTGCTTGTTCAGCTAGTTACGCAGTTTGAATCTGTACGCAAATTTAAGATTCAAGCATTCCGCTACAGCCTGTAAGAAACGTTCTGGCAGTTTCAAAATGTTTGTGAAGCGTGTCTGAGTCCAGGTTTGGTTGGCAGTATTAATCTCCCGGCAACGAGCTACTTTGATCTGACAATAAGTTTCATCTAGGAATTTATTCGGCAGGATAAACGCACGAACATCAGCATTCCAGGAAAGAGCTGCAGCACGTGCGCAGAAGCATTTTAGCAATGTATTTACTCCAGTGTATTCAATATGAGGTCATATGCCTCACCTTTCCATTTAGAAAAGTATATTCCACTGTGAACTAACTAAGGGTAATATCCAAGACTGAGGTCAGAAGAAAATGTACAAAAACTGCCTCAAAGCTAACCCGAAGCAATGTATCATCATTTCCGGCATGTTGGAAAAATATGCACTTGATCGCAAAAACTCTAATCATGAGAGCGAAGGGCTCTTCGAAAAACAGTGTAGCCATGACGCAAATGCAATTGAGAAACTCACAAAAAAAGTGGACGGAAGCACCGGGGACTTGTATACACTTTTGGTAAAATGTGTACATCACAGTTGGAGTTGACACACCATGAGCAAGCTCAAGCATACTGAGACATCATATTCATCCAAGAGCCAATGAAAGAAGCAATTGTCACAACCGCCATAAAGCGTAAAATTAGAGAACGAATATATGAGAAATGATTATTCTAATAAAAATAAATTTAATACATAACGTTTTTAAATCGGAATAAAAACTATAAAATAATTTTTCCCAGTCCCATAACGTTTCTAAACCCATACAGAAAGTTCTAAAATTTGTGATTGTCAATTTTTTATAGCTATGAAAATATTTATTAGAGTGATAACGAAAAAAGTGGGGGCATGCGTAACTGAGGCACGAATAGTTTACCTATCTATTGCATGTGCGCCACTCTGTGCCACATGTCATGTCGTTATTGGTAAATGGAACGCCGCAACTACACACGGGACTAGAGATTAATCTCCGTTCTGTCTTGATACAGATTATATTCGTAACAGTGTGGCGAACAAGGAACTAAATTACAGATTCCCTAGAGATCTTGCGGTCGTGGAGACATCACAGTGGTACGTCCAGGACATTCTACAGCCCCCGTATATCTACCTTACTCGTATGGGACCTCTACCGCCATTGGTAGCACAAGACCTTATGTAACTAACAGTCCCCAACGAACGTGAGTTCGTAGAGCTCAATCGTTGACCTGCGAAATTTCAAGACACGGATTTGGTTGTAATTGAGCTTATGTCGAGCGTACCATGACAACACCTGATCCATAATTAGCAACCTACCCCCACAATAAAACATTTCAAAACGCATCTCTAGACAGTCTAGGAGAGATTACTTACTGAACTGTGCACGGTGACTTCTGTATCGTTAAGTTGCTGTGAAGACAGTAAATAGAACTTTTTATTTCGCAACTGTTGTGACGTTAGCTGTTCATCTGATTGACGGCGATTGAATCCTTGTGAGTGATATGATTTTGATGTCCACCACAATAAGAATACGTAGCAGAGAAAGTGTCCTTTATAAGCAGCCACCGAAGGTCTGAAAACAGAGAGCTTGTCACACAGAAGGAACTATTAACGAATACTCACCACACGAAACGCGCGCTCACACGTTTCCCTCTTCCGTGTAATTCGGTCGTGTTCTAGCCAGTTCATGTTATCTGAAGTTTTCGGAATTTCAGGTACTCATCTATCTGATAAGTACTGCTACTTCACTATCTTTTAAATCTTCCTTCGAATCCTGATAAGGAATTCATTATCATGCCCGTCCGTGGAGAAGCGACATAGTCATTCTGCAGTTAACGAGTTTTCAAGTCCCATGGTCATGTAAAGCGAGATCTTCCCATTACTGCAATAGTGAACCATGTTTAAATCTCTTCATCTGGGATACGTATTTAAAGTTTACATCCGAGGCATGGTGCGAATGTCTCTTCTTTTTTGTCTTCATGCGTAATAGGTCGCCAAAAGTGGAAAGATTTATTACGTATGAGTGCTACGGCTAATTACCGTTTGAATATCAGATATATGAAAAACTGTTCTGAAATTTCAGCACGTTAGCAATCAAGGCAAAGATTTTACCAAGGGCAGATTATTTCTGTAATTTAATGTAATATTCCAAGGTTGAATTTCCCTTGGTTTTTTTTTTTTTAGGTAGGCTGACGTGTTGTTTTATAGTATGGGACTGCAATGCGCAAACCATCAGAAGCCTGAGAGTCGCCCAACGGTTAGCGATAAGAATCACTTAGCCTAAATGAACAGAAAGAGAGAGACGAATAAATGGATACTAGAAATGACAAGAATAGGGAATTTCACAGTAAATAATAGGACGAGGCAAGCTGCCTTATAAAGTCTCTGAAAATAACCCAATGAAATTCTTGTTCGTAGTTGGATAAAGGTCCAAATCTATCTCGTTTCTATATCTACATATTTATTATCATCATCTAGGTTAGTCTGAAGATCCATATAGCTGAAGGACGCCACTTGATCCTCAATCATGTTGTCCAGTAGTTTTAAGTCAGACTGGATCTTTGCTCAACAGGCTATCAATATTGTCTTGGTTTCTCACTGTAACGCTTCACAAGTGATTCAAGTGGTGAAGTGGACATTGTTAGTCGTAATTTTCCTGCAGTATTCACACATCGTCCACCTTAAGTTATTTTTTGAACAATAAAATCTGTTTTACAGATACCCTGCTTGTCAAAAAGCTTACTTATCCTAGTTGCTTCTGTCTTCGTAACATCGATCATTCCTAAATACAATTTTCTGCAAATTGGCACTGACAATACGGCAACTTTACATATTTCAATATTGTCTTTTTTATTTGTAACTGTCTAGGGAAAACTGAAGGTGTGTGTGGCAAATTCTTACCTCATTACGACGCAGGAACGGTCGTCTGTACACATGCATTAGTAAAATGGTGTTACAACAGAAGTTCCGAATTATTAATTACGATTTAAAAGTTATAGAGCGTATTTCCAATCCCAGTTATGTGTTCTGTTACTATTTACTTCGTGTGAGATTCCTTTCAAGCCAGACGGCAGCTGGCAAAACTATGTTACTAAGCGAATTTCCCGGAACCCCTTACCAATGACACGTTGTCTATCCAACGGCTTCCAGGTCCAACAAAAATTTGATTTCCAATATTTAGCCCAATTATTAATCGAATTTAAAAATTTAAAATGCTGATATGATCTGCTCATTAAGAGGAACATCTTATTTAAAAGTTTAAAACAGTTAGACACGTATTACAGTTAGAAACTGTCTTGAGGCAGTGCAACTGATGGCGTGCGAATACCCGGACTTCATTCATCCAGTGTTTGAGAATGAAAGAGCTAAGCGATTTCCAACAAATTTTACGTATAATTTCAAACACTTTCTAAACTTTTCTAGCTTACATGCATAACCATCTGAGCACCAGTGGTTTCTGTCTCAAGCCACCATTCTTTATTTGAAGTACTAGAGTCTTTGGCATGAAACCACCGATGCCGTTGCAAAACAAAGACATCCAGTTTTACACCGAGGTACTTCATTTGCGGTCGATACTCTGTAAGCCACCGTACGGTACGTGTTGGACAGTACTCTGTATCACTACTAGCCATTTCGCTTTCTGGTCCACTCGCAAATAGAGGGAGGGAAAAAAGGCTGTCTGCTTGCTTCCGTATGAGCCCTAATATCTCGAATCTGATTTTCTTGGCCCTTACGCGCAATTTATGTTGGCGGCAGTAGAATCGTTCGTTAGTCACCTTGAAATGCCCGTTTCCTAAGTTTTCTCCACAGTGTTTCTCGAAAAGAACGTCGCCTCCCCTCCAGGAATTCCCGTTTGAGTTCCCGAAGCATCTCCGTAACACTTACTTGTTGGTCGATTTACCGGTAACAAATCAAGCACCCGCCTCTGAATTGCTTCGACGTCTTCCTTCAATCCGACTTGGTATGGATCCCAAATACTCGTATCAACGTCCCATATGTGGTCTCATTTACAAGCTAACCACTCTTTCCTAAAATTCTCCCAATAAACCTAAGTCGAACATTCGACTTCCCTACCAAAGTTCTCACATGCTCGTTCCATTTTATATCGCTTTGTAAAGTTACTCCCACATATTTAAACGTCTTGACTGTGTCAATCAGGACACTAGTAATACTGAATCCGAACGTTACTGAGCGTAGGTGGAAGAACATGGGGCCCAATCAAGACATCACCAACAATGTCTGCCCAAAAGTTCACTGAAAATCTGTGTCGATGACGTGATTGCACAATTGCGTGCGGATTCTCGTCAGCCCACACATGATGACTGTGAAAATTTACAATTTGATCACGTTGGAACGAAGCCTCATCCGTAAAGAGAACATTTGCACTGAAATGAGGATTGACACACTGTTGGATGAACCATTCGCAGAAGTGTACCCGTGGAGGCCAATCAGCTGCTGATAGTGCCTGCACACGCTGTACATGGTACGGAAACAACTAGTTCTCCCGTAGCACTCTCCATACAGTGACATGGTCAACGTTACCTTATACAGCAGGAACTTCTCTGACGCTGACATAGGGTTATCGTCAACTGCACGAAGAATTGCCTCGTCCATTGCAGGTGTCCTCGTCGTTCTAGGTCTTCCCCAGTCGCGAGTCATAGGCTGAAATGTTCCGCGCTCCCTAAGACGCCGATCAACTGCTTCGAACGTCTTCCTGTCGGGACACCTTCGTTCTGGAAATCTGTCTCGATACAAACGTACCGCGCCACGGCTATTGCCCCGTGCTAATCCATACATCAAATGGGCATCTGCCAACTCCGCATTTGTAAACATTGCACTGACTGCAAAACCACGTTCGTGATGAACACTAACCTGTTGATGCTACGTACTGATGTGCTTGATGCTAGTACTGTAGAGCAATGAGTCGCATGTCAACACAAGCACCGAAGTCAACATTACCTTCCTTCAATTGGGCCAACTGGCGGTGAATCGAGGAAGTACAGTACATACTGACGAAACTAAAATGAGCTCTAACATGGAAATTAAGCGTTTTCGGACACATGTGCACATAACATCTTTTCTTTATTTGTGTGTGAGGAATGTTTCCTGAAAGTTTGGCCGTACCTTTTTGTAACACCCTGTATAGAGAACAACAGCGGTCCTATCACACTTCCCTGGAGCACTCCTGACTCTCTGATGAACACTCGCCGTCGAGGACACCATACTGGGTTCCATTACTTAAGAAGTCTTCGAGCCCGTCTCATATCTGTGAGCTTATCCTAAGTACTCGTACCTTCATTAGCAGCCTGCAATAGGGCACCGTGTCAAATGCTTTCCGGAAATCTAGAATATGGAATCTGCCTCTTGCCCTTCATCCACAGTTCGGAGTATGTCATGTAAGAAAATGGCAAGCTGAGTTTCGCAAGAGCGACGCTTTCTAAAACCATAGTGATTCGTGAACATAAGCTTTTCAGCCTCAAGAAAGTTTATTACATTCGAACTAAGAATATTTTGTAAGGATTCTGTAGGATACCGAAGTTAGGGATATTTGTCTGTAATTCTGCGGGTCAGTTCTTTTACCCTTCTTATATACTGGAGGTCATTGACAGCGAAAATAAGTATATCAGAAGTTATTGTAACATCAATTTGAGACTGTACTACTGGTTTTATGAGTAATTTCGCAATGAAACTATTGGGACAGCATGTTCTTTTGATATAAAGTTATTACATTTTAGGCTGATTTTTGTTGTTACTTAGGACTGTAATTTGTATTAGGCATTATGAGTTCATGGGAAATCCGATAAATGCGTTTGTGTTTAGGAAAAACGCGAAATTTCTGTCAAATATACCACACGAAATAATAGATGGCTGAAAACTGTATTCCTAGTGGTTCCAAAGAGGAACCACCTCCTTAAAACAACTGATTGTTTACTTTTTGTCCGACAGTTTCGTCTTCTATTCGTTGCTTACTACGGTAGTAAATGTTATTATTGAGAAAAAAATTTACATTATATTCCAAAGTGAAATCACCTCCTTAAAACGATATTGGTTGTTTCCTTTTTGGCAATTTCATCTGGTACTCGTTGTTTATTATGATAACAAAAACTAATTTTGTAAAGAAAGTTTAAATAGCTTTTTTTCATATTGTTTGGATTCTAAGAGTTAACGTCAAACATTTAACACAATAACTCATTTGTAATCACACATTCAAAGCAGTTTTATACTTGGGAGTTCAATTCTTTAAAGAATCGGGGATGCTATTAGCTGGAGCAACAGTGGAAAGTTCCTTGTGGTGCTAGCGTGCATCTTGACCCAATCTATATCGGTGAAATTTCTTCTTCTGTCTATTGTGTGTATAAGTATAATTTATCATGTTGAGGATTATGATATTGTGCTTTTTTAAAGTTGGGAGTACATGCTGCAATATTTCATTCTAACCATTCAGCGAATGATGTATTCACAATTTTCTGTTTGCTTCCTTCCTTTGTTACACTTTTTCATACGCTATTGTCATTTTATCCTTTGGCGGTTCCGTTACAAATGTGTGTCTGAAGTCAAATTATCTCAATGGCATCTAAACAACCATCTTCAAGAGGCAAAAATTCGATTGTTACCTGTGGTTCGAAGAAACCTCACATGCTATTGACATACACACTAATGAAGTCAGTATCCCGAAGCACGACAGCTATGAGGTTGTCATTTTGACAGTGTACGTAATCAGACAAGAATGTTCTATTGTTTTCTTTTACATTATTTTAATGATATTTCTAACGTTAATAAACCACGAAGTATGACGGTAATGCCATTGCAAGATAAACTATCAGCTGTAAGTTGGTAAGACATAGGCGTGCTGCCCTTCAAGGAAAAGTGTAAACACCGCAGAGCGTGCAGTATTGTAACAAAGCAACATTAACGAGTTGTTAATACTCACGTGAGAGGTTGCAGGGCAGTGCTGGAGATACGACGAAGCATCCTCTCGGGACACGGTTTGACCCCGAGTTCTGCAACGGTAAAACAAACAATTTTATAGCCACTCTGTTACAGCATAAAAACTTTTAACCTGAAGGCATTTTAAGGTTAGTCTTGCCCAATAACGATTTCACTTCAAAAATTAATCGTTTTTGCGCACCTTGCAATAACTCCTCAGAAAGTTTATATATTAGTGACGGTGTACTTAAACAGTTGAAACCCACTAACCAATAACGAAAATTTGTTTAATCTGCGTAGTAATAGTGTACTGGGCGTCGAGAAAGAAGAGTGTTACATTATGAGATCTGAATTACGTACCATTAAATTGTGAATTGACTTAAAAGCCGTAAATAGTAAAAGACGATTACAATATGGAGCCAAATTTTCACAGTGGCAAGACCGCCGAAAAATGAAGAGACAAGTGAGCAAGTAATGCCAAATGGATAAATGAGACATCTAGAAGAAGAGTTGGAGGTATTTATATATGGAGAAAAGGGTAAAAGAAACAGACTAGATATATGAATAACCAAGCTGCTTATACAAAGATCATTAAATTGATTCAGAAGAAGGGCCACACCGATGCTGGCAACAGTGGGTACTGATCGATCATTCATTTAAAAATGGGGCGAAGTGCGGCGTCCGTGTGACTCAAAACAGTGGTTCTCTAATCTTCGACACCTATTTTTTGTAGAATGCGGACAGGAATCTTTGATTTAAAGTCCGTCGAGAACCAGGTTATTACAGACGGAGCACACGGTCGTAGGACGGTGGGTTAGGAAATCGACCGTAGCTATGAGATTTTGGGAAACGATGGAAGAACAGGAAAACCTAAATCTGGATGGCCATACAGGGGTTTGAACTCCACTTCTTCTGAATGACAGTACAGTGCCTCAACTACTGTGCTACCTCGTCCGGTATCCTATTGTGGAACATTCATCCTGTGTGATAACGGAAGCATCGCTTTTTGTATTTAAGTCAACTTCTAACTGGAAAGAATAGAAACGATATTTATCTGCTTCCTTAGTACAAGTAGCTTTGGCGCGATCGGTCTCATTTAGGAGGGAGTCGATGAGTGCGCGAACTGCTGAAAAGTACCCGAATATCCCTCTATAATGTGGAATTAACCGCTAGACGTCACGACAGACTGTCCCGCCGGCATAAAAGCAGATGGGGTGTATCGAGTTGACAGTAGAGAAACAGCAACAGCAGAATGGGTCGGTCACGAGAGCTCAGTTACTTCGAACATGGTTTAGTCGTTGCATGACACCTGAGTAATAAAGTCACCAAGAACATTCCAGCCAGCGCTTCTAAAGCTGCACTAATCGACTGCTGGTAATGTGACTAACAAGGAGACGGCACGACCGTGGGGTCGGGGATTTGTCCGAAATTGTGTGTGGTGAAAGAGGACCCCTAACACCTCACGTTGTTAAAATATTAGGACGCACTACCCGGAAAATCCCGGGAAAAATCGATCCAAAGTTTCTTAGGTGCGTTATGAGTATGAAATGTTAGCCCACTGCTGAGCCGCCGTCTGGCCTAGATGGTTAGGGCTCGGACTCTTCCGCTAGAGGTCTCGGGTTCGATTCCTTCTCCAGCACTGTTTATTTTTCTTCGGACAACAACATAGCATCGCGAGAGATTTCTTACGAAGATGTCGATGATATTAAATTATTTTCCGTCAACAGCTTTTCATACTACACGACTGCGTCCTTCAATCGTAATTTTGATCGATCACTATGAATGGATTCTTCAGGAATTTCTTCTCCTAATCCAGATGAGCCAGCAACTCCTTCAGTCGACATGTTTAACCTCGGATCGGAATAACACGTTGAAATTTGAAACGGGCACGTCTGTTCACGACGAAATCGAAAAACAAACTGCCGTTTGCTTCTCACGGCTCGCGCACAGTCCTATGCGCAGATGAACGTTATAATCCCAAGGGGACCCTTACAAAGCCCCTTTAAACCTTGAAACCCCATAAAACGAAATAGAACAACGAGCACGAATGTGAATGAAAAACTTTACGTTCTTGAGCTAAAATAATGTTTTAAAAATAATGTAGGTTTGAGAAACTTTTTGAATAATGATGGAATAACAAAAGAAGAACAGAAGAAAAAAAAGTGCCGGAGGAGGAATCGAACTCAAGACCTCTGGCGTAGGAGTCCGAGCCCTGTCCATCTAGGCCAAACGGCGGCTTAGCAATGGACTAACATTTTATACTCATACCGCACCTAAGAAACTTTAGATCGATTTTTCTCGAGATTTTTCGGGTAGAGCGTCCTAATATTTTAACCACGTGAGGTGTTAGGGGTCCTCTTTAACCACACAAAATATCGGACAAATCCCAGACCCCACGGTCGTGCCGTCTCCTTGTAAGTGGAAATGCGAAAGAACACCCATAGCTAAACCAAGACCACGCAGACCTCATTTACTAAGTGACATGGATCGTGGACATTGCGAGTAGTGGTTGTAAAAAACAGCATGAAATAAGTGGAAGGAGCTACTAGCAGTCCAGCTAGCACAATAAATGTGCGTATAGAGTTAAGAAGAATGGGACACAGTGGTCGAACAGCTCCTCGTAAGCCAGGCAATTCTGTAGTCAATGCCAAGCGACGCTTGGGGCGATGTAAGGAGCGACGCCAATGGACAGTGAACGCCTGGAGACGAACGATGTGGAGAGAGAAATCAAGCTATATCCTGTTGCAACCCGAGGAAAGGATTTGAGTTATATGAGTTTGGTGAATGCCTGGAGAACGTTCCCCGCCATCACGTGTAGTTGCCAACAGTGAAATATGGTGATGTTACGTTATGGCGATGTTTTTCGTGTTTAAGGATGTAATTCCATTACTACGCTTAAGAAAATGCTAAACGGGAAAGAATATGAACACGTTTTACAGCATTGTGTTCTGTGTAAAGTAAGGAACAGTTTGGACATGACACTGTGCAGCAACGGTTTGTGCACAGCGACATTTCTGAAATGGTCTGGTCTGACGAAAATACCGGCCTGACCCCAAAGGAATGTTTCTGAGACGAGTCAGAACTATACCAAAGCAATTTGTAATGAAGTGAAATAGGCAAGTGATCTTTGAGATATATGACGACTTCAATAAGATATAGTTTAAGTCCATGGGATGATCACAGAAATTCTGTGTGGAAATAGATGGTAATATGTGCGGATTAAAATCTTTCAAAACATTCTATGATGAAGCAGCAAATTGCTTTATTTTCTGATTCGAGGGTATTGGAAACTTGAAGTCGCAACGTGCTTCACTTTTTGCTCAAAGTGATTGCCTGGTCGCAGTACCGTCCATACAAAAAAATTATTTAAATTACACAGCCTAACAAAGACTGAAGCATCCAGAAGAGAAGGACGGTTGTTAATGTAACTTCCTGCGGACATACTATTGGCAGATATGTCAATGCTTAAGAATTGAAATTATTTGTGACAGAAAGGCAAACCTACGTTTCTAGCATTTGTAGACTTAGAGAAAGCTTTTGACAATGTTGACTGGAATACTCTCTTTCAAACTCTGAAGGTGGCAGGGGTAAAATACAGGGAGCGAAAAGCTATTTACGATTTGTACAGAAACCAGATGGCAGTTATAAGAGTCGAGGAATATCAAAGGGAAGCAGTGGTTGGGGAAGGGAGTGAGACAGGGTTGTAGCCTCTCCCCGATGTTATTCAATCTGTATATTGAGCAAGCAGTGAAGGAAACAAAAGAAAAATTCGGAGTAGGTATTAAAATCCATGGAGAAGAAATAAAAACTTTAAGGCTCGCCGATGACACTGTAATTCTGTCAGAGACAGCAAAGGACTTGCAGGAGCAGTTGAAAGGAATGGATAGTGTCTTGAAAGGAGGATATAAGATGAACATCAACAAAAGCAAAACGAGTATAATGGAATGTAGACGAATTAAGTCGAGTGATGCTGAGGGAATTAGATTAGGAAATGAGACACTTAAAGTAGTAAAAGCATTTTGCTATTTGGGGAGCAAAATAACTGATGATGGTCGAAGTAGAGAGGATATAAAATGAAGAGTGGCAATGGTAGGGAAAGCATTTCTGAAGAAGAGAAATTTGTTAACATCGAGTATAGATTTAAGTGTCAGGAAGTCGTTTCTGAAAGTATTTGTATGGAGTGTGGCCACGTATGGAAGAGAAACATGGACGATAAATTGTTTGGACAAGAAGAGAATAGAAGCTTTCGAAATTTGGTGCTACAGAAGAATGGTGAAGATTAGATGGGTAGATCACATAACTAATGAGGAGGTACTGAATAGAATTGGGGAGAAGAGAAATTTGTGGCACAACTTGACTAGAAGAAGGGATCGGTTGGTAGGACATGTTCTGAGGCATCAAGGGATCACCAGTTTAGTATTGGAGGGCAGCGTGGAGGGTAAAAATCGTAGAGGGTGACCAAGAGATGAATACACTAAGCAGATTCAGAAGGATGTAGGCTGCAGTAGGTACTGGGAGATGAAGAAGCTTGCACAGGATAGAGTAGCATGGAGAGCTGCATCAAACCAGTCTCTGGACTGAAGAACACAACAACAACAACGTGACAGAAAGAGTGGCATTAGTCTTGTTCGTGTTTAGTGTTGTTACCACCCCTGCACGATACGGGCATGAACTGTATCACGTATTGAGTGATCACAGTGAAAAACACGGAGACACTACGTACTCATGTGACAGAGCGTTACCAGCACCTGGCACGATTTTAAAGGCGTCTCATTGTGGGTTCCCAATTGCTTGGCTTGTCGAAGGGTGCAGTATCGAAATATGAGGGATATTCGGATACGGCAGTGGTATGACACTGGACTACATGCGAACGTGAAGACAGGCGTACTCATGGTCAAGGTTCTGGTCGACCACGTCTTACCACTACAAGTGACAATTCTCGTATGTGCGCCAAGCACATCATTACCTCTTTACATCCGAGAACAAGTAATGGACTCCCTCCAACATTCTGTATCACACTACAGCAGTGGTCGGAGACCAGCAACGATAGGACTACGAAATCACCGTCTCGTGCGTAGGCTGCCGTTAACACCACGACACTAACGGCTGCGTTTGGAGTGATGCCGTGACCGAGGAGCATAGACCGCTCATGAATGACGTCACAATGTGTTCAGTTATGAATTGCGGTTCTGCAGTACCTCGGATAATCATCGCCGATGAGTATGGCGGCGACCTGATGAAGGGTCCCACTCTCCCAATGTTTTGGAGTGCACAGTGGTGTATTCCTGGCGCCACTGTATGGGCGCAACTTCAGGTCACGGCTGGTAGTGTTTGAGGGAAATCAGACGGCACATTGATGCGTCACAGACATCCTGCGCCCTTACGTGTTACCTCTCACGCGATGCCATTTTTCAACGGGACAATCCTCGTCCACGCATAGCACTTGTCTCGATGAAGTGTGTGCGTGACTTGAGCTACTCCCGTGGGCAGCAAGATGCCCAGACCAACTCGGACACCAGGTCAAAAAAAATGGGTGTGAAATCTTATGGGACGTAACTGCTAAGGTCATCAGTCCTTAAGCTTACACACTACTTAACCTAAATTATCCTAAGGACAAACACACACACCCATGCCCGAGGGAGGACTCGAACCTCCGCTGGGATCAGCCGCACCGTCCATGACTGCAGCGCCCTAGACCGCTCGACTAATCCCGCGCGGCGGACACCAGCTCCACTCAGTGTCAGTGTCTAGGGTATCAAGGACCAGTTACATCATCAGTTGTGGGCCAGCTGGCCTCAGCAGAGGATACAAAAGCTCAACGGCACCTTTCCCAACTGAATCAGTGCATTTATTTAGGTCAGAGTGGGTGCAACTTCGTACTGATAAGTGGGCTCACACTGCGAAGTTAGTTGTAAAATTGACTTGATTTTGTAATCACCAAAATAACATCACATACCCTTCACAACCCGTGAACTTTCATTTCGCTTCCTCCTCCCTTTCCGAGTGCTTCGCTTTTTTATCAGGTAGTGTAATGCTGATGTCGAGTGGCACTGTCATCTTGTGGAGTGACTGAGAAAGTTTCTGTGGTGGAAATGTATCTCTATTGTGGGCATTAAGTGCCGTTGCTTGGTGTGAAATGGGGACCCGCAAGTTCCTAAGACGCACATTAAAACAAACATTTGATCAGGCGGCAGACTGGTATGGAAGTAGTAATTATGACTGCAATAAGAACGAAGTGGAAGTTGGCAGGACATGTAGCAGGCAAATGGATGGTAAATAGACCAACAACGTATTTAAATTTTTTTAAAAAAGCTTAGAAAAGCCTAAGACGATGATCTAATGTCAGGTCGCTGGACGACACTATCCAGAAAACATCCACGAGCAACGTGGACGCCTTTAAGCAAAGAAGCTTACAGGATACATTTATCCAGTACCGGATACCAAATGACTCAAGATGATGATCTAGGCGTATACCTCACAAATGGGTGCGTGCGTGGCCGTGTGTCATGGCTCTCAACACTGCATTTCACTTAAAGTTTCAGTTTCAATCGAGAAAACACCATTCTGTGCAAACTCTGAGTGCAGCAATACCGTTTGGCTTACCTAAATAGTTTCTCCTCTTGCACGTACCGTAGTTTTTGCCAAATTCCTGTTAATTATGAAGATACTCAAAGTGTTAGTATGAAAGCTTTGTTCATAGTTAATCGTTGAGAATTTGAACTTCTTACTGACTACGTATATCGTAGATTGATAACAAAACAACGCAATTCAAACATCTTAATACGGAATCTGATGACAAATTTGAAAAAAAGTGTTCAAATTACGTTGTCTACCAGTCGTCAAAACTTATCACGATGGAATAGCATGATCAACTGTTGTTTTGCGCTATCTAGATTACATCGAAACGATGCTCTGTGTTAAAGAGAGGAGAGTAATTCAACTGAAATCTTGCTTAGATGCAAAAGGCCTCAGTTTAAAGATGCGGGAGTGAGTTCCATGACGCACCAGCTAGCGATGGTACAAGGCCAGCCAGTGGAAACGGCCTCTGGGCAGCGGCACACAGAGACCCGACAGAAGCAGAACTGTCGGGGCGGTCAAGGACTGGCTCGCCCTGGTACATCTGCTTTCAGTTAGTGGGTCGCCGCAGCGTACTAGAGGTCGCAACGAAAACAACACAGAACGCATTAATACACCAGAAACTGACAAACCGAACGTCCTATTCAGAAAATAGATCCTCTTCTATCGTATATCGTCAGCTTAATACGTCAAGCGCTCAAGCTGTGATTAAAAAGCCAATGGTTCCAGTCCTTTAATCTTTGTTTTACACTGGAATGAGCCACTACGGATTACGTGTTAGCAGTCTAAATTATTTTCCATGTTAAGGCCTAGCTGTACTGTTAGTTTTGACATCATGCCAGTATCTCTTCACACCTCAGTGAAGAACTATCTTTCCTCACACAGAGGTTTTCTCTGTCTTCTGGATTGTCATTCCTCTCTGAATCCTTGGTAGTTGTGTTCCATCTTTTGAATTTATACTTATTCCTGACTAGGTCTTCTGGAATATCAACTTTATGAATTTCGAAACCACCAAGATTTTGTTTTATTTGAAGTTATAAAGTTCTAGATCGCCTTTGTTAGGCGATCGTTGCTCATACTGTACATGTACCCAAAGAAATGCACTGCCTTTTTTTTTTATAAACGATGACGTTCTTGGTTCTCTCTTTATGAAAGATTTTTCATACCTTAATCGAAATATGTACAGCACTCCATGTATTGCCCACTTTTCTTTTCTCATTATCATGCGTTTCTTTTTTAACAACCGGATGACTGGCCGCTTTGTGCTCTTCGTTAAGGTCTCTGGTAGACATCCTCCTCCTGCTGTTTCATGGTCTCAACATCGCTGCAACAGTAAGTGCATCGTCAAATTTTGTGAATATGTAGTCACTTACTCACCTTCGTATTACGAAACACAAATTAATGAGGTTTTCGTGTTTCAGTTTCTGCGCACGGTAATCAATGTCAGACTTTGGCAGTTAACAAATATAAAACAATAAAATGCGCGTGTGTATTTTAACTGTATTTGTATTTTTGTTTCTCCACTTCGAGGAGTATTAATTTCCCATTTTTCATGGTTGCTTTCGCTACTGCCTAAAAGGGTTTTCTCAGTCGTTCTGATTTTTTTTGTTTGCATTTCAGAGTTTTAATTTTCAGTGAAAAATGACGTTTGGTGTATGAAGCCACATATTTCTTGTGAATATCCTTGGTTTAATTATAAGGAGGATGTAATATCAGATCCTCGAATCAAAATAGTGGCATTCAAATTCATATTAATAATACAGAAGTATGGACTTAGCATATACCAATGAAATATGCTAACCATTTCGGTATCAAAGTAATGTACCTAAAGATATTGCATGGATACCTACCAATCGTTTAACATAATTGTAAGGTCTGCGTAATTCCTGTGAAATTTAGTTTTTGGGGTGCTATACGTTTTCAAACTCATGGAATCAGTCACATAAAAAACGCCTGCCAGCCGTGGTGGCCGAGCGGTTCTAGGCGCTTCAGTCCGGAAGCGCGCGACGGCTACGGTCGTAGGTTCGAATCCTGCCTCGGGCATGGATGTGTGTGATGTCCTTAGGTTAGTTAGGTTTAAGTAGTTCTAAGTTCTAGGGGACTGATGATCTCAGATGTTAAGTCCCATGGTGCTCAGAGCCATTTGAACCAAAAAACGCCAATTTTAGAATCTTGTCTTCTCTAGGATGATTTTTTCCCACACTCATGTGTGAAAGTAAATGTAATTTATTTCCTATTCTTCCTTAAACAAGAGACTGCAATAATAAGCAGCGGTGGAAGCAAACTTTTTCTTCCATCACTTCTTAGTATTTCGGTTTCATATTTACGGATTATTGTTTTTTCTTCCACTCATGAGTATCTGAGGAAAAAAGTAAAATCTCGTTTACACTACTCCCCACTTTCATTACACAGGTGACATTGTCTGTGCCCGTTAGTAGGAAAATAAGGGGAGGTATTTTCCACTTCATAAAGCCTGCTACCAGTTAGCGTCCCATCAACAACTTGAAGACGACTATTTGTCACAAGCGTACAATTGTTTCGACAGCGGAATGGGGGCACGAAACAAGCTGGTTTCCGTATCTAAGCGGCATTTCACGCCAGTTGCAGTGGAATCGGCGGCGCCAGGTACTAGCAGATACACTCGGCTGGACACAAGGACGCAGCAGCCGGTGTAGAAATAGACTTCCTGCAGCTGGCGGTGCGCAACGCTCAAGACAACAAACCGACTGCTCCCAACAAGTGCGACACGTGGCGTCATAACTTCAAAATTCGCATCTTATCTGCACGACCGCAATGTAACCTACTCTCAGCGGCCCGATCGCTCAGTAAAAACGTACGATGAACTGAATCTTGCGTAGTTCTTTGTAGGAAACCAGCCAGCGGTACCTTTGGGTGGCCTGGTGTGCCTGACGTTCCACCTTGTTTAGACAAGCGGTCAGCCTGTAGGTTGACGCGGATGCCAGTGTGGCCTTTGATTAATACAATTTCTTTCTGCTAATTTTGCATACTACTGACTTGTTGGATAATTTCACAGCCAACGGGGTTGTTGCGTTGTTGTGTATGATTTTATGTCCTGTTTAATCACTACCAAGAATCTTACAAAAATTGCTAAATCAGCATTCATTGGGATCTGGTTTAGTTTACAAGTTTTCTTCAGGAACACGTTCACGCACCAAGATCCTAAAGCGGACGGCTGGCCACCGATAGGGCAAATTAGACTGCCGTTGGGTGGGGGATGGGGAGGGGGGGGGGGGGGGGGGGGCATGAATGAAGTAGAATGCAGTTGCTCCCTGCGTCCAAAGCAAAGTTGCTGAATTCGTATATATTGCCGGCCGAAGTGGCCGGGCGGTTAAAGGCGCTGCAGTCTGGAACCGCAGGACCGCAACGGTCGCAGGTTCGAATCCTGCCTCGGGCATGGATGTTTGTGATGTCCTTGGGTTAGTTAGATTTAACTAGTTCTAAGTTCTAGGGGACTAATGACCTCAGCGGTTGAGTCCCATAGTGCTCAGAGCCATTTGAAACATTTTTTTCGTATATATTCGTCACTGAGCAACGAATACGCCACAAGACTCTTAATTACCGTTTCGTTAGTACTAGAAACGTTTCGTTACACGCACGTTTTGTTCCTCGCGCAGTTACTGCCCACTTGCCGGTTTTCAAATTCCTCCAGTTTCTTATTCTCAGCGGACCAAGTAAGCAATGATGCGGAGCACCGAATACATTTTGTCACTCGCTGCGTTTACTTTCCAGAATGTAGTTTGTGTCCAGGTTGGGCAGAGTCGGCCTTATTCGTAAGCCTCTATTTTCTACCTCCCATACACGTTACACTGCCAGGAGTTTAAACGGCGTGAGCGAGTAACAGTGAGTTACTTGCGTGTGAACTGAAAATCTCCGAAGTCAATTACGAGGGCAGTTCAATAAGTAATGCAACACATTTTTTTTCTCGGCCAATTTTGGTTGAAAAAACCGGAAATTTCTTGTGGAATATTTTCAAACATTCCCGCTTCGTCTCGTATAGTTTCATTGACTTCCGACAGGTGGCAGCGCTGTACGGAGCTGTTAAAAATGGCGTCTGTAACGGATGTGCGTTGCAAACAACGGGCAGTGATCGAGTTTCTTTTGGCGGAAAACCAGGGCATCTCAGATATTCATAGGCGCTTGCAGAATGTCTACGGTGGTCTGGCAGTGGACAAAAGCACGGTGAGTCGTTGGGCAAAGCGTGTGTCATCATCGCCGCAAGGTCAAGCAAGACTGTCTGATCTCCCGCGTGCGGGCCGGCCGTGTACAGCTGTGACTCCTGCAATGGCGGAGCGTGCGAACACACTCGTTCGAGATGATCGACCGATCACCATCAAACAACTCAGTGCTCAACTTGACATCTCTGTTGGTAGTGCTGTCACAATTGTTCACCAGTTGGGATATTCAAAGGTTTGTTCCCGCTGGGTCCCTCGTTGTCTAACCGAACATCATAAAGAGCAAAGGAGAACCATCTGTGCGGAATTGCTTGCTCGTCATGTGGCTGAGGGTGACAGTTTCTTGTCAAAGATTGTTACAGGCGATGAAACATGGGTTCATCACTTCGAACCTGAAACAAAACGGCAATCAATGGAGTGGCGCCACACCCACTCCCCTACCAAGAAAACGTTTAAAGCCATACCCTCAGCCGGTAAAGTCATGGTTACAGTCTTCTGGGACGCTGAAGGGGTTATTCTGTTCGATGTCCTTCCCCATGGTCAAACGATCAACTCTGAAGTGTATTGTGCTAGACTTCAGAAATTGAAGAAACGACTTCAGCGTGTTCGTAGGCACAAAAATCTGAACGAACTTCTCCTTCTTCACGACAATGCAAGACCTCACACAAGTCTTCGCACCCGAGAGGAGCTCACAAAACTTCAGTGGACTGTTGTTCCTCATGCACCCTACAGCCCCGATCTCGCACCGTCGGATTTCCACATGTTTGGCCCAATGAAGGACGCAATCCGTGGGAGCCACTACGCGGATGATGAAGTTATTGATGCAGTACGACGTTGGCTCCGACATCGACCAGTGGAATGGTACCGTGCAGGCATACGGGCCCTCATTTCAAGGTGGCGTAAGGCCGTAGCATTGAATGGAGATTACGTTGAAAAATAGTGTTGTGTAGCTAAAAGATTAGGGAATAACCTGGTGTATTTCAATGCTGAATAAAACAACCCCTGTTTCAGAAAAAAAATGTGTTGCATTACTTATTGAACTGCCCTCGTAGTTTCACTTACCATGTTTCTTACGAAGTATTCGTTTCGATTGTAAAATTAACTAAAGATCTGAGCCTAATGAAAAGATTAGTTCTGTTTTAAAACGGCCTGTTTTTTTGTTCATAAGAGTTCACATTCATTATAATTTAGTACATCATGTAGAGGAAAGCCGGCCGGTGTGGCCGAGCGATTCTAGGCGCTTCAGTCTGGAACTGCGCGACCGCTACGGTCGCAGGTTCGAATCCTGCCTCGGGCATGGATGTGTGTGATGTCCTTATGTTACTTAGGTTTAAGTAGTACTAAGTTCTAGGGGACTGATGACCTCAGAAGTTAAGGCCCACAGTGCTCAGAGTCATTTGAACCATTTTTTTGTAGAGGAAAAGAAGGAAAAGAGTTATTTCTTTTTAAGGGCCGAGAAATGAAGTAATGATTAATGTGTCGATAGTCATACTCAAGTCAGAGGAGAGTCTACAAAAAATTAAAAAAAAAAGAAAAACATTTACACGTAAAAACATTCAGTAACGAAAGTAATCAGTAAAGAGTACTTTGTAACGGACGTGTGTCTCGACAAGACCGAATAAACATAGTAAAAAAAATTAGTCGTTACTTTTACATTCCGAGTCCTAACAAGGTCCTGTATAAAGACTTGTTTAAATTGGCATGCGTGTACCGTTTTTAACAAGAAAGCTTCCCAACATCAGAACATGTAAAGGCCGTTTCTGAGAAACTGCCCTGATCTTTCGCAACGTAACAGCTGCTTCTATGTCATTTCACGATCTGCCAATGTATATTGAAAAGTATAATTATGATTTGTGGCTTACTGACACGAAGAAACAGCTCACAGTGTAAATATTCAGAGTTACGGTGTCCAGCTATATGTACCGTTTGAATAGGAAAGGTTTCCCAACACTGTAAAATGTAAATGTAATTTCTGGTAAACAGCACTGATCTACAATCTGGTCCGTTATTTAAATCAATAGGGCAAGTTGAAAATTTGTGCCGGACCGGGATTGCAAACAGGGTCTCCTGCTTACTAGGCAGATGCGCTGACCACTGCGCCATCCGGACACAGTGGTCACCACAATCACACGGACTACCCTAGCACGCCTCTTGCAGACCAAAATTCTCAATTTATACCATATACTGCTGATGTATGACCCCGTTCATTATCCTCATTACTCGCGGCATCTCGCTGATTCTCGTAAGAGTTCGAGATTGGAGTGCATTGCACTGAAGGGATCATACGCCATCATCGCCTAAATTATGTCTTATTTAAATCTTGCTGCTGGAGAAGCATGGCTGCTGTGGTAGTATACGGTTTGTTTACGCTAATTTCTTTTAAATTATCACAGAAATTTCTTTAGAATTTCGTTGTCTGTCCTGCAGATTTGAATTTCGCTTGTAAAAACAATGTTTTGCGACCTAATGTTGGCTAGCTTTTTCTGCTTCCAAGAATTCAAGATGATCAGATAAAAGCTACGGATACTTACTGTAGCAACAATTAGGCTTACTGCTTTAACACTAAGCCGTCCGGCGACACCACAGTGGTGTCGTGCGCGATATAGCGATCAACGGCCGGCGACACCACAGTGGTGTTGTGAGCATATTCTCACCCAGTGGCCGGGCGGCAGCATTTTAATATCTTTTGCATTATGTTGGTGTTATGTTTAGGTCACAATAAGTTACACATGCCAAAAAGCTTTTTGTAAGTACTTGTGCCCGCCCTTTCATCATGGCAGACGAAAGAGACAAAAGGATTATTTACGATGAATGCGCGGACATCTTGTCTGACGTTCAAGACGACTTGGCCGATTGGGAAGAAGACATATTGGATATCAACAAAATGAAAGTGAAGCAGAATCGTAGGAAGACAGTGTCAACTGATTCGGCTGAATCAGACGAAGAAGGCAGTGCACAGTGGTCAGACTTTGATTTACCGAGAACCAATAATAAATTTGAATGTTCCCCGGGTCCAAACATATTTCCCAAAGACACACAGAGCGTCGAGGATATTGTAGAATTATACATTGGGAACGATCTATTTGAATAAATTAGCAACGAAACCAACAAGTACTACAGTCAAAATTGCAATAGAAGGAAACCGGATTTAAAAAATGCCAAATTTGTCAACGTTACGGGACCCGAACTTAGAAAATGGTTTTGGCTTGCTATCCTTAAGGGAACTGTAAAAAAGCAAGGATCGATGATTATTGGTCAACGAATCCGTTGATACACACACCGATATTTCGCAAAACGATGTCCCGCGACCGATTCAGACAAATATTATCATTTTTACATTTTTCCGACAGCAACAATAAACCGAATAATGCCGACCGGCTTGTCAAAGTGCAATTCGTAATTGATTATTTTTCCGAAAAGTTTAAATAAACGTTTAATCCAAGTCAAAACATCTCAGTTGATGAAGGAATAATACCGTGGCGTGGTCGATTAAATTTTGAAGTTTACAATCCGTCGAAAATTACGGAATACGGCATACTCATTCGAATGCTGTGTGATTCGATTACGGGATATATTTCTTCATTCAAGATTTGGCTCAAATGGCTCTAAGCACTACGGGACTTAACATCGGAGGTCATCAGTCCCCTAGACTTAGAACTACTTAAACCTAAGGACATCACACACACCCATGCCCGAGGCAGGATTCGAACTTGCGACCGTAGCAGCCGTGTGGTTCATTCAAGATTTATTCCCGCGCTGGACAGCCTTTAGCAAAAATAGTGATGGAATTATTGACACCCTCTTATGGAAAGTGGCATCACCTCTACATGGATAATTATTATAACAGTGTAGAGCTTGCAGAAAAGTTACTTGAGAAGAAAATTCGAGTTTGTGGGACGATACGGCAAAATAGAGGATTTCCGGAAAATTGAAGCGCGCAAAAGTCAATGTGTTTGAAGCTTATCATCAACGGAAAGGCGACAAGCGGCCGGCAACAAGCAATGTTGTTCTTGTGGTCTTCAGTCCTGAGACTGGTTTGATGTAGCTCTCCATGCTACTCTATCCTGTGCAAGCTTCTTCATCTCCCAGTACCTACTGCAACCTACATCGTTCTGAATCTGCTTAGTGTATTCATCTCATGGTCTCCCTCTACGATTTTTACCCTCCACGCTGCCCTCCAGTACCAAATTAGTGATCCCTTGATGCCTCAGAACATGTCCTACCAACCGACCCCTTCTTCTAGTCAAGTTGTGCCACAAACTCCTCTTCTCCCCAATTCTATTCAATACCTCCTCATTAGTTATGTGATCTACCCATCTAATCTTCAGCATTCTTCTGCCACAAGCAAAGTAATCCGAATTAGCGCTGCCGGCGCCAAGCGAATAAATTTGTACGAGAGGTGCGGACGGCAAAGTGTTAATAAGAGCTACGAATCTATCGCTTTCGCCGTTAATGAATGTTACTATTACAAAAACTAAAGACGTTAGAAATTCTATCTTTATCGGCACGTTATGATTACTTTTAAAAAAAACTTCGAAACGTTCAGTTTGAAGCTTGTGATTTATTTTAGCATTGCATGGGGTACCTAAGTTCATTTCCTTAATAAAAATGGCTGAATACACTGTAGTGGTCAGTGTATTACTAGCAGTGCATTATGCCCAATGAGGTCGCCAGTGGCATGTTGGCCTTACGTCCACTATACAGAGCTTTAAGTCCAACGAGGCTACAATGAGATCTACCGGACTTCCATGGAACTACCTGCGCAGTGCAATTCCTGCGAATATAAAAATCTGATGCAGAAGTCTACCAGAGACCACCTCGACTAGTAGCAAAGGAAGCTGACATCCCAGCGCAGTGTGTGGTCGGGGCGACGGTAAAGGCATTTTCCACTTAACGGCCGCACCCATCAACCACAGCGCGAAGTTGTCTCCCACGTACCAGCAGAGGCGGCAGTGGGACGCGCCGAGTTGGGCTCGCGGTGGCAAGTGCGGCGGTTTGACACCCGACACCGGCAGGCCACGGCGCGCTGCACCTGTTGCCGGAGCCAGGGCGCAGCCACAAAGACCGACCACGTCACGTTACGCGACCGCACCGCGGACCTTGCGAAACAATCGCGCCTTCACTCTCTCCAGTATAAATATCGTACGTGACCGCAGACCACTACACAACATTACTCATCGCCTGGCAAACGGCCTGGTTTTATGACAACCGATTCTTATCGTCAAGGCTGTGCTTTATCTTCCAACAAACTCGTTCCTAGCTAAAGAGAACGACGGCGGAAAACTCTCGTATTACGGGTATTGAAGGATAAAGTTGAACTCCGTTGTCAATTATAGTACGCTGGCGATCTAACCGACGATAAATAATACTGTTTGCGCTTCTCGTTTAAATCGTTTTTCAACTTTATCAGTTTCAAACATCGTTTGATGTGGCTGTTCAAATGAATCGTGCAGCGTACGAACACAAACTTATCTCTCTGCCGCGAGAATGCTGATTAAGTTCAAGCACTCTCAAGCCAGAAAATATTTTACGACGATCAACATTTATAGGGCTTCCAAACTTATGGTGGCATCATTCTCTTTTTCTAAAAGTCACAGACAGCTTCAGTCGATTCTGGATAAACTGCTGCACCAAAGAAAAGAAGACGGACTTCTGATTACCACAACTATGACAAGACCCACATCCAACACACTTATGGAACAAACAAAAGATACTGGATATTTCGGTGGCTGTTTAGAGAATTATTTCAATTAGATCCGTATCGCTGCTGATGGCGAGTTAAAAAGTTCTAGATTGTCTACATCCGACCGGATGGTGTGAACTTGGAGAAGCGCACACGCACATTTTTAACTGTGTTATCCATTTTCGTATAGAAAAATTGAACACCGTTCCACTATCCTCGTTTTCGACGAAGGTTTTCGAGAGATTTTCCCTCTCAAATATTCCCTACTGGGAACGCTCTAGCCTCAGTCCTAGCTTGCTGGGATTCGACTGAAGAGAACCAAGTTCTACACCACAATGCTCCGCTCTCATGAGAGGGAACTGTCAAGCTGGCCTCAACCTGAAGGTTACTTTGAATAACGTAGTGCTGTAAAACAGGTAGTTCTTTCCGAGGTCGAATGCCCTTGTCTTCCTCCGATCTTTGAACTGACTTTCACACAGTCGGTCATAAGAGAATCCGCAGTTTAATGTGGACTCCTGGACCACCGTACAATTTAGCATTTTCCACAGTAATGGGCCATAGCCAGAGGTGGAAATAGCAGAAAGTAACAAAACGAGAGAGAGTGATTTGATTTATCCCTGAAGCAGCGCGCTCGATTGCAGTACAAATGTTTCCATTTACACTAAGATGCTGATCGTAAATTGAACTATAAAATGTAATGTTCCATCACAGCCAACGTTATAACAGCCTTTGGCTACAAACATTTCCTACATCTTGTGTGGCCTTCCTTGCAGCGGCCCACTCTATGCCCAACGGATTTCATGCTCCATAAATTGCCAATGAAGAATGTATCATTACTGAATGCATAGGGTCCTCGTATTTGCTACACGTAACACAACTAGCATGCGTTGGCCAATGAGAGAAGCCTTGAAGTAAAATGTAAGCACAGAAAACTGTGTCGTCATGAAGACGCTGTTTCAGTCAGGAGTCTAGTGCGGAAACTAATGAGTTTTTAGGGAACTTTTCTCTCTTGGCAGTGATATACTTCGTCCTCAGTACATTATAGTCCTTTCTCCGGACCTTGAAACGAGCCTTTGGTGCCAGTTGTAATGAGTAATTTAAAATCAATTGAGAATTTAAACAATACCAAGGGCAGCACGGCCACACAAATGGTTTCTCCAGCAAGTTCAGCTTTTCTTTATCAGAGACATTGCAGGTCTTCTGTAGAATGATCACATAGTCGCTCTGAACGAAAGTACATCTTTATCTGACGGAGTTTAGGGAAGTCTTGGAGTTCTCTGGCAGTCGTCTGGAATTGATCTATGAAGGAAAAAGAAGAAAATTTGCAGTTCAGCATGCCACCGACATCGAGGTACTTAATCGGAGCAGTAGTTCTGAATTGACAGGTTTGGGAAAGAGATCGACCTTGGCATTGTTTAAGGTATCATCCTGGGATTCATACCAAGCAATTTCAACATACATCTGTATTCCGTAAACCACTAAATGGTGTGTAATGTAGCAGTAAAGTTTAGCCTCCTTGTCTTCCATTCACAAGTAATACGAGAGCTACTCTGAAAGTAAGATCCGATTGGTCGCGATAAGGAAACCACAGTGCAAATAAAAAATGTTTTACTTGCAAACTGTTAGCTACACCTTCCCGCCACTTCTCTACATAGTCGACGCTCCGAATGAGACATCTGTCGTAGCACTATGCCAACTTCCCAATACCCTCGTCACAGAAGGTAACCGACCGTGCTTTCTGCCAATTCCCTACGCTGGTCTGCAGCTTGCTCATGTGAGCAGAGATAAAAATCAGAGGGAAGCAAGTCTGGGCTGTAGACTACGGTGGGTGATCAAACACTTCCCATCGAAAATCCTGCAGGAGCGTCTTCGTTGCAGCTGCAGTGTGCGGCCGAGAATTGTCATGAAAAAGGAAAAACATGACAGCTGAAATTGTGTGGGCTGCATAAAATCAGCCGAAATCTCTCATAGGCACTTATAATTAGCGGGAGACACCATTTTCTAGGCATCTTTAAGTGATCACTGCGCGCTCAGAACTCAAAAGAGCGACATGATGCGAACGATGAGCATACTAGAGACTCTGTGTAATACATCTATGCAAAGCTTCATCGGTTTTTTCTCTGTGGTTTTCATTTCGCAATCGATCGGTCCTTAGTTTCCGAATATCCCTCGTACACGGAAGAAAGACTTCTGTATAAGACTGAATTTTTCTAATTGTAGCGTCGCGATCATTATGCGAGATATATTTTGGGAATAGTAGTACGTTTCTTGACTCGTCACGGAACTAGAGCTCTTGAAATTTTGTGAGTAAGGCACTCCGCATCTTTCTTGCGAAGTCGTCCACTGCAGTTCGATGAGCATTTGTATATTACTCTCATGCTGACTACACAAAATACTACGGAACGTGCTTTGAATAGGTATGACGGAGTGTGTCCACCCTTCGCCTTTAGAACCGTTTGAACTTTGCTAGGTTCATTTTCAGTGAGATGTCTGAGTCTCTGTGGAGGACTGGGAGCCCATTCTTCCTCAAGATCCTGAACCAGAGAAGGTAGTGATGATAGACGCTCGGTCTGGAGCGAAGTCGACGTTGGAACTCTTGCCAATGATCCATTGGGTTCTGGTCGGGTCACTTGGGAGGCCAGTCCATGTCAAAATGTTACTGTCCACAAACTATTGCCTCACATACGCTGCCTTGTGACGGAGTGCATTGACATTCTGATACAATCAATCATCATCTCCGAAATGGTCTTCTACTGTACGAAGTCCGCAATGCAGTAAAATGTATAGCGTGATCCATTCATACAAATCATCCGTTTCTAGTCATTGACTATTCAGTGTCGTCGTTCTTGATTCCACGTCAAGCATTGCTTAGAAAAAAAAAAAAAAAAAAAAAAAAAGGTTCAAATGGCTCTGAGCACTATGGGACTTAACATCTGTGGTCATCAGTCCCCTAGAACTTAGAACTACTTAAACCTAACTTACCTAAGGACATCACACACATCCAGGCCCGAGGCTGGATTCGAACCTGCGACCGTAGCGGTCACGCGGTTCCAGATTCACGCGCCTAGAACCGCACGGCCACACCGGCCGGCATTGCTTAGCACTGTCTACAAAATGTGTGACATATAAGGGAACTACTCGACTATTTTGCCTCCCTACGTACACTCGTGGTAGCTGGACTGCTGGTGCGAGCTGTTACTTCCGCTGATTTTATGCGATTTTTGTTACAACTACCCATCGCAATGTTCGAAAGTCTCTGTCCGTCATTACGTGAGGATTGCCTGGTTTTTGTTTAGCTGTGGCTGTTCGTTCGCGATTTCACTTCACAGTGACATCCCAACAGTCTACTTCGGTAGGGCTTGAAAGGTTGAAATGTTCGTGGCAGATTTATTACTGTTCAAATGTGCGTGAAATCTTATGGGATTTAACTGCTAAGGTCATCAGTCCCTATTTATAACTCAGATAACGATAACGTCCATTGACTTGTCCATGTTCGAAGTCACTGAGCTCCTCTGACCACTCTATTCTGTTGTTATTGCTTCTCTACTGCCAATACACTAGACCCCGCCTCCTTTTACACTGGCGGGTCCGCCTCGCTTGAAATCTAGTTGTCAATTTCGCATTACGTAGGGGTGTCCGGAACTTTTGATCAGATGGTGCATCTTTTTTTTATCGCTTCCACTGTTGCAACATATTACGGATCCGAGGCCGACGAAAAATAATTAACAATTGGTTGAATAAGCGACGTCTCACGGCGCGAACTACTTAAGTTTATTCCAATACGTCTGGGCTGGCATCAAGAGTCCCCTCTGTTAAATTTATGAGACCACATCGTCTTCTTCATTCCGGGCAGAAGCTCCTTTATACTTGAAGCAAACCACGTAAAGTCGCATTCAGGGTGATCCATGGGGATTTGAACCTTCATACACCAGAACAAAACTTCAGTCTCTAATGATAACGCTATCTTACTCGGTAACTGATTTGTGGCGTGATTTAAAAAGCATAAACTGAAATGTTACTAATTAATCATTTATCTCAACCAACATGTGTCGCTTTACACAATGTCTACGAAGTAAACGATTATATGACTTTTTTTTAAATTAATCTTCTCATGTGCCAACATACCTTGTATTCCATGAGTGAACGATCCATCGATGTGGAAATTTTGTAATTATCACGACACAGCGCAAGCTTAAAAAACCTGATTCATAATCACACTAGTTTATTTATTTAGAGACTTTCTGCCGCGATTTCAAAGTTTTAGCACTCACTAAAATATTCTTTGTCGACATGATAACTTTTTCATTTCAAGAGAGATGATTTTCAGATAATAAACTAAACGGGAACGTGATTAATTACGCACTTTGCCGCTTTCAGCCTATCGTACAGTTGTGACACGATGCGAAAATGTATTGTTTCCAGCAAAATTTTATGCTATTCGTCCTGTAGCTCAGCGCTAAGTTTCGTCCATAACATACGCATTCAGTTCTAATCTCCAAGGCTCCCCATGGGCGCTTTATAACGTTCAAGGCAACAGACTACACGGCATGGGGGGGGGGGGTTGCTGAAATTCACCTGTATCGCTGTCACCTCCTCAGGAAAGCTATCAGTCTGAAATAGAAGTTTGATTTTGGAGTACAATGTCCTCATCAGGGTGCACCGTGTGTTCCACAAGACGCATTTTTCTATCTATATAGTAAGTCGAAATAATTCTCTAGCGTAATAAGGCATTGCAAAGTAACAAAATCACTGGATGATATGGCCCGCACAATCACAGATCCAATTCTATGCCTCACTGTAGAAATTACGAAGTATGTTTCTTTTTGTTCATGCACTACACATTACAACAGAAATGTTTTTGGTAACAAGGTGAATGATGAGTTCTCGGACCATACAACTCTTTCCCAACATTGTTCGGCCATGTTTTTGAGTGGTGTCGACTCGATTTGCTTCACGCTGAACTGAATTGCGATCTAAACTTCTGGCGTTGCCGGCCATCACATACATATACACCGTGTTGCAGACAATGGTTGGTTTTTTTTTCCTTCCTAGTCACCTGACATGGATTATCTCTGCACTTCTTTATGATAACACTCTTCTAAGACGGGCGAAAGCAATTACTGAAGACTGATTTTCGTCTACTATTACTCTCCGCCAATGAAAAGTTCACTGGCTCTTGCTTAGAGCATTAACACTTGCAATATTGCCGCTTTCAAAATAAATCACTGCAACATTCTACAAACACGCTGCAACCGGATAATATTGTACTGTCATTCAAACTCAGGGAATTCGCCCAATCTTTCCTCAGTTTCGTCTTGTCGACTGCACGGACGAATACGTTAACACGTTACGTTGTGTCGCATTGAGTATCCCCTGCACTACAATAACGAACGAGTTGCAGAGTGCCAACGTTCAGAGGTAACGTCTACCTAACTTTGTGTGTTTTCTTTATTTGAAAACCACATGTACAGAGTTTGCCACGTGCTGCATCTCGATAACGCTGATAGTTCAGGCAGAGGGATACCTGAACGTGGCTTCCTAAGCGGTCTGCAGATATCGTTATATTTTATCTTCTCGCACCCTTTGCTGTAAAGATAAACATCAAATAAAGTGTCACATGACCTGTGTGCACTAACTAGACTAAAACGGTTTTTCTTAAATTATCATATTTTTCATTTACATCTGGTTTGACGCTTAAAACAAGTTTGGGTCAATGTAACGAAATAGTATGTTCATTTCGGCACCTTATAACAGGATGGAACTGGATGTATATGTAGAAAATTCTGGTCTGACGAACGATGAAACGACATTAAGAAACATGAGCTTAATTTTCTTGTTATGAAATCTATAAGCGATGGGGAAATTTCCACCCACAGAATAAGCAAACAATTGCTACACTCCCAACACTAACTGAGGTATGTAGATATTTTTGGAAATCTGCCTATTTAATGAGGTTCATGGTGTGGGTTCCTGTAGTCATGTCCTAGTTCATGAACCACGGGCAACGTATGAGTGGCCAAGTAAGTGGTCCCGACAGTCGGGATACCAGTTACTTTGGAATAAGGCTGGGCATCTCGGACATATTCTGAGTCGTGGTCACCTTTGTGCTCATACGGCAAAGACTACCAAATCCACCGGTTAGTCCCTCAACCGTTAGGGGTAAAACCCAATGGGACCTGGGGCAAGTAAGGCTAGCAACCTGCTTCCCTGGTATTTTAAATATGATGCTGGCAACAATCAGAGCAAAATACCTCGGACCTTTGGAGGTGACGGAGTCCCACCTCTAACTGACAAACCAGGGACTCCTAAGATACGACTTGGTAAACAAATGGCAATGAGATGAGGAGCTATTAATATCGATGGGGGCTACTTTGGGAAGAAGGTAGAGCTTGCAGAGGCTGCAAGTAAGATGGGGCTGGACATTTTAGCTGTTAGTGACATTCGGGTAAGGGGTGAGAAAGAAGAGGAAGTGGGAGAATACAAGGTCTACCTGTCAGAAGTCAAAGCAGGAATAGCACAATGAGTGTAGGGCTTTACACCAGGAAAGAAATGGAACCCAGCGTAGTTGCAATAAGGTATGTAAACGAACGACTGATTTGGATAGATTTGACAGTGTCTAGCAAGAAAATTAGGATTGTGTCAGTATATTCGCATTGTGAAGGGACAGATCAAGATGAGATGGATAGTTTTTATGAGGCACTCAGTGATGTAATTGTTAGAGTGAAGGACAAGGACAGTGTTCTGCTCATGGGTGATTTTAATTCCAGGATTGGAAATCGAACAGAAGGGTATGAAAAGGTTATGGGTAAATTTGGAGAGGATATGGAGGCCAACAGGAACGGGAAACAACTCTTGGATTTCTGTGCCAGTATGGGCTTAGTAATCACAAACTCCTTTTTTAAACATAAGAACATTCACCGGTATACTTGGGAAGGCAGGGGAACCAGATCTGCCATTGACTATATAATAACAGATCAGGAATTCAGGAAGGCTGTGAGGGACACACGTGTATTCAGGGGATTCTTTGATGACACTGATCATTATTTAATCTGCAGTGAAATTGGGATTGTGAGGCCGAAAGTGCAGGAGGTCAGTTCCATATGTAGGAGGATAAGAGTGGAGAAACTTCAGGATAAGGAAATCAGGCACAAGCACATAACAGCGATCTCAGAAAGGTACCAGTTAGTTGAATGTAGTCCATTACAGTCATTGGAAAAGGAATGGACAAGGTACAGGGACACAGTACTAGAAGTGGCTAAAGAATGTCTTGGAACAGTAGTGTGTAAAAGTAGGACGAAGCAAACAGCTTGGTGGAATGACACAGTCAAGGCAGCCTGTAAAAGGAAAAAGAAGGCGTATCAAAAATGGCTACATACCAGAACCCAGGTAGACAGAGAAACTTATGTTGAAGAAAGAAACAAAGCCAAACAGATAATTGCAGAATCCAAGAAGAAATCTTGGGAAGACTTTGGAAACAGGTTGGATACTATGGGTCAAGCTGCTGGAAAACCATTCTGGAGTGTAACTAGCAGTCTTCGAAAGGGAGGTAAGAAGGAAATGACAAGTATTTTGGACAGGTCAGGAAAACTGCTGGTGAATCCTGTGGATGCCTAGGGCAGATGGAGGGAATACTTTGAAGAGTTGCTCAATGTAGGTGAAAATACGATCAGTAATGTTTCAGATTTCGAGGTAGAATGGGACAGGAATGATGATGGAAGTAGGATCACATTTGAGGAAGTGGAGAAAATGGTCAACAGGTTGCAGTGCAAGAAAGCAGCTGGGATGGATGAAATTAAGTCGGAACTCATCAAATGGCTACACAGGATAATTGAAATGGCCTGGGAGTCGGGACAGGTTACATCAGACTGGACAAAAGCAGTAATCACACCAATCTTTAAACATGGAAACAGAAAAGATTGTAACAACTACAGAGGTATCTCTTTAATCAGCGTTGTGGGTAAAATCTTCTCAGGTATTGTTGAAAGGAAAGTGCGAGTATTAGTTGAGAACCAATTGGATGAAAATCAGTGTGGGTTTAGGTCTCTTAGAGGTTGTCAGGACCAGATCTTTAGCTAACGGCAAATAATGGAGAAGTGTTATGAGTGGAACAGGGAATTGTATCTATGCTTTATAGATCTAGAGAAGGCATATGAACGGGTTCCTAGGAGGAAGTTATTGTCTGTTCTACGAGATTATGGAATAGGAGGCAAACTTTTGCAAGCAATTAAAGGTCTTTACATGGATAGTCAGGCAGCAGTTAGAGTTGACGGTAAATTGAGTTCATGGTTCAGAATAGTTTCAGGGGTAAAACAAGGCTGCAACCTGTCTCCACTGTTGTTCATATTATTTATGGATCATATGTTGAAAACAATAGACTGGCTGGGTGAGATTAAGATATGTGAACACAAAATAAGCAGTCTTGCATATGCGGATGACTAGATTCGACTGAAAGTTTGCAAAGTAATATTTCAGAGCTAGATCAGAAATGTAAGAACTATGGTATGAAGATTAGCATCCCCAAAACGAAAGTAATGGCAGCGGGAAAGAAATATAAACGGATTGATTGCCAAATAGGAGGAACAAAGTTAGAACAGGTGGACGGTTTCAAGTACTTAGGATGCATTTTCTCACAGGATGGCAACATAGTGAAAGAACTGGAAGCGAGGTGTAGCAAAGCTAATGCAATGAGCGCTCAGCTACGATCTACTCTCTTCTGCAAGAAGGAAGTCAGTACCAAGACTAAGTTATCTGTGCACTGTTCAATCTTTCGACCAACTTTGTTGTATGGGAGCGAAAGCTGGGTGGATTCAGGTTACCTTATCAACAAAGCTGAGGTTACGGATATGAAAGTAGCTAGGGTGATTGCAGGTACTAGTAGATGGGAACAATGGCAGGAGGGTGTCCAGAATGAGGAAATCAAAGAAAAACTGGGAATGAACTCTATAGATGTAGCAGCCAGGGCGAACAGGCTTAGATGGTGGGGTCATGTTACACGCATGGGAGAAGCAAAGTTACCCAAGAGACTCATGGGTTCAGCAGTAGAGGGTAGGAGGAGTCGGGGCAGACCAAGGAGAAGGTGCCTGGATTCGGTTAAGAATGGTTTTGAAGTAATAGGTTTAACACCAGAAGAGGCACAAATGTTAGCACTGAATAGGGGATCATGGAGGAATTTTATAAGGGGGCTATGCTCCAGACTGGACGCTGAAAGGCATAATCAGTCTTAAATGATGATGATGATGATGATGATGCCTATTTAATGAAAGAACGTGTTAAAACAGAAATAGTACTTAACAAGCCTTCCAAATAAACGAAGCGACATACAGTCACCCGTATCTGCCGAGGTAATCTTCACCTCACTGCCGTGAAAAGAATCTTTTAGTACGGGAAATTTAACTATTTTGTCACATCCGTCATCTGCTGGCAATCTATAATTGCACGCAATTAATACTACTTCATACAGCTGACAAAGAAAAAATTTCGTAAGTGATTCTGATGGTTCTATTGTGATGAAAACGTCAGAATAATCAGGTACAGCTTCAAATCTGACATACTCGCGAATATTAAGACGTAAACTCATCTCTGCAACAAAAGTACTCAATATTTAATATTTTCTCTTTGGGCTGTACCACTGTCGCACTGTATTTACGAAAAGACCTTTTACCGAGGCAACTGTCTAAGGTCCCTGAGACATTCGCCTGACTATAATGTTATATTTGAATAGACAAGATCTAGTATCACTTCGATCAAAAGTCATAAGTGACATACTGTAAAACAAATGTTCCTTTTCCACCGAAGGCCGACAGCTGCACAAACAACGCAGAACTAAGTAAATAAACTTATAACACTTTCCCGGCAAAGACTTAACTCTTTCTGTTTAGCTTCGTGGTTTTATATAGCATTTTCATTTTTCTCGTCAATATTTTTTACTACCGGTTAGGCGCACACTTGAAAAATTTCATCCCTGCTGTCGTTTATTTTCAGTTGCCTAATAATATGTGGAAAATGAGTTCTACACATAACATGTACGCTCCTAGTGGATGTTGAACTGAGCGGACCCAAATACACGCACGCTCTCGTTTTTCTGACGAATTTTCCTTAACCAGGTGGGGAGTCACTAGTTACCAGCTAGGTACAGTCACCAGAGCAATAAGTTTTACTACAGTTAGTCTCTTTCAGGTAAATCCCATGAATTATGTTCAGACAGTATGCAGTATCACAGAAAATTAACACATACATTAACAACCTTCTCAATTATTTTATATTTATGCTAATAGAAGTACGCAGGAAGAGTGTTATTCGATCAAGCAACGAAAGGATTTCTTCCGCCAGTCGCATGAAGATTATCGAACCAAGCAACGAACATATTTCTCCCCCCACTAACAAGAAACTTATATGAGAGGACGAAATCACTGATGCGGTAAAACAGCCCTGAAAAATTTCTGGGTACAAGTTGAAAAACACAAAAATGTATGTTTTGCTCAAGGCGGTATACTGAAAGTATTTTAGTGTAATTCATATAACCATGACGTGAACATACAAACGCAAGCATTACTATATCTTTTGGCAACTAATGACTAATTTGTAACGCACTACGGTCAACGATAAACGAAGCCAACTTGGTTCATCCATTCTGAGTTACATCTCTCTCTCTCTCTCTCTCTCTCTCTCTCTCTCTTTGAAGAAGTTGTTATGAGTAATGTGCAGCAAACACTGGATTCGCTATTCAGACGCATATTTCACGAAACGGAATACGAGTATTACTAATTCCTCTGAGACGTAGACCGACGTGTATAGAAATTTACCATATATGATATATTCTGTGTGTGTGTGTGTGTGTGTGTGTGTGTGTGTGTGTGTGTGTGAAAAAAATAATCTTGCGTGTGTTAGATATGCGGCCACAGAAATGTTAAATTTTGCAGAAAAGCTAGGTACAGTCACCAGAGCAATACGTTTTACTACAGTTAGTCTCATTCAGGTAAATCCCATGAATTATGTTCCGACAGTATGCAGTGTCACAGAAAATTAACACTGTTACACATTCGGCTTTCTTAGGTATTATTAATTGCACCGAAATACTTTTTAGAAAGATAAAAATAATCCTGACACTTCGTGTAGATCGCCAAATTGACGGAAAACAATGCTCGGAGTTTATACAGGCGCAGAGAGAACTGCAGAGCCAATAAAAGTGCGGTGATCAATACTCAGCGTGTGCCAGCGTACCAGACCGAAACACGTCACCCGGTGCTCAAAGCAAACGATCAAGTTGCACTTGGGGTTAAGCCGATCCCTCCCCCCGGTCTTTCAGTCAGAGAGAAATCAAGTACAAATTGAACAGTGTGTCGTGTGCGTAAAAGAGAGAGAGAGAGAGAGAGAGAGAGAGAGAGAGAGAGAGAGAGAGAGAGAGAGCTAGCGTGCTTGATTGAGCCCACGATTTTCTTTTCTTTTCGGTGGCAGTGGAAGCCCATATTTTTCTTTAATGGTAAATATGAACGATGACTTCGTCCATTACTGCATGTACTGTATATTACGTAGCAGGAGCTTCACGGCGAAACCACCATGGGTAAAATCAGATCGATCTGTTTCAGCTAATTTCATAAACCTCATCAACAACAATTATCAATATTACTATTAAATTAAAGATTATTAAATTTAGATATTTAATGACACTACGTTACAAACGATAAATAAAATAAATGATTGGCATGCCCAAACGTCTGCCTTCTGCGCGCGACGATGTTCAAAGATGGCTTCTCTCTCTCTTTTTTTTTATTTCTCGTGTCGACTAATTACATGCCCAGTACTTCAGTTCGCATGAATATGACGACGAAAACTGTGTGCAAATTATGTTTTCGTAAAGTAAACACAGAAAAAAGTAGAGAAGGGGAGTAAAACTGTTCTCCTCTGTCTTTCGTAGCGGATTTCTATCTCCTGTTGACTTTAGCGATAAAGACAAATTGGTTATGTCTGACTTCACTAAGCACCCACATCCACAGACAAGGCCACTACAGCCCAAGTTTGAGCAGTGTCCCTCGTATCAGAAGTAGCCAGTTCGAATCCTGGTAATGGTTAGAATTTTTTTTCGTCAGTATTTCGCTCACAAGAGGAGATGTGGTGGCGCACAGTTCATGGACTAAATTAGAAATCTCTCAGCAGTGCCTCTTCGAATAAAGACATATGACATTGTCGATGGTCATCTGTCCATCCGGCAGCACTCATAGGGTTACTCGAAAGAGTAGGCTATGTGAAGGCAACGGTTTCTATCTCTCCATTCTACATCCACGTGAACAACACGAGAAAGAAGAACTCTACAGGCGCTCATCACATTCACCTATGCTTTCCGCATACATTTACGCAGGTGCTACTGTGTGGCAAGTACTTTGGGCAGGTCAACCAACTCCTTCGGGTCTCCCAACACCCCCTCCCCTAACATACGTATAATTTCGTTCAAGTTTTTCATTGTTTTCGTGAAACAGAGAAACTGAGTAACAATTCTGCTAGATTTCCGTGGAGCAGTGTTCACCGCTAGCGTAGTTTAGGCAGAGAATGTCGCACGCATCGTAAAAGCGTCTTAATATGACCAACTAGGCTGTATATAAAAAGAGGAAGCCGCGCATTCCGTCCATTTCCTTCACTCCGCAGAGGTCAACGGCAGGCTGCAGTAAACACTAGTTATCTCTTTCCAACAAATTCGCGTCCACCAGAGTTCGCCGTGCACGTTTTCTCAGAGGTAACTATTTGAGAGTAGTATTTCAGAATATTCTCATTCTACTGTACAACTATATGTGTACAAGGCGCCATGATGGATGATTGTACAACACAATTTACGGCCTACTTTCAGTCTGATCTCAGTCTCATCGGTATCTGGTAAGGTCTCTCAAAGCAGGCACTATTACAATATTACTAATAATCCATTGCCATCAAATTAACAGTTCAGATGTTGTTAACCTCTGCGCTCAACACTACACACATTTCACCATTTACGGCGGATTTCCAAGTTCACTAAAAAATGAAGAAGGATCTGTAAATGATACACTTCTTCTCCGAGACTAACGGCGTCACTGCAGGCTGAGGAGGAGCACTTTAGTTTCAGCAACCCCACAGAGGATTTCGGCATAGTGCAGATTTATGCAAGCGCACAAAGTCCGCGTGCCCCCCCCCCGCCCCCCCCCACCGCTCTCTCTCTCTCTCTCTCTCTCTCTCTCGTGTGTGTGTGTGTGTGTGTGTGTGTGTGTGTGTGTGTGTGTGTGTGTGTGTGTGTGTGTGTGTGTGTGTCAGCAGTGCTTCAGTCTAGCAATCGTTGGGAATCGAAACGCTTTCCACGCACGTCATTACAGACCGGATATTAAGCAGAACGTTGACACTGTCGCCGCCGCATCAACGACCACAACCAACACCATGTATAACGGTGCGTAATGCGACGTCTTTGTACGCATACGGTGGAGATTTGAAGAATGAGGCATTGTGATGGAATATTAATTCAGATAATGTCCAAGGCCGTCATGACAACACGTTGTACTCCGCTAAGCATGGATCAGAATGCAATGTTATTGTAAGGAAGTTGGCGAACAGTAGTAATGAATGGACTGGACACGCTGAAAGTATAAAAGACGTTAACCATAGCCACGAATCAATATAACCCTGGACAGACTCAAGTATAAAAGACGATACAATCAACATAGCCCACAAGCGAAGTCCCGTAATATATGAGAGATGGAAGATTATGGTTTAATGTTGTTACAGTCGAGTGACTGAAGCTGAATAGTACAAGATCTCGGAAAGAAATAGAGCGCATTCTTTTTTTTCCTAAAGGAATCAACGCGGCAATCATTGGGCATTGCTTACCGAAATGTGGGTGTCAGACAGGGATTTGAACCATAGCGCTCCCGAATATGAATGGGGTGTCTTAATCTCACTACTAACGCGTCTTCGTTCAATTCGTACGGGGTTTGGGGTGCGGCCCGGTCACAGTGCCACTAAGCACATAGTAAGTAAGCGCAAGTGTCCGCTGGAAAGGGGGGTGGGCGGGAAAGGTAGGGGGTGGGGGTAGGGGTAGGGGTAGGGGACAACATGGGGCATTTACCCACTCCTGCAATCTGAGGTACAGGTTTTCTACTCACTACGGAATTCTAATTTCTAGCAATCGTTGTCTGCGATGCTGCTAAACTGCAGAATAATACAGCGTAGTGCGACGGGAAGTACTGTGACTTAAACAGTGACTAGGGACCTTTTTTTTCCCACGCCGTTCATGAGAACTTATGCTGGTACCTTGGCGTGATGGCTGTTTCGGCGCTATTCTGCAGTTGCGATGGATGCGAACATTTACAAAGCAGTGCTAAAATAGAGTAACTAATCTTTCCTCTGCCTCTTCGTAGCACAGTTCTTTTCGAGCTGCTGAAAGGTGCCGATCCAGTACTCTGAAACGTGGATTCCAGTGTAACAATCATGGCAGCAGTATACGTGCCTGTCATTCGTCCCCAGTTGCTCAAAAACGGCCCCTCCCTTGCTGCACAATGGATTCACAGTAATAGTTTGTCTGTGGACAAAGGGGATCCGCGATTGATTGCTTGCATATTTCACATTTAGTTTTCCATGGTGGAGCTATTGCGATGAACTCTAAACAACAAAGTCACCTGTACTTAATCTACGAGTCCAAATGCTTCCGCCGAAACAGAAAATCCCGTTTTATGTGCTGGAAGACAGGGTAAAAAATTTAAATTTTCAACGTAGAAAAGCAGCTGTTTCCAGAGTTTGTAGCTTCTCAACTCTATGGAGTGGGACACAGCGCCAAATGCAGTTATAGACCTATAAATCCCGCAAGCTAGTTAGCCTGACTGCATAGCAACGAGACGACCTACGCTGTTAAAAGTCGATCCTATTGACCCGTTTTGGATGATTTGGGAAGATTTCTCACCATGCTCCAGACTACACTTTACGTCAACAAGCTAAAAATGTAGTTTTTTAATTTTAGTTTTACCAGTATCAAAAAAAGGAAGTATGTAGGCGTTGAAATAAAGTCATTAACGTGTTCAGATGTGTTTTACAAGCACAGAAAGTATTATAGATGACATTAAATCCAGTAGGCTTCTGTTTTTTTTCCTTTCTTCTTTTTCTTCAAGGTTACAGTCTATTCCTCCATTACGAGCAGTATTAATGTTTGTTACTTTTGTTGATATTTAACAGGATTTACTCGATCGTTATGACTGTTTCTGTTTCAGATTTTTTATATTCATTTCAAACCCCATTACAGGGCTATAAACAATTTTTTGCGAAAACTTTCAAACTATATTTCATAGCTCGTTGGATACGCTGGATTAAATCATATCAGGAAGAAATTTTAGATCTCTGGATAAAAAGGATGGCATTCTAATTCATATTAGATGTACACTGCAATACAATTGTAAAATATCAAAGTAATCTATCTTTAAAATATTAATTAGATAACTACCAATCGTTTGAGACAAAAGTTTCGAGTCCTTATTGTCACATGTAGTTCCGTGGGCCTAACACGTTTCTGTCTCACCGAATTAATTAGATAAAATGTGGCTATTTTAGAAGTTTACTCCCTCTTCAAAAAATTTCCGCTGACACCCATGAGAGCAACAATGCCGTAAGACGACCACAGATCCTGATTTTCTGTTGTACAGCTCTTATTCTGCTTTGGGTAACATTTACCAACTATTGTTTGCCGAAAACCATTTGTGGTTCTCTTGAGGGGAGATGAATTCCAAACCGTAAGAAAATAATTTGGCAGTAGCTAGCACCAAATGGTACAGAAAGAGTACGTTGGTCAATCCACCATGAATGGCAAAGGACGATTGGGGTTTAACACACCACCAAAAACTAGATCATTTGAGATACGGTTTCTAGTTCTTGCAGTGTACATAATGAACTGGAACTCTACCGATAAAATTTGAGAGGTTGCTCAGTGATACTGTCAGGTTAGTTCTGTATAAGGGAGCGTGATCTCCAGTGATTAGTTACAGAGTGATTGCATTTTGTTTGATTTCTCACCCCCGTTTATTTTTCTAACTGTACTGCACTGAAAATATCTTCACAACAGCGCAAATAACGACTGCTTGCCTTGTATGTCGTGTTTGGAAACAAACTACTTCTGATCACTCACGGTACTTGTTGTCGACAAACCTAGTGCCCATTTCACTCTTCACCCTCTGATTTGTATTCAGTCCTGCTGTGTTCTGTATCCGGTTTGTATTCCTACGTATTTGCAAGTAACTGGTAACACGCAGTAACATGGATACGTTAACTCATGAAGAAATGGTCGACGCGCACCTCTTGTATGTGTTCAATAAACGCATAAGAAAAGTGGCAGAGCGAAGCTATGCTGAGCTGTTCCTGCAACCAGGTAATCACAGCACACTACTTATACATCTGCACACAGGTGCCTACGATAAACTGGATCCTGCTGTGTGTATAAATTACTTCCATTGTTGTTTAGGTAGTTTCATAGAAACAAAAGTAATCATAACCATATTATTAATCTGTAACATGACACCTAAGATCTCTGGCCCCTTATAACAAAGTATTCAGAAATTATCCCTGAACAACCTCCGAAACTTAGCACACACTTTTCTAATATTGGAAACATTCTGGAGAATACACACAACACTTGGTTTGAAGATGTTGCTCCATTGCTATTTGTGACACAACAACGTCGACGCACCACGGCCGAGCATTCATTACTTAACACAGCCTGGTCGTGCGGACAACTTGTTTCTGTCGTTAGTTCGAGCTGCGACCATAGTTACTGTGTTGACGTCGCTTATACGTCAGGAATAAAATCTAAGTTTTTTGGACGAACGGTGTACGATACCTACGAGGGGCATTCAACAAGTAATGAACACACATTTACCTGAGAGCAGATTGATTTTATTCAAAACTCCAATACACCATATTATTGCCAAATCTTTTGGCTACAAAACCATATTTTTCAAAATCTCTGTTCAATACCACTGCTTAATGCTACTTTAATGGGACGGCTTGTATACCCGCATAGTACCACTCTACTGGTCGACGTCGGAGCGAACATCTTGCTGCTTTCAACAACCTCCTTATCATCCACGTACTGCTTCCCGTGGAGTGCATCCTTCATTGGGTGAGACAGATGGAAATCGGCAGGTGCGACATCCGGGCTGTAGGGTGGATGAGGAAGAAAAGTCCAAAGAAGTTTTGTGAGCTCCTCTTAGGTGCGCAGACTTGTGTGAGGCTTTGCGTTCTCCTGGAGAAGGAGAAGTTCGTTTGCATTTTTGTGGCGACGAACACGGTGAAGTTGTTTCTTCAATTTCCTGATGGTAGCACGATACACTTCGGAGTTGACCGTTACATGTGAGGGAGGACATCAAACAGAATATCCCCTTCAGAGACACGATGTTCCGCAAAAGATTGTCACGATCAGTTGCGTACCGCACGAACACGGTGAAGTTGTTTCTTCAATTTCCTGATGGTAGCACGATACACTTCGGAGTTGACCGTTACATGTGAGGGAGGACATCAAACAGAATATCCCCTTCAGAGACACGATGTTCCGCAAAAGATTGTCACGATCAGTTGCGTACCGCACAAGAAATTCCACGCATCTAGTCCTTTGTTGCTCTTTATGGTCTTCTGTTAGGCGGCGAGGAACCCAGCGGGCACACACCTCTGAGTGTTCCAAATGGTGTAAGAGTGCGTCAGACTTTCAATTGAGTAGCGAAGTGGGTGTTTGTGATCCCTCGATTACCTCGAATGAGAGTGTCCGTAAGAGTCATCGCTGTGGCGGCCGGCCGCCATGCAGGAAATCGGACAGTTTGCGCGACCTTTTTGCGATGATACAGACGCCTCGTCGAACAGCTCACAGTGCTTTTGTACAGTGAAAGGCCCCTGTAGACATCCAGCAAGCGCCTATGTATATGTGCGATGCCAAAAGAAACTCAGTGACAGCTCTCTAAATGGTTCAAATGGCTCTGAGCACTATGGGACTTAACTGCTGAGGTCATCAGTCGCCTAGACCTTAGAATTAGTTAAACCTAACTAACCTAAGGACATCACGCACATCCATGCCCGAGGCAGGATTCGAACCTGCGACCGTAGCAGTCGCGCGGTTCCGAACTGAAGCGCCTAGAACCGCAAGGCCACCGCGGCCGGCGACAGCTCTCTGCTTGGAACGCAACTCCGTTACAGCCGCCATTTTAAAGGCTACGTATAGCGCCGCCACCTATCGTAATTTCATGAAGCTACAGACGCTGAAGCAGAAGTATTCCACGGTGTCGCAAAACAAATTCCGCATTTTTTCTACCGAAACTGGCCGAGAAAAAAGGTGTTGCATTATTTATTGAATGCTCCTAGTACTCCCTCAATAGTGGGCTAACTGAGCAGCGAATGCGCGTGTTAAGAGTAAGCTCTCAGCGTGTGCGTGTCCTGTTTGATAGGTATCTGGCGGTCTCCACGGCGGCCGCAGCTCCGTTACGCGGGCGGCGGCTGTGACGGCGCGACTCACTTCCCGCTGCGTTCCGCAGGCCGAGCAGGCGAGCGGCCGCGCCCCCGCCGCAGGTGCGCGCCTACACGCCGCTCTGCTCGTAGCGGGCGCCACCCACGCGCTACGGTTCTGGCCCCCTGTTACACCCTGGTCGTCGTAACTCGCGACTGTTCGTCCAGTGTTGTGGTGCTACAGACGATTACGGAGCCGTCTATGAGATCCACAGCGCCGTAGACAAAGGTGCACGGGTTGGTGCCGTGCTCCTTGGTTTCAGGAAGGCATTTAATCAGTCCCGCATTACCGTTTAATGAACTAAACACGACATTACATAGTATCGGACCAGATTTGTTACTGGATTCGAAACTTCCCTGCAGATAGGACTCAATTCGCTGCTCTTCACAGAATAAAATCGACAGATGTGAAAGTAATTTCAGACGTGCCCGCGCGGATGGCCGTGCTGTCTAACGCACGGCTTTCCGGGCGGGAAGGAGCGCCTGGTCCCCAGCACGAATCCGCCCTGCGGCTTTGTGTCGAGGTCCGGTGAACCGGTCAGTCTGTGGATGGTTTTTAGGCGGTTTTCCATCTGCCTCGGCGAATTCGGGCTCGTTCCCCTTATTCCGCCTCATCTACACTATGTCGGCGATTGCTGCGCAAACAAGTTCTCCACGTACGCGTACAGCACCATTACTCTTCCACGCAAACACAGGGGTTACACTGGTCTGGTGTGAGACGTTCCCTGGGGGGTCCACCGGGGGCCGAACCGCACATTAACCCTGGGTTCGTTGTGGTGCAGCGGAGGGGTGACGTGGACTGTGGTAGTCGTCGTGGGGTTGTGGACCAAGGCGGCTACGGCGGGGACGGCGCCTCTCCGTCGTTTCTAGGTCCCCAGTTAAAACACAAATACAAAAAATACAAATTTCAGAAGTACCACAATGATGTGTGATAGGACGTTTACGATTTACGATTTATATTAGTAATTTAATGAAAAACGTCGGAAGCTCATGCAAGCTGGTCAGAAGGCCAGAAAGATCGATTGAAAAGCGTCGGCGACTAGCGCAGGGACCCGAACTTGACAGTGAAAACGAAAGGAACATGTTACGCATAAACAGGCGATTAAGGTACTACTCTTCCATTACACCATTGGCGACAAATCGTTGCACACGGTAAATACCGTAAAATAACCAGCCGGAGAACCACCAGGTGGAACAACCACGTAACACAAATAGTAGGGCAAGCAGCTACTTCACAGATTCATGTAGACAATTTTAAGTTATTGTAATTGTTTCACAAAACAATAGGCTTGCGAAACACAGACCGACCGATTCTTGACCACTGATCGTCAGCCTGGGATCTTTACGAGACGGGATTAATATATGACAGACAAGATCCAACGAAGAGCGGCACGCTTAGTCACTGGATCATCTAGTCGGCGCTAGAGTGTTACGGAGATGTTCAACAAACTCTTCTAGATTCTGATGCTACAAGATATACGTTTCGCATCACGTAGAGGTTTTGCTGTTGATATTCCTAGTGAGTACATCTCGCGAAGGGCTGGGCAACGCACTGATTCCTCCCAAATACGTCTCGCGATATGATCGCAACGAGAAATTCCGAGGTACAGCAGTTTACCGACAATCTGTCATCCCACGCGCCATATGTGGTGTAACAGTAAAGAAGGGAAAATATGATACGAAAGTACTCTCCGCCATACACCATAAAGTGGCTTGAGGAGTACAGAATGATGTGGATGAAACGAATGGAAAGCATAATGTCTGACGTTGACACACAGCTTAGTCCTCTAATTTCATAAAGGACCCCATAATCGCCTACAAAACTGTCTACCCTTTACGTATTCTGCACCTATACGTTATACAACTTCAGCCGTAAGCCACTCCGAAAAACAATAATTGATGTTTCTTTTTTCTTATAAATGTGACATTAGTTCGTCAGATATTAATTGCAAATAGCTCTGAACAGATACAAATTACACTGTTTCTGTTGTGGTAAATGTCAAGATAGTTCTCCACAATGGTCTATCCTCTTCCCCACCGTCTTCGTCACTGCCTAGCTTCTGCTCACTGTAATCAAACCTGTGTGTCCATCTACAATTGCAAACCCCCACCCCCACCACTGTCGCCATTACCCTCCTCTCTCTCATACCACAATGAGGTTTCTTTGAATGGCCTATCAACCGATCACTTATTTTACTTAAACTGAGCTAATAATCTTTTCTTCACAATTAGATTCAGTATCTCCTCATTTCTTACTTCATCCGCCCACATAATCTCCAATATTTTTCTGTAACACCGTGTTTCAAAAGTTTCTATTCTCATTTTGTCTGGATTGTTTATCGTTGAGATTTCACTTTCATAGAAGACTACAATTCAGATAAATACCTTCAGAAATACTTCCTAACAGTTAAATTAGTATGTTAACAAATTTCTTTTTTTACGGAAATGCGTTTCTTGATTTTGCCAGTCCGCGTTTTATATGCGCTCTACAACGTCCGGGCTCACTTAGTTTCTTGCCCACAAAAAAGAAACAAAAAATTTAAATCTATTAAGTTACGGATGCGGCGTCACCCTCGATGGGAAATATTAGTGAATGAAAATATGCTGAGTTCATGAGTTTCTTCACATTTTTAAATCAACTATAGCATTAACGTTGCGTAGTGCTCACGTATCTGAACAAATGCACTTCATTAATTCCAGGGTGGGGGATTTACAATCATGGCTGTCGTCTATCTGCAGTCCCCAGAACTTAACACTTGTTACTTCTTGGATTTCATATCAACCATAACCAATATCGTCGACTATCGTCAGGGCGAGCTCAAATGCACGTTTCTGCACAACTCCGCTGGCCACCGTACAGTGCCTGGTATTTGTTACCATTATTGGCTACTTGCCTTTGCGCAGAAGAAAACATCGTGAGCGTGGAGAGCGAACTGTGTTTCACATGGTCCCTGTTTTCTTCAGTGTAACTTTTCTCGGAGAGAAGTTTCTTCTTCGCAAAATGCAATTACATTCGTATCTAGCATTTACTCCAAAGATCCTGCAACAGAAGGACGTTAAGGATATTGGTTTGTAGTTCTTCATGTCCTTTCTTTTGCTCTGCTTATCCATGGGAGTAACCTGCCCCTTTTCCAACGGTGGGAAATTCATCGCTGCACGAAAGATTCTCAATAAACGTGAATGGGAGAGTTGAAGATGGCAGCTAATATCCAAAGTAACGCCTCTGCGTAGCATGTAATCAACTCTATCAACTAAAACAAAATAAAGCATTAAAACAAGTATACAGAAATAATTAAAATAACAAAAGTAGCTACACGTGGGGGGCTGATCACTTTAGTACAAACGGATAAAACAGCCATCTTGTAGGCCATCAAAAACGCCAACCTCTTAGATTCGAGTTATTTCAGAACACAACATTTTCAAAAAAAATTTACCGCGTTCCTCACATTATTAGATGAGAGGGAATAAACGATGTTGTGATGAACGCCAGTGGACCATCGTACTGTGCAACCCACAAAAGGAGGGGGGAGGGGGGGGGAATATGGTAACAACGCCGGAAATTCATATTTCAGCATAAATGCAGGTGATAGCCAAGCCTGTAGGTTGCACTGTTGTATTCAATCCACGAAAACAGCACCTGTGTAATGTCCTCAATACGTTGCAAATGTCAGTCATGGTCTGTGTAGTTGAGAGTGCATAATGTAGCAGCTCGATGCATTGGAACGTGAGCAAATTGTTGGTGCTCGTATGGTGGATGCTCCCGCTACCAAGGTAGGCAAAATGTGTGGTGTATCAAGGAGCATCAATCCAAGATTTATACAGCGTAAGAGGAAAGCGGTAAAACATTATCCGTTAAGTCACAACGCGGGCGAAAGTGTGTGTTGGGTGATTCTGACGGACAGTCATTGAAGAGGATTCTGACGAAAATAAAGAGGACGACAACTGCAAAAGACACCACAGAACTGAATGTCGCACTCACGAACCCTGTCGGCAACAAAACATAAAGCGAGTTCCACAAGCAGGGAATTTAGGGGGCGAGCTGTAATTTCAAAGACAGCAACGTGACCCCACATGCAATGTAGTGCCGAAGCCATAAAACCTGTATTACGGAGAATGAAAGAAAGTCATTTGGTCAATGAGTCTTGTTTCGCACGATTTCCAACTTTTGGCCGAGATTACATCGCAAGAGTAAAATATGGCATACAAGATCGCATTACTGCCAAGCATTTTGTGAGCATTTTGGTTGCTCAAGTCCATATCATGGTACAACTTTTGTTGCCCAATGGTGATTCTTTGTCCCAATACGATACTGTTAGCCTTTGTGGTCTATTTTGGGTTGGTTGGTTGATTTGAAGGAGGGGACCAAACAGTGCGGTCATCGGTCCCCTCGAGTTAGGGAAGGATGAGGAAGAAAGTCGGCCGAGCCCTTTCAAGGGAACCATTTGCCGGAAGCTATTTAGGGAAAACATGAAACACCTAAATCAAGATGGCCAGACGCGGGTTTGAACCGTCGTCCTGCCGAGTGCGAGTCCAGTGTGTTAACCACTGCGCCACCTCGCTCAGTGTCTATTTTGGAGAGAACTTCCGGAACTTCCCACTATTTTGTGAGAAGAATGGTATAATATTCTTCTGAAAATTATACAAGACCTGTATTTATCCGCTCCGAGATGACTGGAAGTATTAGGCATGGTAATGTGTTGTGTTTTTGGTGTTCCCATATTTTTGTCCACTTCCTATTTGTGTGAGTATGCTGCCATTGGCTATCTCGTCTGCTACAATCAACAACCACTGTCTGAGTGAAGTTGTGGCAGCACTTATCCTACATACGCCAGTGCACTCACTGTCATCATTCAATAAGACAACGCCATAATGTATGTAGCTCAAGTTATTCATGCAGTCCCCACGACACAACGGACAACGTAGTTTTCTTAGCCCTTTAAGAGACAAGGTAAATATATATATATATATATATATAGGGCTCCAATGGTCTCAAATAGGTTTATAGCTTTGTTTACTTCTACCAACATATTGTATTGGTATTAATACATTCAGAATAGTTTCTCAGGGAAGTATGAATACCATTTTTAAGTTTCTAAGTCGGCAGGCTTGAGACATCAGCGAACAAGTGAGTAATGGTATGAGTATTTACCAATGGCCTTTGAGGCACTCTTCTTCGGAGCTGGTTTTCCGTCCAGCCAGCATTTGTCACCCGCGGATTTACTGTTCTGATGTAAATGACGGTACGTTCAATTCATTATAACATATCCTACACTGTAAAGTATAAAATTACTACGGAACCCGTTTCTAAGCATATTTACAGCCAGTTTTCTTTCGCGTAGCACATGTAAGCAAACAGATTGTAGCTAATTCATTTCCTATTTACATACAATTTTACTGATTATATACTGTGAAACGCTTCTTCTAATGAAGAATAACTTTGCAGGTAATTTTGTTTCACAAATTATCTTGTAAATGTTAGTCACTGAGGTCAAATAAATTATTTCCGCTAACAGTGGTCCTATAGGATTATGTCTGTAAGTATGCAAAAGTACTCACTTTTGCTTTGTCTTTACAGTTAGACATTCATGATTTTTTTTAAGTTCTCAAGGAGGTAGCATAGATTCACGGCATATGAAGTTCTGGCTGATCGTGTAATGAACTGCTGGGAAGAGTTCGCAAAAGAGCAAGCAGAGGAATCAGAATCTGGAAGAGACTGTTGTAGATGATTAGCTGCTATTTCTATATACGAACACTATTACGGTAACTGACAGTAGTCTGGGTAACAGAGTGTCGATGGACTAGTGGGTGAAGCGTCTAGTACCGATGCGTTGAACGAGTCGGGTGGACTGTTGCCCTGAGCTTGAAGAAACATTTCATTTCATGAACGTCGTGCAACCGATTCTGATACTGACTAAGCTGTAAATATGAATTTATATGCATGGTCTAAAGTTGGTTGTGAACTACAGTCTTTTGGGAAACGTCTTCCTCCAGAGGACATATGTTTACTGACAGGTTGACATTAGCGCAACGCCGGTTAATATTGGCCGGCGGGAAGTAGGGACCACTTGGTGTTTCTCGGGTTTACTGCAAAACAGCGGACTCATACGGTATGTTGAACAAAGCGGGGTTCTCTCTACACATTTGCTAGAACCTAAGAAATGTAGATGTTGAGTTTGTGTCAGAAATAAATTTTATTTGATTTTGGGAGTCGAAGCTGCTGAACGATGTAATTTTCAGCTTCTATCTATATATTTCCCCCCCCCCCCCATGAACCATGGACCTTGCCGTTGGTGGGGAAGCTTGCGTGCCTCAGCGACACAGATGGTCGTACCGTAGGTGCAACCACAACGGAGGGGTATCTGTTGAGAGGCCAGGCAAACATGTGGTTCCTGAAGAGGGGCAAGCAGCCTTTTCAGTAGTTGCAGGGGCAACAGTCTGGATGATTGACTGATCTGGCCTTGTAACATTAACCAAAACAGCCTTGCTGTGCTGGTACTGCGAACGGCTGAAAGCAAGGGGAAACTACAGCCGTAATTTTTCCCGAGGACATGCAGCTTTACTGTATGATTAAATGATGATGGCGTCCTCTTGGGTAAAATATTCCGGAGGTAAAATAGTCCCCCATTCGGATCTCCGGGCGGGGACTACTCAAGAGGACGTCGTTATCAGGAGAAAGAAATCTGGCATTCTACGGATCAGAGCGTGGAATGTCAGATCCCTTAATCGGCCAGGTAGGTTAGAAAATTTAAAAAGGGAAATGGATAGCTTAAAGTTAGATATAGTGGGAATTACTGAAGTTCGGTGGCAGGAGGAACAAGACTTTTGGTCAGGTGATTACAGGGTTATAAATACAAAATCAAATAGGGGTAATGCAGGAGTAGGTTTAATAATGAATAAAAAAATAGGAGTGCGGGTTAGCTACTACAAACAGCATAGTGAACGCATTATTGTGGCCAAGATAGACATGAAGCCCACGCCTACAACAGTAGTTCAAGTCTATATACCAACTAGCTCTGCAGATGACGAAGAAATTGAAGAAATGTATGACGAGATAAAAGAAATTATTCAGGTAGTGAAGGGAGACGAAAATTTAATAGTCATGGGTGACTGGAATTCGTCAGTAGGAAAAGGGAGAGAAGGAAACATAGTAGGTGAATATGGATTGGGGGGAAGAAATGAAAGAGGAAGCCGCCTTGTAGAATTTTGTACAGAGCATAACTTAATCATAGCTAACACTTGGTTCAAGAATCATGAAAGAAGGTTGTATACCTGGAAGAATCCTGGAGATACTAAAAGGTATCAGATAGATTATATAATGGTAAGACAGAGATTTAGGAACCAGGTTTTAAATTGTAAGACATTTCCAGGGGCAGATGTGGACTCTGACCACAATCTATTGGTTATGAACTGCAGATTGAAACTGAAGAAACTGCAAAAAGGCAGGAATTTAAGGAGATGGGACCTGGATAAATTGAAAGCACCAGAGGTTGTAGAGAGTTTCAGGGAGAGCATAAGGGAACAATTGACAGGAATGGGGGAAAGAAATACAGTAGAAGAAGAATGGGTAGCTCTGAAGGATGAAGTAGTGAAGGCAGCAGAGGATCAAGTAGGTAAAAAGACGAGGGTTAATAGAAATCCTTGGGTAACAGAAGAAATATTGAATTTAATTGATGAAAGGAGAAAATATAAAAATGCAGTAAATGAAGCAGGCAAAAAGGAATACAAACGTCTCAAAAATGAGATCGACAGGAAGTGCAAAATGGCTAAGCAGGGATGGCTAGAGGACAAATATAAGGATGTAGAGACTTGTCTCACTAGGGGTAAGATAGATACTGCCTACAGGAAAATTAAAGAGACCTTTGGAGAGAAGAGAACCACTTGTATCAATATCAAGAGCTCAGATGGAAACCCAGTTCTAAGCAAAGAAGGGAAGGCAGAAAGGTGGAAGGAGTATATAGAGGGTTTATACAAGGGCGATATACTTGAGGACAATATTATGGAAATGGAAGACGATGTAGATGAAGATGAAATGGGAGATATGATACTGCGTGAAGAATTTGACAGAGCACTGAAAGACCTGAGTCGAAACAAGGCCCCGGGAGTAGACAACATTCCATTGGAACTACTGATGGCCTTGGGAGAGCCAGTCATGACAAAACTACCATCTGGTGAGCAAGATGTATGAGACAGGCGAAATACCCTCAGACTTCAAGAAGAATATAATAATTCCAATCCCAAAGAAAGCAGGTGTTGACAGATGTGAAAATTACCGAACTATCAGTTTAATAAGTCACTGCTGCAAAATACTAACGCGAATTCTTTACAGACGAATGGAAAAACTGGTAGAAGCGGACCTCGGGGAAGATCAGTTTGGATTCCGTAGAAATGTTGGAACACGTGAGGCAATACTAACCTTACGACTTATCTTAGAAGAAAGATTAAGAAAAGGCAAACCTACGTTTCTAGCATTTGTAGACTTAGAGAAAGCTTATGACAACGTTAACTGGAATACTCTCTTTCAAATTCTGAAGGTGGCAGGGGTAAAATACAAGGAGCGAAAGGCTATTTACAATTTGTACAGAAACCAGATGGCAGTTATAAGAGTCGAGGGGCATGAAAGGGAAGCAGTGGTTGGGAAAGGAGTGAGACAGGGTTGTAGCCTCTCCCCGATGTTATTCAATCTGTATATTGAGCAAGCAGTAAAGGAAATAAAAGAAAAATTCGGAGTAGGTATTAAAATTCATGAAGAAGAAGTAAAAACTTTGAGGTTCGCCGATGACATTGTAATTCTGTCAGAGACAGCAAAGGACTTGGAAGAGCAGTTGAACGGAATGGACAGTGTCTTGAAAGGAGGATATAAGATGAACATCAACAAAAGCAAAACAAGGATAATGGAATGTAGTCAAATTAAATCGGGTGATGCTGAGGGGATTAGATTAGGAAATGAGACACTTAAAGTAGTAAAGGAGTTTTGCTATTTAGGGAGTAAAATAATTGATGATGGTCGAAGTACAGAGGATATAAAATGTAGACTGGCAATGGCAAGGAAATCGTTTCTGAAGAAGAGAAATTTGTTAACATCGAGTATAGATTTAAGTGTCAGGAAGTCGTTTCTGAAAATATTTGTATGGAGTGTGGCCATGTATGGAAGTGAAACATGGACGATAACTAGTTTGGACAAGAAGAGAATAGAAGCTTTCGAAATGTGGTGCTACAGAAGACTGCTGAAGATAAGGTGGGTAGATCACGTAACTAATGAGGAGGTATTGAATAGGATTGGGGAGAAGAGAAGTTTATGGCACAACTTGACTAGAAGAAGGGATCGGTTGGTAGGACACGTTTTGAGGCATCAAGGGATCACAAATTTAGCATTGGAGGGCAGTGTGGAGGGTAAAAATCGTAGAGGGAGACCAAGAGATGAATACACTAAGCAGATTCAGAAGGATGTAGGTTGCGGTAGGTACTGGGAGATGAAGAAGCTTGCACAGGATAGAGTAGCATGGAGAGCTGCATCAAATCAGTCTCAGGACTGAAGACCACAACAACAACAACATCTATATTTTTAAAGTTAAGGAGTAATATTATCATACATTAATATTTAAGTAGCCTAATGTATCATAATAATGAATTCCCCCGCATTCAAGGCGGTTTCTGTTTCCGCTGTCGTTTAATGTAGAATGTCAGTCGGGTGGTATGGCCCATATAAACTTTTTTGCTTTTTTGTTTTTCTTTTTTGTTTTTAGGGCAAAGTGCCAAATATGAAGAAGAAGACTGACGATGAGGGTCAAGGGGAGTGATCCGAGACTGCAATGAAGCAAGCGGTTGAAGAGTTTTGGAAAACGAAATGAGCGAAAGGGCTGCTGCAAGTCGTTTCGATGTTCCTAGAACCACATTGCAAAGGAGATTATCAGTTGTGATAATCGGCAGCCATCTATGATACCTGGGTTTCTCAAAGCAACATCTGAAGAAAATTACGAAGAAATGCTTGTACGATACATGGCAGATTTAGTTCTGGTTAATACCGCCACGTAAGATTGAGTTTCGAAAGTTGGCTACTGTTTTGGACGGTAAAGATTTCTACTCGTATGAAACCGTTTTGAATAAACACCTAGAATTCTTTCAGAAAATTTCAGTCAACAACTTTACTGCATTGTGTCCAGTTTAGTAGAGACCAAGTTCAATGGATTTCTTGACCAATTCTATATTATCTTGTATTTTCAATATAAAAACAGATTAATTTGTTTGTGAACAACAAGAACACCTTTCTCATTAAAAAAAACTACATATCGTTGTATAGCCCACACAACCCGACATCTTTCTTAACATTTCGAACCGTAAGTCTCAGAAAAATGTTTCTTGCAATGTGTCGTTTTGATTGGAATTTATTTTACCCTTGACGCCAAACCAAGTGTTCAAGTATAGTTTTTATGAAGTTATACTTTATTTTGAAATAACAACAAAAGTTTTATACTAAATTTGTCTTAAATGCCCCATACTAACCTCTGTTCTCCTAATAATTTTATGCACAGTTTTCAGACTTTTTCAGCATATATATTTTGTGCTCCTGATTCATTGGTATGGATATTTACCACCCCCATAACACATGGTATTGAGCACTGTCATTGGTTACTATTCCTAAAGAGTACAAACTGACATGTATTTCATTGTTATGCTGGATAAAACATTTTGTCACTTATAGGGTTAAGTCTGATCATTAATCAGGGACGCCATCGCTTGGACAGGAACAGGCGTCACAATTTGCCAACTATGTCCTGCACTGACAAATATTACAAACAATGGACTGTAAACTTACTTAAAAGCACTCTAGCCGAAAAATATTACAAAAATTGGTATCGCTCATCTGAAATCACCATAAACACGATGTCTTGCTCTGTAAATTGTGTGGTATTTATAAAATACCTATTTTGTCACATTAACGTGGATCTACTAATGAAGCTTTTCAGCTATAATTTTCATCAATAAATATCTTATGAGACACAAATTTCTTGCTTCTCGAGTGACTACGACGCAGTAAAGTGACTTCGCTGTCCCGCAGTACCTACCACCGTAGCACAAATGCAGCATATACCGAAAGCTTGTTCGCTAACGGCAGAAACATTGAGTATTGCGAATAAGTCTGCCAGTGACCAGTTCTTTTTGACTCTCCGAACAATTTACAACGGCAGCACGGACGTCGACCGTATGTAGATATAATCGCCGACTTCCTGGTGTCCTTGGCTGCTATGCGCCAGCCGGCCTAGCATAAACAAGGCGCGCTGCTAGGTCGCGCCCTGCACGACCGACTGCAATGCGTGCGTGTCGCCGTCCGTGAAAACTATTTCCGTGCTCGCAAATCGGCCGGCGATCCAACAATGAAGCATCAGTACCGACGTACAGTTTCACACATTTAAAAGCCAAACACAGCTTCAAATAAACAGCAACCTGATACGTCAGTATTTCAAAAAAGGAAAGAATAATTAAAACGAGCATATAGAGAGGGCTGGCGAGAAGGGAGGAGTGTGAAATGCGAGAGAAGAAATAATGCTTGTCTGTTTAATTTCTCGTCAGCGACCAGATAATAAAGGACGAAACACAAGGTATGACTGAATAAGATGAAAAAGGAAATGGGCCGTGTCCTATCGAAAGGGACCAACTCGGCATTCGTCTTAATCTACGCCAGGGCGCCACAAAAAATCTAAACGTAAGTCAGAATGACAGGACGAGGACTTGGATCCCTCTTCTCCCGTATACGACTCAAGAGTCCTAAACCCTCCGTCATCTGTATCAATCAAGTGCGAGAGATATCACTCTACCACATTGTCATGGAGGAGACGTTCGCGCAGGTGGTCCTCGGTTGCTCTTTAAGGTCTTCTGTTAGACAGCTAGGAATCTTCCGGATATACACATCTGTGAAACCCAACTGGTGGACAAGTATGTCAGCACTACAACAGACGTCCAGTTGTGCGGCAAGGTGTTTGGTTAAGATCCGATCACATTGAATGAGTGTGTCTGCACGTTCCAACATTGCAGGAATCACAGCTGTGTGCGGCCAGCCGGCACGCGGCAGATCGAAAACGCTTTGACGACCTTGTGATGATGACTGGCACCTCGACCAACGACTTACTGTGCTTTTGTTCACTGCCAGGTCTCCATAGTCATTCAAGTAAGCGCCTATGAATATCTGCGATGCTCTGGTTTTCCGCCAAAAGAAACTCAATGCTTGGAACGCACCTTCATTATATACGCCAGTTTGAAGGCTTGTGTAGCCACCTGCTGGAACTGAATGAAACTATAGGGGCTGAAGTGAGAATATTCTACGCCCCACAACAAATTCTGCACTTCTTCACAATATTGGCCGAGAAAAGATGTGTTGCCCTACTTATTGAACGCGCCTGTTAAAATACAGCAGAAATCTTAGAACTGAGATGACTAATCACAAACGTTCGCCAGACTTGATTCGACTAGGATATGTGGTAATTGCACTTAATTTTTTAATTCATAAAGAAAAATAGCAGTATGCTGCAGCCGGCCGCTGCGGCCGAGTAGTTCTAGGTGCTTCAGTCCGGAACCGCGCTGCTGCTACTGTCGCAGGTTCGAATCCTGCCTCGGGCATGGATGTGTGTGATGCCCTTAGATAAGTTAGGTTTACGTAGTTCTAAGTCTAGGGGACTGATGACCTCAGATGTCCCATAGTGCTTAGAATCATTTGAGCCATTTAGTATACTGCACCTTTTCGGCGCTACTTTACCTGTAAGTACACACTATTCTTGCATTTTTAAATTTAATAATGCTGTTTCTGAAAAAAATAAATTATCAGTAAACAAATTAACACAACCACTTTTTCGCATAGCTTACTGGTGTGAAAAGCTGCCTGCGCTCTGCAATAATACCAAGAACAAAGCTCTTTGGAGATGACGGTATGGATCATCGAAAGTCGTAGTGGTACAATAAAGAAAAGGCTGGCGAGCAAAATTGTTTTATTTGTATTTGATTTTGCACCTACATTTCCGGAAGCCTGCGCGAGAACAGTAACTGAGGCGGAACGTAACCATCAGCCACTCCCGCCCGCTACAACCGCCACATGCATTACTTATCATTCGTAAGCAACTATTATTCCAACATTCGAAGCCATAACTCATTACACATTCAAGCAATTGAGCCTCTGCAACATTCAAGCAATTGAGCCTCTGCAACATTCAAGCAACTGAGCCTCTGCAACAAACGAAGCGCCGATTAAAATTAAAAAGTCGAATCGAATCCAGATCTAGATGGCGCGCAGGCGGCAGCTAAGCTTGAGAAACTGCGGGCAGCGAAGAGAAGAGGAAGGAGCAGGCAGTCGCTCCCAAATAGGGCAGCGCGAAGGCCGCGGTGTCTGGCGGAGAGGCCACGCCCGCGGCAGGGCCAACAACCTGCCCATATCGCCACGCGCTTTGTTCCACATACGCTGCGAACGCCGCTCGCGTTGCACTGGCTGACGAGCAACGCATCGCAAATATGACACTCCATTGCATATTCTTAAATATCTGACAAAGACCGCCAATCTGTCGTGCCGTCATCCAACATGGGGGGTTACAACATATTTTGCACCCTAACGTATCTAGAACAAACTGTCAACCTTCCTGCCAACCAGCATGCGTATAGAAAACATGCTTAGTTTCGTTCTATTATCTGTTATGGTCCTGTATTTTGCGGAACGTCTGTGTACTTACCGAGAAGACTCTTAGTCCTGAAAGGGATAGGCAGAGTCGTCGGCGGTGTCTGTTCGCGAAATTCGCTTAGGCCCTTGTTCAGCTCTTTCGAAATTCTAGCTCTCCCACCCCTATACATACATTCCATCAAGGGACTTGTTGTTGACAATACTGAGTTATTCAATACAAATCATAACATTCATTCAGCGAACACTAGACAAAAGCCGATATGCACTTTGACAATAATTCCTTAGCTTTGCACAGAAAGAATTGACAGGTTTCATTTTCAACATGCTTCCACCAGAAATAAATAAATAAGTCTTCAAATCTACGTCCATAGGTTTCCATGTGGCATACCGTTTCTCTGCTATACAGGAGTTCCTCGTAGTATTCCAGAATCTTTTGTCTGTAACATATTATTTATTTGAACAATCTCTCTCAATTTTTTGTTCGTGTCATAAATTTTTAAATTCTTTTGTTTCTAATTTTTCTAATTAGCGTTCTGTACACTATGTACTGACTCGTTCCACGACCAAGTAGTTTTGCCTCATACTGTCCCGCGGAATCAAATAAATAAATACGTAAACAAATAAATGCAAAACCCAAACCGCGCTTTTCTCACAAGATGTCTTGAAAGTCAGGGATGAAGGCAAACGCTGTAGTTTTAATTTGCGAAAGATTTCTGGTTCGTTACCACAACAAAGTACATCAACGAAAATACAATCATATGGAGCGTCAAATGAATTTTGTGACTGGATTAAGGATTTCTTGATATGGAGAATGCATTACATCGTCATGTATGGTGAATCATTGACAGATGTAGAAATAACTTCAAGGTGTGCTTCAGGGAAGTCAGTCTGGACCTTTGTTGTTCATGTTGTGTACTGAAGATCTGTCAAACAGTAGTAATATTAACCTCAGAATATTTGCAGATGATGCAGGTACTTCCACCAAACACTATCTGTAGAAAATTGCAGAAATATCTAGTCAAATCCTGTTAAAATTTTAATATGGTCCAATCATTGGCAACTGTTTTCAAAAGTTCAGAAATGTAAAATAATGAACTTCAAAAAACACCAAAACGTACTATCAAGTGAATGTAATATCAAAGATTCATTAATCATTCAACTCTCGCGAATACCACGGCGTAACAATCAGTAGTGTTATGGAACAGAATGATCACGCGCACGGCATAAATAAATTTCGCAGCAGAGATTTCAGGTCACTGGTAGGACACTGGAAAAATATAGTAAGTCTACAAAGGAGACTGCTTACAACACATTCAGGGGACCCATTCTATAATGTTGCTCGAGTGTGTGGGACCCGCGGACTAAAAGGGGATACCGAACGTAAACAAAGAAGAGCAGCACGGGTAGCGACAAGTTTGTCTGACCCTGAGCGTAGCGTCACGATAAAGCTGAACTTACAGAATTCAGCGAGGAATCTCTAAGTATACTACAAACCCCCACACGTTTAGCTTCCGTAGGGACAGCCAAATCACTATTAGACTGATTACGTCACGCACACAGACATTTAAGGAGTAATTCTTTCCGCGTTCCTCCACGAATGTAACGAGGAGAAACCCTAATACGTGGTGCAATGGTACGTGCCCACTGTTTTCAACGGGCTTCAGCGTTCTGTTGTTTTTGTTCTGATGATGACGACGACGACGACGACGACGACGACGACGACAAGTCTATTAGGGCGCTCTGAACCTTGGTAATATGTGCCCCTTCCTGAGTACAACACGGGCATTTAGTGAACTGAAGAACGATACCATTCCTCACCAGCTATATTTCCGTGAATCTTTCCCACGGACACACATCAAAGCAAAGTCAACTTTTACGAGTACCAGGATGTCCACTCCTCAGTTTCAGAGTTGCAGGGGGAGACCACACGACCCCGCCTCACATTGTCTATTACGAAACTGTCTATGGCTGACATCGTCCTGACCCTCCACGCTCTTCGTGCAGGAAAATCTACTCTTTCATCCTCCGTGTACGCCAGTAGTGCCTGTGCAAATGCTGTCAAAGCTTGGGATCCTTTCACACTGCCCGCTTTCATCGTGCAGCAGCTAACACTAAGAGTAATTTATTATGAGAAGGAAAAATAACAAGAACAGCGTGAGTTGGATAGGGTCACACAGATAAATCCCCACATTTCAAAAATATAAGAAACGAAAAACCATGAAAAATCATAAAATTATAACGTGGACGTATTTGACGGATCGCTGACGCTTTAGTGTACTAGTCGAAGGAATTCTCAAAAATTACTAGTTTAGCTCAATATTATCCCATTCCCTATAAAAGCTAAGACACAACTCGTGACCTGTGCTCTATTTACGATCAGGTGGAGGCGATAGGCACGAAAATATGAAGCTTACTTTGTGTGTAAGATCCATAACCTAAGAGCATCCAGGCGTTAAGAACTATCTGCTGCCACAAGTAATGCCTACACTTGGCAAGTGTTGGCGTTTAACTAGGACCGTGGGTGTGCGGTCAGCCTACAACATGGACTCTGTCATCGTTACCGACTAGTTTTTTTTGTGTCTTATTTGCGTGTATGTTACAAGTGATTGTAAAACAACAATTCTGTTGGCACACTCAAGTGCAGATGCCGACCAACCGTTTCATACGTCTAAACGCCAAATACTAATTTAATTCAGTCACGAACACCGTACAGGATAGTTGTGCAAGTGACGAGATTTTTTACAGTCCAATGGCTCAAATAGCTCTTCGCGTTCTTCTAGCCACAAAGCCACACGAATATTTTTCATGCTACAAGAATTTGGAGATTGTATCCGTTGTTTAAAGATTGATGAAAGTCTGCCTAACAAAGACTAGAACGTGATCTATTACATAGGGCGGAAAGCAGACGTAATATTAACCCTCTCCTTAAGAAGTCTTAGGTTCCCAGTATTTACCTCAGCGATACAGCTAGTTGGAATTGAACATGTGTAATTTAATACGTATCGTATTTCCTAATCACACGTTCCAGGTGCATACTGCATTAAATGTGTTCACTGATGAGCTAAAACATTATGACCACTGCCCGTCGCGAAGTTGAATGCCTCCTGGTGGTGTTGCGTGCACATGACGCAGTAAGGAAATTATACAAGCGGAAGAGAGAAGAATGGGAAGTTACTGTAGCGAAGATATGGACCGCAAATGCGGAAATCCATTGATGTAAGCGATTTTGACAAAGGGCTGAAAACGTGAGTCTCCGAAGCGGAGAAGCTGGTCGCCTTTGGCGAACTACTGTCGTGAGCTCCTATGGAAAGTGATTGAAGGATGGTGAAATAACGAGTAGGCCTTACGGTATTGGACGACCACGTCTCCTCACAAAACGTAGAAGTCGGACGATCCCTAACTGAATAATCCAGAACAGGCAGCGATTTGTAGCAGATCTGACGGACAAAGTGCAATGCCGGTGCAGACTAGTGTTTTGGAGCACGTCTTTCAAAGGCCATTGATGAACATAGAGCTCCATCGTCAGTTATGGTTGCAGTGGGCACAGCATCACTAAGTTTTCACCGTGGATCAACAGAAAAGTGTCGCCTGTCGAATCATCGCATTTTTTGTTATATCTGGTCAATGCTTGGGGTCCTTACACGCCGTCATCCAAACGAATGGCTGCACGAAACATGCACCGCGGCACATTGTGCTACGCTTCCGTGGCATCTTTGGTGATAATCGAAGGTATCACGACAGCAGGGAAATACGTGGACATTATTGCGGACCACCTGCATCGCTTCATGCGTGAAGTCTCCCCCTATGGCGATGATATCTTCCAGTAGGATAATTGTCCGTGTTGCAGTGGTTTGAGGGGCGTTACAGTGAACTCACAGTGATGTGTCGGTCAGCAAATATTCCTGCTCGATAGCCACTGGAATACACATCAGGATCCAGCTGCGTGCCCGTAAACCACTATCCCATAATTTGCTGGAATTGCTTGACCAATCCGCAGACACCTGGTGCCTCATTCTCCTAGAATCCTGTAAAGGACTTGTAGAGTCCATGCCAAGCAGAATATCTCTTGTACTGTGTTTGAAAAGTGGAACAGCACGCTATTAAACAGTTGGTCATAATGTTTTGACTCATCGGTGTATATCATCTTTACAAGATATGTATATATTTAACTTAGCTTTTTGTGTATTTTATGTAATCAGAAAAATGCGGGAGATTAAGTGAATGGATCGGATAACTAATGAAGAGGTACTGAACCGAATTGGGGAGAAAATAAATTTATAGTATAACTTCACTAAAAGAAGGGATCTGATGATACGGGACAGCCTGAGACATCAAGGAGCCGTCAGTTTGGTAATGGAGGGAACTGAGGGGAGGAAGTGCGAAAGGGGGGGAGGAAACTATAGAGGGAGACTAGGTTATGGTAATAATGCAGAGATGAAGTGGCTTGCACTGGACAGACTAGGGTGGAGAGCTGACGACCTCGACCACTTCTACACGTATTCCATTTATTTTATCGAACTTCTTGTAATCACCCCCAGCACGTTTCCACGAAAACATAACAAATTCCCATATGTCAGTTGCCTTAAAAGCAATATCACTAAGTTATCGTTTTCGTACATTAGTTGACAGTATATAACATGTACAGTAATTTCTAGCTTAGTGGAATATCCAATACAGTTGTGAGATCTACAAAAGCATGGATCGCAGTATCAAAAATTGACCCACAAATCGGTTTTTGCTTGTGTCCGAGTAAATACACGACACCTCTAACAATCTTGATATTTGCATCAATGATGTATCTTACAAATATCGCCGTTTCTTTCTCTAGCAACCAAAAACACCACTTCACAAACAAGTGGTCTGCGGTCACAGTTACAATAATTCAGATGGAACGCATCACTATTTACAATAAGCAAATAAGCAGCTTACCGTCTATAATGAGCACATACTGCCGAGTGCGAAGAGCCATAATGTATGTATAATAAATTTCAGTGTCCTTTACTGACACTGGCAAATATACACAGCTGCATTCTGGTTATTGTTTTTCATTGTAAAAAATTTGGTATTCTGCTTCCGTGTATTTTGTTACGAACAGGAATGTATCTACAACAAAATTCTCTGTTTCTGAAGACTACTTTAAGCTTCTTTCCAGATGTTCGCTTCACTTGCAAGTAAGAGAACTAGGACTGATGGCTTGGAATGAGCCGAGACGGCCATGAATTTGACGACGGCGAGTAAGCGGTCTCGGAGCTTGCATAAAAAAAAAAAAAAAAAAAAAAAAAAAAAAAAAAAAAAAAAGAGAGAGAGAGAGAGAGAGAGAGAGACTCTGGGCGAAGATTGCAACAGATAGCCACCGCTAGAGCTTCGATGGGTGGTCCACGAAGTCAGTCAAGTTCATACAGCTCGAACGGCTTGCTGGGTTTAAATGGCTAATCTACTTCAAAGAACCCGACTGCTAGGTCAGCAAGCGGCGCTTTAGAAACCTGCTTTCAAGTGAGAGGAATTGTACTGAATGATGATGATGTTTGAAAATCGTGTTTATAGCTTCAAAGCATCCTTCCTGTATAAATGAGAAGAGTAGTGGGCTTCTTAAATTTTGTTGTGCAGTGTATGTACCAGACCTGGAAAATAATAAGTGATCATCTTTTAAGGATAGTGTTTGAAGATTTTAGAGCATGAGGGCGGACCTTCGTCCTTCCAACATCACGCTATTTCTGCTTGAATTTGTTAAGGCTAGTTTACAGTATCAGCGACTTAACAGGAACTGCTGTATTAATTGGAGAAATGTATTACCGCTGTTTTGCGACTGTTGATCTAAACATGGCATAACGCTGCTTGAATGCCCACCTAAATTGCGACATATACTCTGTGACGAACGGAAAACACAGTGAATATTAAGAATATTCCTGCTAAAAACCGCACAGGTTTTATTTCATTTCATGTATCACTAATTCTATTTGAATAAAATCTGACGAAACATTCGTAATGATGCTGTACTGAACAAAAAATTCGAGTCGCTCTCGTAACATACAAAATCACTAAAAAGGCACAGCAGATCTGCTTGTGGCGTAAAATTTCAAATATCTGTCGAATTGCAGCAAACTATGTAAAGCAAAGTAGTTCTCGCAACAGTCGTCGGAATTTAGGATTACTGTTTTTACCAATAAAATAAACGGGGTATTATTTTATCGACTATAGGCTGATTTTTGAGGAATGTAACTCACGGCCAAGCCATCATAATCACCGGGTAGATTACTTTGTTTTACACTTGGAACTGCATTGGCGGGATGCATACAGGACGTGTATTTAGCATCCACCGGTTCGTCCAGAAGGTTAGGTGTCGTTTTGCACAAGTGATGCAATACTAACGTTAGATGCAGCATCGAGTTGTTATATACATTTCATACATAAATTTAGAGCCTATGTACACTGGCAGTTTGAGTCGTGCGAAGAGGCATGCTGGAAAGTCTGTTGATATGACTAGTACTCGCATTAAGCACGAAATTCAAGTTCCGAATCCGGGTACAGGTACTTCGGCGCAGATGAACAAAACAAAATGCAGAATGGGTGCAACTGAAACACACAAACTAGATGTAAATGTGTGTAACTGTTGCAATACACGGTATTTACGTGAAATAAATGCCGTCAATGTACGTGTTGAAGGAAGTCATAGCCTTGGATTCATAGGAAAAGTGACATTGTCACTGACAAACTAAGCGATGTGTTTGCAAATCCTTACGTTTCCAACCATTATAACACACAACAGTGGTCGATGGTGTGCCCCTCTAACACCTTCACTCCACAAGAGGAACTGAAAGTGATACCGAATACGTATAGAGAAAGGGCTCTAAGACGGTAACACGTTTCGGCGGTTCGAGGGAAGGGTTTAAACACACAAAATTTGAACTAGCGAACACTTACTGAAAGGCCATTACAGAAAATTTTTTAGTCGTCCTTCACTGAGAACTAAAGTAAAGCTCTACAGTTCCTAACACAGGCATCCTAAACGCAAGACAATTATACTACATGATATGTAAAACAATATGAACCATCACTGTCAAACCTCCACTCTTAAGTGGAATGATACTGCTCGGACAATAACTCTCGATAATAGCGTAAACTAATACAATGAATGCGAATCAGCCTTTATAAGTAAAGTAGCTCCCTTCCTTGGTTTTCCGTAGCGCATCGCGCCGACGTTGCGTCAGAAGTTTGCAATCTAAATAACTACTGGCTTACATACGTAACAGTCTGACGCACAGCTTATTTTGCTGGACACAGTCATCCCAATGTGAACACAAGGAATCCAACCAGGGCGCTCACACAAGAGTCGGCGACATTACTCATTCCGCGTATCTGCTCCCAGGTCTCGCTTGAGTCGAAGCAATTAGACGCGGGAAAGCACGTTGTGAATATGGTCGATTACGTGATGCGCAAGAGATTGCGAGTAGAAGAGAACCTGGGAGACATTGCCCGAACATGTATACCACACATCACACTCGTCTACAAAGCTGCAAGTGGCACTGGGCGGATTTACCTGAGAATGTCAATGAGGAATAAACTTTAATTCTACGAATATGTACTTTCCCCCGACGTATACAGCTGATGAAATGCTCTAGGGTGTCGAGACGTTTGGCCACACAGTTACGAGCATGACATTCGTCGAAACATTGTCTTTCGCTTGCAGAGACGTTTCAGGTAACGTCCATCCCGAAACAAAAACGGTGGTACAACGATGAGGTTATATCATTGCCCGCATGTTCATTTTTCTCCCCTAAGCCCAGTTAAGTAATAAAGTACTTCTTGAGCTGACATTTTAACATCTGAAGATCCGACAACAGAGTCCTTTTACACATAAGCGCAAGTAAATATACTTTCCGTCTCTAAAAATTATATATTAAAATAAAAATACAGTTTTGAAATTAGTCAGGACCACATTTTTATATTTAGATTCAGTGACGATATAGACATATACTCTCCTTAGTAGTGGGAGTAAATGATGTAACGTAAAGACCGATAAAAGAAGGTGTAAGATAAGGAAACGATAGGAAAGATGTTACGTCCTATTAGTAAACATGGAGAATCGTCTCGGATAAGGAAAGCAACCGACCACGTTCTTTTCAAACGAACTATCCAGGCATTCGTCCTAAGCTACTACTAGAACCATTGAAGATCTACGCTAGAAGCGCGCATGGGGACTTGGCCGCGGCACCTCCTCAATGTGAATCCTATGACTAACCCACTTTATCATCGCATTGGTTAAGAAAGAAACCATAGGTACTTCGGCATAGGTCAACAAAGTAGTCCGACAGAGGCATGAAATTCTGTTACTTGAAAACAGTAGGCATCGTTGTACATGAGTTGACAGCTTCGGCAGAAAATTACTCTTCACCATAATGTTGCGTAAGTTTAGCAAATTATGTAAGTGAACGCGACAATTATTTGCTACTCCAAGAAAACAGTATCACTACCTGTGAAACCTGGGAACGGCTGCTACCTCGTGGTGATAAAAATTGTTCTCGGTAGATAACACAGTTTCGCAGTTGCAAATCAACTGCTCCGCCGTGGAAGGTATGCAACCTGTACTATAGCTTCACACTGATAACAGAAACCTGCAGCCCAGCCGTCTGTCTTCTGGGAAGCAATCGGTCGTATTTTTCTCCGGAGCTGAGGAAATAAAGTGTCTCATTTATTTTTGAGTGCTTTAGATATAGATTTTGCTCAATAAAACTTCTCCAGAGACAGTGTTTTTGGAATCCTTTAATAAGTACAACCATAAAGATAGTTTATCATTTCCATTTGCCTTTCTATCACTTCATTAATATATCACAATTTCTCTTACAGACGTCGGACGCAGACAACTTTGCACTACAGTGGTCTGTAGGTTAGATACAAATTTCTCTAGTACCTTGCAGTTAAAAAGAAACGCGGCGCTTAAACCGGCCTTATTCCGTCCATGGTCGACTGTTTTTCTTTTAAACTAAAAGGCTTTTTAGCATGCAAGACAGAACATGGGATTTACCAACGTCATTCCCATATTTGTTATTAAAATCCACCACGCCTTTTGAAGATATGTACTCTTCTCTCCAGGGAAAAGGCAGAAAGACTAGAGTTTAAAGCCTCGTCGACAACGAGGTCATTAGGGACGGATCAGCAGCTCAGATTGGGAAAGGAGAAGCAAGGAAATCGGACAGGTCCGTTTTCAGTAAATCATCCTGGCATATACCTTAAGCAATTCAGGGAAATCATGGAAAACTTTTAGACTGCTTATGATCGCCACTACTACAGCATGTAACTTTTGTATCTATGTGCACCACGATGTCCCAAAATATCTGGTGATAATGTCCGAAACGCGTAATCCTGGAATAATAAAATCAGATTGCATACAGTCAATGACTTTTTCCTCAGCGACCTATTCAGCATTTTGCAGCCAGTTTCAGATGTTCCCATAATATGCTACGACTGTATGTTTGTTTACGGAATCAGAGGTTCCCAAAGGGTGATACACCAGGAAATATAAGGTGGTATGCGTACAAGTAAACAAAACACGTACTGGTACAAGCAAAATTATTCTCTTGGGTTACGTTATTCTTAAAGTAAAACGATAATGAGAAAAGTGTCTGCTAAAACAGCAACTTTATAATGTTAAAAAATGGATTTACCGCTGAACATTTGTTTCGGACTGTATGCAGGGCAAAGGAAGGTCGGATTGTACCGTCCCCCTCCCTTCATTAGTCAGCGCTGGCTTGACCGGGAATGGTTGATCTTGTTTTGACGTTGGCGATAACTTAATAGGGTCTTGTTGATGGCTATTTAAAAGTATTCGTGCCTCTTTGCAATTTCTGCCAACCTACGCGGTGTACCAATGTGTGGCGCTGCAGTAGTCATTACGCGGTGAAGTGTTCACTGTTGTTATTGTCGCTTTGTTGGGCGTTACGTTAACTAACCGTGTGATACGATGAAAGCTTGAGTTTTGGACCGCTGGGGCAGTCGGTACTCTCCGCATCCCCTCCCCCCACCCCACCACCATCACCGGACTCGTTAAAGAGAGAACTAGCTACAATGGCACGCCCAAATTTCTAAAAATGGTACGCAGTGACAAAAATTCTGGGAACCCTGCTCTGAATGAATAAGTTTGGTTATTTAATGACAGAACTTAGCATGTTACATATAATCCAATAACAGGAAATCATAGAAAGATTTACGCATCTCTAAGAATATGCAACTTTCACGTTCACAATCTGATTAAACTATGTTATAAATATTATATTGACCTCGTGACAGTACAGTTTGAGCAAGATGTGGAATTACAATCCTCCTCTTTCTTCTACTTCTACTACTACTATTACACGTACAATAACATCTATGATTACCCTGCAATTAACAATTACATGCCTGGCAGAGATTTCATCGAACCACTTTCAAGATATTTCTCGACCGTTCCCTCTCGAACAGCGTGCTGAAAAACGAATATTTAAATCTTTCTGTGCAAACTTTGATTTCGCTCATTTTATTACAGTAATTATTGCTCCGTATGTAGTTGAGCACCAATAAAATATGTATGCATTCACAGGAGAAAGTTAATGATTCAAATTTCATAAAAAGATCCTATTGTAGCGAAAAACGCCTTTGTTGTAATGATTGCCACCCCAACTCGCGTATCATATCCCTGACACACTCTGCCCTATTTCGGGATAATGCAGACGACCTGCCCTTCTTTGAACTTTTTCGATCTGATACAGAGCCCCCACCGCACAGTAATATTGCTTCAGAGGACGAACAAGCGTAGTGTAGGTAATCTCTTCAGTAGACATGTTCTGCCAATAAATCAGAGTCTTTGGTTAGCTTCCACCACAACATTATATCTATGTGGTCGTTCCTGGTTTAGTTACTAGTAACTGTAATCCTTAAGTATTTAATTATTATATTCACAGCTTTTAGATTTGTGTGATTTATAGTGTACCAGAAATATAGCGGATTCCTTTTAGTATTCATGTGACTTCATTGTTCTATGTAGTCCGTTACGGTATCTGCGACTTGCTGGGAGCGTTTGATCTTACTATCTTCCTTCAGTCAACCCAATTGTCTTCGTCCACTTGCGTGAAGTGTTCGTATCATTTTAGGAGTACGAGTGTAGTCGATTCTGAATAATTTACTTATTTTATTCCATAGCCACAATAAGATCCCATGTATTTCATACTTCACATTTATAATTCTATATTTCTATATTTGTTTTCCTGTTGTTTACCTAAAAATCACCATCTGTATTTAGATTTCCCTTCTCTAAAAACGTAAACAGAATGACGGTAAACAGCTTAATAAAATCACGAACACTATTGGATATGATAAAAGGGATGTAAAGCGCATCGATCCTCTGACTCTGCAGCAATGTGTGCGGTAGTGAAATTTCGAATTGATTACAGCTGTGCTCCGAAAGGTTACTCAAAAGTAAGAGGAAAATATATAGCGGACTGAAACTGAGTCGAGCTGTGAGGTATTTCTGTATAGCTCTGTCGGTAAGAGCACTGTCCGAGAAAGGTAAAGTCCTCTGAACTGGTGATTCCATTTTCGAACAACCTGAACATCTTTCCCAGATGTCGCGAACAGTCAGCTAACTTGTGCTCGCTCCCCTGATTCCAGCCACACTGAAAGTGCCTGCTTTGATGATCTGCTGGAAATATCAGCTTTTGTGTCAAACATTACCGTTAAGCCCGGTCCACACGCAACGATCTGTCTGCGCAGACATCGGCGCAGATGTTTGTACATGCAAAAGATCGCTGCAAATGTGGTGTGTTCACACGACACAAACCCCAACCTACTACTCGCCCGCCATCTGTCGGTATAGAAAAGAAATATCAGTGGCAAACGACTACGCACCCCGTTAACGTCAAAAATTTAATTCAGTTATTTTGAAATATAGAAATGGAGGACGTTCTGTTGCGGTCTGTGTTCGCAACTTGAGTTGCAAAAAACATCCAGACCAACCGCAGGAAACAGAGAAAGCGGTCAAAATGGTGTAGACAATGCCTGCTAAAGCGAAAGCAGTTTTCTCACGTAAATTTACTGCGAGAGTTGCAGGGCGAACCTAACGACTGGCGAAATTATTTGCGGATGGATGTCTAAACTTACAATTATCTCTTAAAGCTTGTAACCCCTCATATTATGAGAAAAAATACTTGTATAGAGAAGGCAATTTCTCCTCATGAACGGCTGGCGGTAACATTAAGATTCCTAGCAACAGGAAGGAGCTACAAGGATTTGGAATTTTCAACTGCAATATCGAAACAAGAGTTGAGTGAAATAATACCAGCAATTTTTCAATTAGAGCATTGTACACTGCTGTCTTTTTGTCTCTGTCACTATATTCTTTACTTTAATCTTCCACAAACATGGGTGGTTTCTATATATTTCAATGAATTCACTTACAAACTCTCGAGAACACTGACGAGTATCAGCCATTTTAATGCCCTGTGCGCACAAATACAAACACTAGACTGACCAAACAGCTGTTTCGCGCCACATTTGCGGTGACCTCCTGTCCACACGCTCCAACTTGTCTGCGCAGATGTGGTTTGAACCCACAGATTTGAGAGGTTTCGCTCAAACCTCCAACTTCCAGGTTTGCACACACCTCAGGTTGGTGCAAATCTGTCCACACGCAACGATCTGTCTGCGCAGATGTGATGTGCACAGGCATTTGCGCAGACAGATCGTTGCGTGTGGACGGGCCTTTAGTGGCTTGGTGCTGGAGATCATCATTTCAATTTTTTACAAATTCGCAGCGCAACCAAAATCGTATTTGTATCAGCATAAAGTGAGGTAGTCGCAGAAATTCCTCAACCTAAGCTTTCAGCAAGTGTTAAAAATCTATTTTCCTTCTACTGGCTTTCTGGCTGGGCAGCAAAGTGATGCTGTGAGTTGAATCAAGCGCCTTTTCTGGTTGCGTGTCAGTAGACTGCGGGGCTTGTAAACGTCGATAGAGACGGTGGAAAAAAAAAAACAGACACAGCGATATGACAGTGGTGAATATCCTTTATAAAATTATTTTATAGCAACGCAGAAGCAGGGGTGTAGTTGCTTCTGTTCAATTGCCCTTAAAAATTTCGGTGAGATGACGTATCGTGTACAGTGAGATAATTTTTTAACTGTTCATTTAAATCAATGCAAGTCCATTCACCGCTGAGGTGCGATTCCCTAAACTCTTACGCCCAAATCGTAAACGTGATAAAGGGATCCAAGCGAACTACTTTGAGATAGTGATTTCTTACCGTATCTCATCCAGCTGAAGAGGATTATGATTGGCACAAAGGACAGCTGCAAGAACAATCTTTCATCAGACCCCTGACCGCTGCCCGATGAATCTACAAACACCAATTTCCACAAAACAGACATCTACCGACTTACAAGAAATTTCTCGACGCCGATGGGTACCTGGGTGACAATGGATCTGAAATCAACAAAAGGTTATTACAGGGCGAACTATGCTCACATCAGAACTACAGAAGATTATCTTAGATCATCAATAACAATCGCCGTCATACTGTTTGTGCCGTGCGCGTGTGAAAGCATGGTACGTAGTGTACACTACGGACGGCTGAGGAAGATAAACCTGTGTTTCTATTTGTTATTCCATGTCGTCCCTAACTCCTCGTCGCATTTCGTTTGAACTCTCATTTCGAAAACATAATTTGGGTGCGTGCATAACCTATTTCGTTTTGTCTAAAAGGCTGAAGGGCACACGGCAGCCTATATTTTTTGCGACGTTAATGTCTACTTTTCATTATGTCTACGAACTGCACTCAGGGATAAAGGAAGTTTGGTAAATTTTACTACACAAATGGTATATTCCTCTTGCTTAACGCTACTGCATGTTAGACGGACTGCGTAAAATAACATAATACATTTGTTGTAACGTCAGTTACATTTATTCAATTAATAATACAATGTAAAGAACATTCGTTATGTTTCTGAGTTATATGAAGCAGAATTTTGTCCAGATTGGAGTATAAACGCAGCTGCCTAGACGCAACTGAACTCCGACCAGCTCTGACGTCACTCGCTGGCAAGAAGTACAGCGAAATACACTCCGCTTGCCGTTATAAAACGTGCAGCCGTAAGACAGTGTAATACACCGAAGACAGAATACACTGTATAGGAATAGACTAAATTTTGTATAACTTAAAAGACTGAAAATTGTACCAAAGGGACCACATTCCATCCAAGGAAGAAATTTAAAAACATTACATGGCGTAACTGTGTGTCACTAAGGCAATACGGCTAGGCTGTACAAACGTGAAAGAATTTATGTCACATATCGATGTAAGTCTTTAAAGTATTTTGTTCCGTCGTTGCAACTATAAAAATGGGTGATTTTTTTCACCAGATGCGTTTCGCTTTACTGAGGAAAAGCATCATCAGTGGTCTGTAATTATGTTATTTACATTTCGATTTGATTTTAGATCGAAAAACAGTTCGTTAAGAATTAGTTGATTTGTACTTACAGTGATTTTCGGTTGATTTCTCGCTTACAACGGGAAATGCCGTACAACTTATTCTTAACGAACTGTTTTTCGATCTAAAAGTAAATCGAAATGTAAATAATTTAACTACCGACACTGCCAAGCGACCACAGGTTAAGAACTAAGCCTATTTACTTCGCCAACAACACAGGACAACGCACCACAACTTCAAAACTATGACAAGTTGTATATTGTGTAGCAGAATAGCTACCAAAATAAATTGACAATAACATCATGTAAGTTAAAAATAAAAATTGAACCCACTGACGATAGCGCAAAAGTGCTGAAACATGTGTGGGTGGAAAAAAAAATGTGTCTTGCAAACGGCCGAACTTCTCATCCCACTTTCGTAGCAAGCACGGACACAACAAGAAGAACTGCACCGCAAGATGATTACTTTTTAGAATCAAATTTACGTCAAGGCCCAAATTTTTGTTTGTATTGGAATTTTTATCCTTTAGAGCTTATGTCTGGATTTCATTTTATACTCGCGCTGGTTTATGAAAACATACCATAATTTCCATGGTTAATCTTGTATTTAGACTCCGTCATTTTGTGTAAAAGTAAAAAAAAAAAATCAGTACCTGCTAATACTGTCGGTATTGACGCTTTTATCCCGATATTATCAGCCATCGATACCATCAATGAATACCCACTCCAGTTGCTAAAATTTTCTTCATTTTAGTCCGGAACCGGTTTCGGCTGCACCATGTTGTTCTTTACTTCAACCTCAGCACAATTTTCAGTTCCACTAGAAAACGGTTTCAATACAAAAGTCGAAACCTGCCGTGAACTACAATAAAGAACATTTCAGCGCGTGGATCGGCTACTCAATCGATTCAGTACACAGTTGTGGAGAGGCAGCGTTCTCCAAGCTAATAACCGATACAACTTTCGACGTTCGTAACGAAATCAAATATCGCATCGAATTTGGTACTGAATCGTTCCCGTCACGAGATGACCGCACTCAGAGAGGTGAGGGGCACGTTTAAAAAAAACAGTTGTGCGAATGCACAACACCAGTAACGAAGTCCTAGGGGCAATCATCAAACGTCCTCTTCGTCTGTGTGCTAAATGGGCGTTATTGATAGATTAGCCCGTACCATCGGAGCTTACCGATTTGCCTACAAACTTCCGCGATTCCTCCTTGCGCGCGGCTAGTATTAATTCAGCGACCAGCGTTGAGCATTTGCTGTAAGATAGACGGAAACTACGTTGATCTTCCGGAATTTTAACTTCTGCACTACACTGGCCAGTTACAATTCCAGGGACCGCAGCAGGCAAGCAGTGAAGCAGGTCACGCTCTGAATCGGACAGCAAACAGCGTGGTCGATGGCGGATGAGCAGGACGGGATGGCGGTGGTAGTGGTGAGAGCTAGACAAAAGCTACTGGGCTATTGATCTGCGTGCAGTTTTGCAGCACAGCAGTGAGTCATCCCGCACAGGGCGGCCCGCCGAGATAGCCGCCTCCGTGCTCTCGCTTATCTCTGATACGCGCCCTGTCCGCACTAGATTAGCTCTTGCGGCACTCCGTTGGCATAAATTATGAGTCGCGCAGTCACCGTCAGTACCCTTAGCGACCACAGCACTCCAGCAAACTGTCAGCACACACACTGAGGTGACGAAAGTCATGGGATAGCGATATCCACATACACAGATGGCGGTAGTTTCGCGCACACAAGGTATAAAAGGGCAGTGCAGTGGCGGAGCTGTCATTCGTAACCAAGTAATTCCCGTGAAAAGGTTTCCGACGTGATTATGGCCGCACGACGAGAATTAGCAGACTCTGAATGCGCAATTGTACTTCGAGCTACGCGCATGGGACATTCAATTTCGAAAATCGTTAGAGAGTTCAATATTCCGAGATTCACAGTATCAAGAGAGTGCCTTCAATACCAAATTTCACGCACCACCTCTCACCACGGACAACACAGTGGCCGACGGCCTTCATCTAACGACCGAGAACAGCGACATTTGCGTTGAGTTGTCAGCGCTAACAGACAAGCAACACTGTGTGAAATAACCGCGGAAATGAATGTGGAGCGTTCGACTAACGTATCTGTTCGGACAGTGCGGCGAAATTTGGCGTTAATAGGCTGCAACAGCAGACGACCAACGCGAGTGACTTTCCTAACAGCACGACATCGCCTGCAGCTCTTCTCCCGGGCTCGGACTATGTCAGTTGGACCACAGACGACTGGAAAACCGTCGCCTGGTCAGATGAGTCCCGATTTCAGTAGGTGAAAGCTGATGGTATGGTTCGAGTGTGGTGTAGACCCCACGAAGCTATGGACCTGGCCTGTCAACAACGCACTGTGCAAGCTGGTGGTGGCTCCATAATAGTGTGGGCTCTGTTTACATGACATGGACTGCGTCCTCTGGTCCAACTGAACCGATCATTGACTGGAAATGGTTATGTTCGGATATATGGAGTCATTCACGGACTTCATGTTCCCAAACAACGATGTCATGTCACCGGACCACAATTGTTCGCGACTGGTTTGAAAAACAATCTGGACAAATCGAGCGAATGATTTAGCAACCCAGATCGCTCGACATGAATCGCATCGAACATTCATGAGACGTAATCGAGAGGTCAGTTCGTGCACAACATCCGGCACCGGCAACACTTTCACAATTACCGACGGCTATTGAGACAGCATGCCTCAGTATTTTTCCAGGGGACTTGCAACGACTTGTGAAGTCCATGACACGTCGAGATGCTGCACTACGCTTGGCCAAAGGAGTTTCAACACACTATTATTAAGTATCCCATGAGTTTTTTCAAAATGGTTCAAATGGCTCTGAGCACTATGGGACTCAACATTTTAGGTCATAAGTCCCCTAGAACTTAGAACTACTTAAACCTAACTAACCTAAGGACATCACACACACCCATGCCCGAGGCAGGATTCGAACCTGCGACCGTAGCAGCCTCGCGGTTCCGGACTGCAGCGCCAGAACCGCACGGCCACCGAGTTTTTTCACCTCTGTGTACTTCTGTTACTCAATCACTGTGAAAAGGTATCTCAAATCGGGTAACAACGTAAACGTTCTCGTGGCAAAACGACAGCCAACAAGGAGCACTGTCCGGCTTTTTGTGTCATGACGTTACTTACGCGATATAGTACCACGTGTTTATGAAATTTAGTGTACTGTTAGTGGGTATAATAGTACTTTAATTTCGAGGAGCGTAACCCTCAATAACTGTTCAGTTCTTTATACATTACATTTAATTGATATCATGTTAAGATTCGTAGCTATACGTATTGTGCCTAAGGTATTGGCAATCTGGTCCAGTAAACCTAAGCCAAATAAATAAATAAATAAAACAAGGAACGCGGACACATACTGCGTAAACTAACAAACATTTTCAAAAAATGGCTCTAAACACTATGGGATTTAACATCTGAGGTCATCAGTCCCCTAGACTTAGAACTACTTAAACCTAACTAACCTAAGGACATCACACACAGCCATGCCCGAGGCAGGATTCAAACCTGCAACCGTAGCAGCAGCGCAGTTTCGGACTGAAGCGCCTAGAACCGCTCGGCCACAGCGGCTGGCAAACATTTTCAAATCACACCTTTTAAATATTAGCTACCTCTTACTTCAACTACAAGTTGCATTCTTGTCGACCACAATTTGCACAAAACTAAACTGTCACAACAGTAAATATTTTATATGTTTGTCAATGAATTAGTTATGGTCATAAGACTGACGTTCTAAAGCCCACACCAGCCATTCTTCACATTTTACTTGTACATTCACTATGATACAGTTGTTACACCATGTTACTGAAATATAACCAAATGTAACGGCTGTTTATGTTTGTCTGTGAAGAGTGAAATAATGGAGATAACGCAACAGGTAGATACTCCCACTAAGATGGTATAGGCGAGGTAGAGGAACGTGGACTACAGATATTCACCAAGATAGGATAAAAAAGATGGGAAAAACGAGAACTTACATAGGATTGGAGACTAAAAACCGAAAATGGAGATTTAATAACTGGAAGGACTCTAACCTCCACCGGGACCAGCCGCACAGTCCATGACTGCAGCGCCTCAGACCGCTCGGCTAATCCCGCGTGGCCCTTAAATGCAATCTGGTGGTCGAACCCGAGAAGAATGCGTGGCAGGGCAGCATTATCGAGAGGCAGGAAGTAACAATGGATGGGACTGGAGGTATCTTTTATGTTATTTAACGTATAAAGGAGCGCGCACACTGAGAAGCAACGAAGATTAGAAATTAACGTCCGATGACGACGATGTCAGAGATGTAGCACAATCCCGGATTGGACAAGGCTGAGAAAGCGAAGCTTCATATCCTTTTCAAAGAAACGATACCAGAATTTGCCCTAATGATTTCAGGGAAAGCACAGGAAACTACAATCTCGATAGTCGCCCGAGTATTTGAACTGCGCTCTTCTGGAGTGCAGCTGCAGTACCGCAGTCACTGCGCCGCCTCGCTCTTCATTTTCACAGTGAGGAACTCATTCCCAAGCGTGTAGCAGTCACGTAACGCGTCTGGTCGCAACCATACGAATGGGCGTTGAGCCACTGACATGGTCAAAGATACGAACGATGCAGACGGAAATATCACAAACATTTTTACGCATCTCTACACACGAAGACAATTAATTTCAAATGTCGCATTGGACTACATGCATAGTTGAGATTCGGCGTAACAAGTAATTGCACAAGATTTTGTTTCACTCTCTGTAAAAATATGTTTATATACTGGGTGACTGAAAATCTTCAGGTGATGTATACGTCAGAGGAAAATGAGAAGGAATGTTTGAAGCTTTTTTATAAAGATTTTTACCGAAACTGCTGAGTGAAATTGAATGCTGTCTCTTTGCTATTTTATCATTTCAACACTGACCCACAATATCCTAGCGCAACGCATTCTGACTGCTCAAAAATGATAACCTGACTTCAAATAATTAATGCAAAAGAATGACATTGTATAAGAATAAATCCTAAAAATAACGTATACATTTCATAAGTCACTTACCTCACAGAAAATCCTCATGACACGAACTACAGCGATACAAGCACCAAACCTGCCAGCTAAATAAGAGAATTTAACTACTGAAGGCTCTAACTACTAATAGGCATATGGTTAGCAAAGGAAAGATTTTGTTCTAGAGCAAAAAATGTATTAAGCAGATTTTAGCTTAATCAAGTGACAACCAGTTCAAAAAAATTATATAATCATCAGTAATAAATCTCCATGACGGATACACACTCAGACCGTCCGCTCGCGCTAATGCTACAAACCTTCAACACTGCTAATTATTAACCTCTAACCTCCATCACTGCTGACTACTCACTCCCAACTTCCATCACTGCTGGCTATTCACCTCCAACTGCTATCACTACTGACTATTCACCTCTAACTGCGAGACCGACCAGCCACAGTCTCTCTTACAGAGTGCACACAGTGCTGTCAGAGTTATTAATGCAGAGCGCTACATAGCGCTGCCAACATACAAACACATAAACAGCTTACTTACATGTTTATCTCAAATCGGTCCAGAATGCTATTTTCCGTGTTACAAAAGTTACGCATTGTGTATCAGTAGGAGCAATTTGACATTTGCTGCATCTTACGAACGGTTCACATGACGTTAAATATGTTTAAAGAGTATATCTCCAGCCTGACTACAAGGTCAGGATGTAGTTAGAGTCCAAACATACTTAAAAGTGCGCACTGCTCTGCATGCTTCCACAAACTGCCTACAAAAGTGGTGTGTAACGCTTAGACGTGGCATAACTGCACAAAAAAAAGTAGAATGGTTATAAATAGGGCGAACGTGGAAGTCAAAGAATTGGCCCACTTATACCTGCGTAACGGGAATTAAAAGTGCGCTCGGATACGCTGTACTGAACTGTGCAGTGTCGGCATCGCACATGAAGCTCCTCCCCCAACAGAATACTAGCAGTATGTCGTCCACGCACAACGATTAGAATACACCACTAGCTCTCCCGAAACTGAGTAAATTCCTCTCGGGTTTTTCTTCCATGCACTGCTTAATTCGTCTTCCCGTGCATGCGGGAATTGGGCCCACATACGAAAGGCTATGGGTGCTGCTGGTCAAAGAGAACACCTTACCGACCCATCAGTCAGAAGTTTTAACTCCTCTAGCTGACAGCTATCAGAATCTCGAGAATTCTGAGTCAACTGACGCGGTTCGAAAACAGAATTTGTTGTGTCAAGCAGCCGTGAAAGAATCCGTGGTAACACAAGTATCCACGCACTTTTATAGTAACTGAGTCCCAAGCAATATTTACAGATACTTGTAACTGTTAATGAGTAATCAGATTTTACGTATTACCCACAATTTTTTACACCACCTCTATACTAATCTTAACTAAGTACAAGTGCTATCCCAATAAAAATAAAAACTTATTGCTCACAGCAGTAAGTTCTACTGCGCTGCGACTGTTCGCAAGACCACTTTCACGACTGTATTGAGCTCGCGACAAAAGATCACGAAGGCTGCGTTGTTACCAGTACTGCAGACAGCGTATTTCGTGCTGTGATGTATTTTATACATTTCGCGGGAAAATTTATGAAGTACTAACGCAGTACGTTGCTTGATCTTTCTTGGAAAGTACGCTGTTGGAATACCACAGTAAAACTCTCCGTAAAGCAAAACGGCTCCTTGTATAGTCTGGAGCTGAATCTGATGACGCTCTCACACTAACTGAACGAACCAGTACTTAAACCTAGAACCAATTAGACAAATCACGATTTTTTAAAAAAAAATTAAAATTGTTACAAAGGGTCTTCTGGTAGAATTCCTGCTGTTAAAGAAGTCATCGTCCAGAACTATTTTACTGATCTGCTGCTCCTACTTATATGAACAGTGAATTAGATGTATCGTTTAGACACTTTAGATTATCCAGTGATGTCAGAAAGGCCCTGTCCACGTCAAAATGCCGTATGCGTTCGTCTTGCAGGTGTTCATTTACAATCGATCAGGAGGGACAGAAGGGGAGACGGAAATTAGGTTTAACATCCAGTCGACGCTGAGGTCATTAGGGACTCGAACTGCTAAAGAAGAAGGAAGAAATCGTCTGTGTCCTTTTCAAAGAAACGGTCTCAGAATTCAGTTCGGGGGAAAACACTGAAAATGTAAATTATTACGACACACACACACACACACACACACACACACATATATATATATATATATATATATATATATATATATATATATATATATATATATATGCGGAGGGGTGGCTAAACGCACTGAAAAAGATCAGTTGTCACGTTGTCGATTCGATGCACGATGTGAGCGGTGTGGGCGCGCAAGCAGCTTGTAGGTATCATCCTTCTGTCCTGTGTAGTTACAACTGACACGCAGCAAAGTTGATGAACGGAAAGCGTCCTTCGGATAAGACTATTACATCCAATATAGTTAGACGATGGTAACCGGAATGTCAAAAGAACTGGAGTGACAGCGATGAAACGCGTGTGGAACGACCTCGTACTGTCACTGTGTAGGAGACATCGATTGTCATATCGGCCATGGTGGTGATAAGCAGCAGGAAATATATCTGACAGCTGGCAGCCGCACTCTGTACACACGAAAGTTCCCTTCGCCGAATACTGAATGCAAACAAACAGCTTCGCTTTAAAATGTGGACTAATCAGTGCTGTGCGATGAGGGCGTCGCCAGGCGAACTGAATCTTGTGAATAGGCGCGCGAGTTGTCTCAAGATGAGAACAGTTCGGAGTCGATGCTGAATACTCGTAGGAAATTGTGCTTTTAAGCATTCAGCGAGGAATAGCAATGGTCAAAATTTCCCGAAGCGGAGAAGATTATGTGAAATGGCGTGGAGTATGGAGTAAGAAGCTATTTAAGAACAAGACAGAGGACGAAATCTATCGGCAGGTGTTCGATGAAATTTGTGTCTATTGGTTCGCTCTGTATACTGCTTTCCCATGACAGGAAACATCTCTCTCAACATCCAGATAACTTACTACCGTGCTCGCCTGAGGAGATCGAACGAATGAACTCCACGATCCGTGGACCTCGTGATTCTCAATTATTATCTTCGGGGAAACCCGAATCCAACGGCATACCTGTATTATAATCGCAATTACGGCAACTCAAGCACCGCATCGGTAGTGCATGGTCATGTGTGACGTGCATCACAGCGTGCTTAAGAAATAGCGAAAGGGAGCTGAACTTTGTTAATCGTTGCAGGGTCACCGCACTGTTAAGAGTTTACAGATGTACTCACTGAAACAACTTTGGCTTATACAGTTATTTCTGGACCACTTACTATACAAAGTCTTGCCTCGGAACACGTAGACTACATTCCCTGAAAGTTATTGACTTATATTAGACGACATGTTAAAGAAAGGCAAATTCGGTTAACACCATTTGTGGATTTTAGGAAAGATTTTGACAACATTAGCTGGAATACACTCTTTGAAATTCTGAAATGTAGCAAGGATCCAATACAGGGAGTGAAAGGTATTTACAACTTGTACATGAAACCAGACTGCTGGTATAAAAGTCGAAAAACATGAAAGGGAAGCTGTACTTCAAAAAGGAGTGAGACAGGGCTGTAGCCTACCCCCTTGTTAATCATTCTGTGCAATGAGCAAGAAGTACAGGAAATCAATGAGAAATTTAAAAATGGAATTAAAGTTCAGGGAGAATAAATAAAAAATTTAAGGTTTCCCAATGACATCAGTCAGGGACGCCAAACGATTTGGAAGAGCAGTTGTACAGAACGGACAGCATCTTAAAAAGATATTTCAAGATGAATATCAACAAAAGCAAATCAAGGGCAGTAAAATGTAATCGAATTAAATCGGGTGACGCTGACGGAACCAGACTAAGAAATGAGCACTTAAAAGTAGACGAGTTTTGCTATTTGCGCAGCCAAATAACTCTTGACGGTCGAAGTCGAGAGGAGATAAAATACAGACTGACAATGGCAAGAAAATAATTTCTGAAAAATGAGAATTTGTTAACACCTGACATAAATTTGAATGTTAGGAATTATTTTCTGAAGGTACTTGTCTGGAGTGTGGCCTTGTACGGAAATGAGACGTGGACGATGAGCAGTTCAGCAGGCAAGAAGATAGTAGAAACTCTTGGAATGTGATGCTACCAAAGCTTTGCTAGTTAGATCGAGTAACTAATGGGTTGGTACTGAATCGATTTGAGGAAAAAATTTTGACACGACGTGACTAAAAGGAACGATCGGTTGACAGACACGTTCTTAGGCATCCAAGACTCGTCGGTTTGGTAATACACACACTGTATATGGTTGTGGGGGCGATTGTAAAGGGAGAAAAAGCTTCAGTATACTAAGCACGTTCAAATGGGTGCATGCTGCTGTAATTATTCGGAGATGCTTGCACAGAATAGACTAGGTGGAGGCACGGATCAAACAAGTCTTCGGACTGAAAATCACCACCACCACCACCACCACCACCACCACCAACAACAACAACAACAACAATAATAATAGATACAAGCTTGATCGTGTGCGGTAGTTACTTTTACAGAGCAGCGCCTCCTAGTGATAGAGACCTTTTCTTCCCGAGAATACACGTCAGTGAACACTGTCAAAACTGCAACGCTCAAACACTACGCAACTACGTTAGGGGGAAGCGTGCCGTGTTTATTTGAAGAGGTGTAACATACTGCTGGTGGCTGCGACGAATGTGCCCAGTTATTTCTGCGCCGCTCCAATCACAACGTAGCAGTGGCAGCGGCATAAGCAGCTGGAGTATTTCAGGCAGCGCGCCAGCTGCGTAAGCGGTCTGGAGAGAAGGCGCCTTCCCGTACCAAAAGGCAGCCAGCGAACAGACCTCTGAGCACTGCACACTTCGTTAAAACGGCATTTACTGAGTTGCTGCTTTATATCGTGCACGTGGCTTCCGTGCCGCAATGTAGCTAGGTACACGCACCACAGAAGAGACGTGAATGATCCGCGTTCACTGTTAACAGTGCCAACACTGACACACTGCCTGTTGGCTTCTGACTCGGGTTCTTCAGCTGACGTTTGTTCGATGATTTTTCTGACGCTTCGCCAGAAATTTTTTTGTGAATAGCTGTCACTGTCAAAGCTAAAATCTCCATCGCCGATGGTGGACCACCAGCAATGGAGTGTGAAGCTTTGACATTGCCAGCCACTTTTGCTGGCGAAACGTCAGAAAAATCATCACACAAACGTCGGCCGAAGAACCCGAGACAGAAGCGAACAAGGCAATTTGTACAAGTGTCCACGAAAGCCTTAGCAATTTTGCAGTGGCGACGCTTCATTTCTGATTGTTCACAACTGCCTCCTCTTTTTTTTGTTTTGCAAATATCAAAATGGTGACTCAATTTTTTTGTGTCTGACAGCTCGGTTACATCTCTTGATGATAGCACAGAAAATCTACTGAAACACGTTCTATCCCATAGTAAAAACTAAAACAACCGTAGTACAGCGAATTCATAGGTTTTGTCACACAGTACTTTGCACGCTCTTGCCTCTCTCCGATGCAGATAAGCTTCATTAACGAATCATGGAAGCTTCACAAATTATTAGAAACCGTCCACGGACGTCTGAAAGAATGCGACTGTCCATTAACTCAAATGTGTGTGAATTCCTAAGGGACCAAACTGCTAAGGTCATCGGTCCCTAGACTTACACACTACTTTAACTTATGCTAAGAACAACATACACACCCATGCCCGAGGGAGGACTCGAACCTCCGGCGGGAGGGACCGCGCAGTCCGTGACACGTCGTCTTAACCACACGGCCACTCCGTGTGGTAGTCCATTAACTAACTAGTACACGTGTGTTCAGATTCAAGGGACATTTAGAACACTTACTGTGCCATGAAGGTCTTTTTTTGAATAACAATATGGACTGAAGTTCCGTAATATGAATATTTATCAACAGTCTTGCAGAACTAGTATCGGGCGATACGCCCACGCTCAGTGGTGTGCTAACAGAAGACAGAACTACAACTATCATCATCTCACGTTACATATAAATTAAAGTAAAACAGTAGCATAAAAGATGCACGAGTCATGCAGGATAATATTCCATCAAAATATGTATCGGGAAATTGCTCAGTCACAAACTGGGATTTTTGAGAAGAAATCCAGAAGTGAAGAATCGAAGTACTCCATTATTTACATAAATTAAAATATAAGAATGCTAATATAGAATGGTCCAGTACGAAAACATTTTGACATGTGCTTTGTGCTTAGTAACATGTTTTCGGCTTACGAGTATTCCTTCTGAAACGTAGTATAATTTAGTCAGTTTTATTACATTTTTTTAATTGCTGGACGGGGACGAAATCTGACCGCCTGTTCCCTCACCCCTGCTCCCAAATCAATGCGCAACCTAGCTCGGTAACACTATCATGCTGTGAGGGACTTTCACTTACATCAACGTCAGATTTGTGTTAGTCACTGAGACACCACGAAAGTTGTGGTCAACCTCAATAGCATCCCTGAACACTTGCATCCATTCGTGACACACTCAAACAAGATAGTTGCACATTCTACAATTCATGAAGTGTCGCACTGGCAACCATGGCGTACAGCAGTATATTACGACTAGTAGTAAGTATCGCAATCTGTACTATAAAACACATTGCCATCAATATTAATTACTGGTGCATATGGTTTACTTTACTGAGCAGATTTTTTTTGTTTTGTTTCGATTTTATACCAGTTCGTTGGCTCCGAACGATAATAGTAATGGAAGATAGTTCTGAGTAAATGAAAAATTAATACACACAATGTGATCAAAAGTATCCGGACACCCTCAAAAGATACGTTTTTCATATTAGGTGCATTGTGCTGCCAGCTACTGCCAAGTACTCCCCATCAGCGACTTCTGTAGTCATTAGACATCGTGAGAGAGCAGAATGGGGCACTCCATGGAACTCACGGACTTTACACGTAGTCAGGTGACTGGGTGTCACTTGTGTCATACGTCTGTACGTGAGATTTCCACACTCCTAAACATCCCTAGGTCCACTGTTTAAGATGTGATATTGAAGCAGAAACGCGATGGGACACGTACAGCAAAAAGGCGTAGAGACCGACCTTGTTGACTGACAGAGACCGCCGACAGTTGAAGAGATTCGTAATGTGTAATAGGAAGACATCTATTCAGATCATCACACAGGAATTCCAAACTGCGTCAGATCCACTGCAAGTACTATGACAGTTAGGCGGGAGGCGAGAAAACTTGGATTTCATGGTCGAGCGGCTGTTCGTAAGCCACACATGACGCCGGTAGATGCCAAACGGCGCCTCGCTCGGTGTACGGAGCGTAAACATTGGAAGATTGAACAGTGGAAAAACGTTGTGTCGAGTGACGAATCACGGTACACAACGTGGCGATCCGATGGCAGAGCGTGGGTATGGCGAATGCCCGGTGAACGTCATCTGCCGGCGTGTGTAGTGCCAACAGTAAAATTCTGAGGCGGTGGTGTTAAGGTGTGGTCGTGTTTTTCAAGGGTGGGGGCTTTCACCCCTTGTCGTTTTGCGTGGCACTATCACAGCACAGGCCTACATTATTGTTTTCACTTTCTTGCTTCCCACTGTTGAAGAGCAATTCGGGGATAGCGATTGCACCTTTCAACACGATCGAACACCTGTTCATAATGCACGGCCTGTGGCTGAGTGGTTTCAAGGCAATAACATCCCTCTAATGGACTGGCCTGCACAGAGTCCTGACCTGAATCCTACAGAAAGCCTTTGGGATGTTTTGGAACGCCGAATGCGTGCCAGGCCTCACCAACCGACATCGATACCTCTCCTCACTGCAGCAATGCGTGAAGAATGGGCTGCCATTCCCCAAGAAACCTTCCAGTACCTGATTAAACCGTATGCCTGCGAGAGTGGAAGCTGTCATCAAACCTAATGGTAGACCAACACCATATTGAATTCCAACATTACCGATGGAGGGCGCCACGAACTTTTACATCATTTTCAGCTAGGTGTCCGTATACTTTTGATCACACAGTGAATGTGTAACGTTTCATTTCCTTGGACATTTCGATGAGCAGACATTATTGACGAAAGACAGTCGTACGAAATTACTTCGAAATAAATTCACTGAATGCGAATAACTTGGCTTTAGCTGTGTTACGTATAGATGTATTACCTATTGGCGGTATGTGAAAATTTGTGCCAGATCGGGACTCGAACCCGGATTTCCCGCTTATCGCGAGCGGGTATGGTATGGCATAGGGCTATAGACAGTGTGACATACAGATGTTTACTTCGGGCCCGGAGGCGCGCACGAATAGCATAATGGTTAGCGCAACTGCTCGCGATAAGCGGGAAATTCGGGTTCAAGTCCGCGTCCGGCACAAATTTTCATGTGTCACCAATAGGTAGAGCAACACATCTGAAGCCAAGTTAATTCGCATTCAGTGAATCTATTTCGATGTAACCTTTTACTTGTGGGCGATTAGCAGGTAATTAGACATCCAGTATATTCAGTTTAATAGCTGAACATATTAAATTGAATATGCTAATTACGCGTAACTAAGTAAGAAACTTTCAATGATAGCTCTTGAGAGAGTACGAAACGAAGAAAGTAAAAGTTCTAGTACCAAACACCGACAAACTAAGGGACAGAGGAGGGTAAGCAGTCCACGTTAAATATTTAACAGTGAAGCCACAACATTTACACTAGCTACGTCCCAAGATTTCCGCTTCTGTAGGAATTCTGACGCAGCTGACGTAAGCATATTTCAGATGGCTGATATGACCGCACTAACCGCTGCACTAGTAGCATATATTCACCCGACCTTACTGGAAATCTGTGAGCTTCACAGATCGGCCCATTACGATACTTCCCATAGACTTGCTACTGCGCTAAGTGATTTCATCGTCTACGAACACTCATTAGTCGGTGTCCGGACAATTTTGAACACAGTGTATTGAGCGCGTAACAAATGTTATCTTACAAACAAAAATATCTTTCCAATATCTACTGAGCTTATCGAGCAATTCAGTTAGACGCGCAGAGCTGTTGAGTGAGAATAGTGGTATTGCTGATAAATACTCCCAAACTTAAATGTCTATAAACGCGATGGATACAATGCCTCTCCTTACAGCTATTTTTATCTAGTATTAATAATATATTCGCATAGCCGAATTTCGCTAATTCCTCAGCCATTACGCTGCAGACAGCTGGGCGATGTAGGAAATTTTAAACACTTGAACAATTACCACAGTACCACTCACCCGCCCGCATTTTAGATGAGTCGTACGCTACTGAGATTGTGGAACGGGAGTACACTTTGTTAAGGTCTCGATGTAACAGACTCTTAGTTTAACTGCACAACCGCAGGCCTTATTTCTCTTCATTTAGGTGACGGCTGCCACAGCCCTGATTAAATCTCTACAGGAATGTCACGACGAGTACAAAGCATGCCCGTCCTTCCAGTTGCAAGACAGATTCATGTATTAACAGGAAGTAAGCGCAGTGATCCAAGTATATGCTACAGAGCGTTTAGTAATTTGATATCAGCGACGTCACTAGAAAATTAAAACAGTTCCAGAAATGAAATTGTCATTGACTCGACGCCAGTTACCTCGATGCTCAAACTGTTCTGATCCTTTGCCAACTCCTTTTCATTTGTCTTGCAAACGATGTAATCCTTACAAGTCGAATCTCCCTATCAAAGAAACCAAATAGGGAAATGCCCAAAAGGGCCCGTCAAAACTGCTTTCGACTTTATACAGATTCTGTTACTCTTAAGGACAATGTTTAAGTCATTCACCAACCAAGTAATGAAGAGTAGATGTAGTTTTGTTAAATCAAACTGGTCATTCTCTGCCTCGTGATGACTGGGTGTTGTGTGATGTCCTTAGGTTAGTTAGGTTTAAGTAGTTCTAAGTTCTAGGGGACTGATGACCATAGATGTTAAGTCACATAGTGCTCAGAGCTATTTTTTGAACCAAACTTGTCATTATTTTCTTTTGAATACTCAAATATGCGAGTGATTAACATATATCCTCCGACCACCACACACAATGTACTGACAGTTTTTGCACCCTTCCTGTAGACTGCAATTGTTAATGGAATGAACTCAAGAAGTGGATACGCACCAAAGAAATTGTCCTTCTTCTCAGCCAGAAAATTTTAAATCCGCAGATATTATCTAGGTCAACCGCAGGTGAAAAGTAGTTCAACTACATGATTGTCTACTATAATCGATGGCTACACGTCTAAGTTCATCAGCTGCTGACACCGTATCAGTTATCTTTACAACATGTGGGGGGGGGGGGGGGGGGTCATTAGAGATGTAGATTCCACGTACAGACCGTGGTCGGCTCGCTATATAGAGATGGCTCTGGAATACGCCTTGAGACTTCAGTTAGGGTTACACTGCTTCAAGAGGTGCGGGCGACTTCGTCGGTCAAGCGGGGAAATACGCAATGTTCAAGCACGGGCTCTTTCCGCATTCAGTGGCGTAAAGCACGAACCAAAGTTCGCTGATTCCTCAAAAACCGCGTCGAATTAACTGTCGGGTCTGGCGTCGGGACAATGGCAGTCTCATTTCTGGAAGAGTTAATTTATGAATGACATCGCTGACATTAAATTACTGAACTCTCTGTACCAAATACTTGGGCCACTGTGCTTACTTCCTGTTAATGCATGAATCAGTCTTGCAACTAGAATGATGGACATGCTTTAAACTTGTAGTGACACTGCTGTACTGATTTAATCAGCGCTGTTTCTGCTGTCACCTAAATGAAGCGAAGTAAGGCCCTCAAAAACCCGATATATCTGTCCAGAACCGTCAGGTGCCATCTCTCTTCAGATTCGGAAGATAATTAATATTTCTTTTTTATGATATGTGTATGGGAGGCTCCAAACAGACTGCTCAGTGTGTATGGCAAAACGTATCAACGGAAAACGTCGTTTAAATTCTCATTACAAATCAACTATCGTTTAAACTATTCAGTGATCTTGCGTCGCAACTGAAAAATATTTTGAATGCTCTCATACCGCCTGCAGCTGTCATTTTTCTATATTTGCTGTATTATTGTACAATTTCGGTCTTAGAATATTTTTGAAGATCCTAATAAACGGAAGCAACACGAATTCACTGCTATAACACCCAGTTAGAACTTAAAGACAATAACAAGTCATGCCATAAAATATGCTAGCATTAATAAAAACTTGGAGAACAAAAATTCAGCGATTGTACGTTATACTATATTAGTCTTAGTACATGTTATATTTGAGTGACGCCACCGACATCTGCTTACAAATTCGAAGGTCGTAGTTTCATACAACCACTTTCATAAGACCGTTAATACGGGTACACGTCACAAATTGAAAAATACATGTATTTCCACGTACCATCCCACTCGACTTACAAGTTATGAGCGCACAATGCTTAATGTAGACATGGTACTATGGAAAATGCTTTTACTAAGAGTTTGTGCTAATCTACACAGCAGAAATACAGAGATGAAGCACACAGGTGTCATGAATAATCTATTCTACCAACTTACTTCCTGTACAGTTAGGAATGATGGGGCAGTCAAATGAAATGACCAAGAGGTATAATTTACCAGCAGAGTAAAATAAAATACAATAAATAGGTATCCTTGCAGGTATACCGTAAAACAACCACAACTTTTGATTACATGGCTATGGATCCCCTGTTCTGGGGTCGAGTAATTATCACCACAGTGACATGACGACGACTGCGCGTTCTGTTGTCCTGCAACACCTCTTCGTAGAATAAATGCAAAATTGTTGGAAATTCTCCATTTCTTTAGTCTTTCCCTTCATTCAGATCTCTAACAGACTGGTCCCTTAGATGGGTATAGATTTCTGTCTCCTCCACCCGTCCATTAGTTTACCTTCCTGTAACACATGCAAAACCTAATCGATTCAGTAATACGTATTTTATGTCTGAAGTCATTAAAATGTGCAGTAAAGGTAATTGCAAAGGTTACTGGACGTACTGTAGTGTGCTGTTTGAGCTGAGTGATGATCTTTCCGATTTGACCAGTATGAAGTTACACAATGAATATTGTGTGTGCCCAAGTGTGAGAAAGGTTCCAATTGGGAATTAGTCAATTGTGATGCTCCTTATTGATGGTGACAACAAACAAAATCATCTGTTTTTCCAGTCCCGAATAACACTGCAGTAAGAATCACGTGCCACGACGTTGTTTCTTCTCAGAACTCAGTCGCTGATGAAAACAAAATTCCACGAGCAGCTTTGTTTAGGCCGAATCCAACAACACATTACGAAAAATGTAACAGGAAATACCTTTCGGAACTCTTAGGATAGACAACTAGCACGTAAAAATTTGGTTTGCGACACTTAAAACTCCTTTCCATACGCTTCTTCAAACCGTATATGCTTTTCTAAATACTCCAGAAAAATGACTAGTTTATTACTTCAAATTCTGATTATATATAGCAAAATAATCCAAAGTCGGCGTGAAAAAAAAAGAAACAGGTTAGATGAACTTCAGATTTATAATCATCTTTATCGATGCAATTGTGCGTAGACCGAACGAGGGCGCACTAGCCGAGGGGGGAGGAGGGTGGGCATGGAACAGACTTACCATTTCAGGATCAGGATGAAGGATGAAGAGAGATAGTGACCAGTAGCAAGTATATCCACGATCATCGTCGTGGAATTTCAAAACTGTTTTTCTGTTCGTTGCGAGAACAATATATGTTTCAAGATATCCTTTTTTAACGGAACTACGTACATCGCCGTGCACTGCCGGATACCAACGTCCCAAAACGATTACAAAGAATGTTTTCCAAGCTATAGAAAAAAGATAAGGAAATATCAACGTAAAAGGGGCCGACGAGGCATGGTCAATATTCAGGTATATAACAGCAACGCTTTCTTACGCAAAAACATTTATATGCTCATATGCCCTATTCCGGATGGTTTCTGAGATAGAACACATTTAACTTGCATTTGTTTTTGGGCAAGCCATTTTAGAAGAACGAATGAAGGAAGTGAATTACTTGTATCTTTTGGAAAATTCGTTTGTTGAACATGTTGTAGACGTTCCTTTAGCCGCGCGGCATGCAACGTACTTCCAGCACAATGGACCCCCCCCCCCCCCCCCCACACACACACACACACATTTTAACAAATGTGTGAGAGAACATCTCAACCAGCCTTATCTTATTCGCTGAATTGGTTGAGGCAGTAAGATTAATTGGCCACAAAGATCGCCAGACCTTAAGCCATCAGATTTTTGTTTATGGTTTAGGTTGAAGTTTGAAGTGTACGAACGAAAGGTAAATACGCGAGATGAACTGCTTCGTCGCATCACTGCTGCCGTTGCCCTCATTAGGGAACGCGCTGAGGCATTCTCACAAGCAACACAATACGTTCTCCAAGTGTGAACATATCCAGGGAAGTTGACGGTGCGATGTTCCAACATTTATTGTTAACTATACGTATAGTGTACGATAATGCTTAGAGACAAATGTGTTAAAATACATATTTTTTAAATTTATACTTCTAATGTTTACTAACTGTTGTACACGTGTACGCCTGACTGTGTATTGAATGATACAGAAAATAAATAACGATGCATACTGAACATTGCGGTGCAGTGTCTGACACACTGCGATGACGATAAACAGCTGCATTCCCTTAAGAACAAACTCGAAAACAGTGTTTGTAGTTCCGCATCAGCTGTAGAATATTTCAGAATAAATGAGAATTTGTCCTGGACCGAAACTCGAATCCGGATTTCTCGCTTTCGCGAGCGGTCACCTTAACCGCTTCCACCATCATTCAATGAAACTTTCGTTTGTATAGACGCACCTGTGTCTGTAATAAATATGAGCACATAGCCACTCTGCTGTCAGCCTGTACGCCCATGTACTTCCAAGAACAACCTATACCTCCCCGTCACTGGGACGCCTTATCTAGGCTGCCACCTGGTAGTGCCTGAATTTCAAATAATGTTCTACCGCACATTAGGCCTAACCTCAGTTTGATGCTGTGTTGTTTTGGGTCCATCGTACTTATACACGTTTGCAGTCACTCCTTCTCATAGTCACTTATCTGAACGATATTGTCATCAATTTGACGTGCTATGCGTTTTGACCTGTCGTCCTTTAACAATCCGCCTCTGTGGCACGTCCCACGTTGCGTCTTCCTGAGATGGTACAATCAAGTGCTAGCTTTCATCCATTATCATTGCGTGTTGATCGGTCTATTTCGATATTAATGGCTCTCGAAGATTAGATGTCTATTTCTTTTCGATACATTTTTAGTTGCTTCTTCATTGTCGAAGGCATCTTCACACAGCCGCTAACATTATCTTGTATTACGGTCCGTGCCCACTCCCCCCCCCCCCTCCCCCCGCCCCCCACCGCGCCACATCACCCGGGAAAGGCAATTAAATGTGGAGCAAATATAAGCAAAATTTGAAATACGGAGCAGAGAATAGGAATCTACTGTTTCTTTTATAAATCTTTCATTTTTATTGTTCTCCAACACACACACAACAACGCTTGAGCACGCGACGTCTAGTTATCACATCCCATCATTAATCTTTAAAAATTCCAGAGTTTCTCTTCACTAAGTTAATCAATCTTACGAAATTTCAAATATAACAGCTTAATTACGGAGTTAAATACAATGGCAACTATAGACCGTTTACTGGCAGAATCAAACTCTTTAAAATGGATACATCTCGTCTTTTTCTAGACAAAGAAAAACACACGAGGTTAGGCAGAGATGCACATTTTAATTCTTGTCTGTGGCTTCACAATCTCAAATCACTGAATTACTACCAAACATTTTATTAATGGTTTACGACATAATTCTACCCTCGATGGGAGGAGGAAAAGGCGCGAGATATTACATCGTCAATGACACAGAGAGCTATTCCGGTGGTAGTACAGCTACTCGCAGCACCACCCAACTAGGCAACGTTCGATCAAAGCTCCAAGTAATGCGTGTATCCCAATAGGGTTGTGGAATAACAGCCAAAGAAAGTCATGCTGGCATCTGACTGATCCCCCCCACCCACATAGCAGCATCTATCAATTACTAGAAAGATTAACAATAGCCTCGGCAAGGACAGACAACCTGTTGATGTAAATATTATTACAATTTCTATTAGTGGATTCGAAATCTAGTTTTTGAAATTCTACGTCTTCAGTTTTCCCTGTCCCTGTGGCTGAGTGGTAAATGCCAGACTACTGATCGAAAGGTTTCGAGTTCGATCACTGGTCAGTTCTGCGATTTTTGTGTGTCACGTATCACTTCTTTCATTTCTAGTAATGTTTGTGTATGAGAAAACTCCAGAGCTGCACCGTGGTTCGGAATCCACGCTGAATTGCAAAAGAAAAGAACGACTATTAAGATATTAGCCCCGTCGAGGAAGATGTGATTAGAGACGGCGCACAAACTCGGGTGTTTCTTTAAGAATGGGGAAGAAAATGGACCGTGCCTTTCAAAGCAACCATCCACGCATTTGCCTGGCGTGGTTTAGGAAAATCACGCAAATCCAAAATCTGGATGGCAGTAAGCGGATTTGTACCGTCGCTTTCACGAACGTGTGTCCAGTGTGCTAACAACTGCACCACATCGGTAAATGGTGGGGTCAGTAAGTTCAAAAGTTAGAGGAATGGAACGGCGTACCACCTCCAGGAGGACTGTGCCGAAAAATGCACTGTGCGGTTCAAATTAATCTTCAGATTGATGGCAGTTTTACCTGTTTAAGTCTTCCCAACATGGAAAAATACGAATCCTTTGGTTGTTACATAGCGACCCTTGATTTCTCGAAACAGTTGCTTGAGCACAGAAGCTCCGAGTATCAACTGATTTTTCATAGCTACACGTAGGAAGTAAAAAAAAAATCCTTTGGTGTGGTGGTGATTAGAGACGGCGCACAAACTCAGGTGTTACCCTGGTTGGAAGAAAGTGTGGCATCCAAAGTTGTCATTTTTTATTAACAAACATTCACCTCTTTATCAAGATACTGACATAAGAAATGTCGTAGTCAAATGCTGAAGTCGTCTCCAGCATCCAGATAGTGGTGCTTGCTCGAGAGAATGCGAAGTGTTGGTGAGAGATATTTCTTGCCATTCACTGCGCAAGCATGCATTAAAAATTCTGGTGAAAGCCAGCAACGGACTGCAGTTTACGGCGCACCAACGAACCGTACTAAATGCCAAGTGTGCGAAGGCGGTGAACGAACGGAAGAGAGAAGCTCAGAAGGGCTGTAAAAGTCGCCGGGCGGCTCGTTGCGGCTGGTGGCGCCGTTGCGTTCGGCACGTGCGGAACTAATAAGGCACCGGCAAACCGGCCGGGCCGAGGCCTGATTTCAGAGATTCCAGCGACTAATTAATCGCGCTAACCGGAAATTGCCCTCATCAGCTTTCCTTCTGCTCGATCCCTCCCTGCCCGGTTGGAGCCTAATTCCTCTGGACCTCATTTACAGGTCGACTCACCTAAAAAGAGGGGGGGGAAAAATGACTGGATCCGATACGCGGCAAGCGCCTTTAATTACTCATGTGCAGTTTCCAGAATGGTGTCCTACTTAATATCGATTACTGATGTGATGCCATCAGAGTTCATAACAAAACTGCATCACAGAGAAAAACGCCCAAGTGAATTTAAACAATGACAATATGCGGAACACCATTCCAGCAATGATTGCAGAGATGTAGTGCACACGCAGGTAAACGGCGTCGTTTCCTGTGTGACAGCTGAGACATTATTGCAGGCACACGGACAATGAAGTGCCGTAAGACGAACTGGAAACATAAAAACAAGTGCCAGTAGCCTCCGTCGCCGTCAGAGCGCGCAATACCAACACGTTAGTGGAATGATCGGAAGACATCCTGCAATTTGCCTTAAATGATTTAGGGAAACCGTGAAAACCCCACAGCTGGTTGGGCAGGCAGAGACCTGAATCGCAATCTTCCTAAATGCACTTTAAGTCTTATTACTACGCCATCTCGCTCTACAGAACGAGTGACACGTTAGTGTTGTACGCTGCAGCGAGCAGGTACTGGATCACACAATGGGACTACATCCTGGGATAACCACTATTTTGGCCACATGCCTATAATAGATGGTTCGACGACATCATCTGCTGCTGCTACACACCATTGTATCATCTACCACTGTTCAGGAACAACAGAAACCCGACTGCAATGAGCAAGTGAATGCTGTCATTGCAGGTTAGCTGCCACAATCTTTTCAGATAAGTGTTGCACTAAGCGGTCGAACAGTGCATTTCTTTTTTTTATTTCCTCGAGATTCTATCACATAAATATGCAGTTGTGACCACTTCGCTCACACGTGATTATCTGCAGAAATTATAATGAGCATGTAGGAAAAGTCTACAGCAAACTCTATTCGACGATTCTTGAAGACTTCATAATTTCAGTCTAGACTTATATTTTTTTCTTTTTTTTTTTTAATGGCTGGAACAATCAGCGATTAAAAGCCCGTTACTGTGATTCTATCTGGAAGAAATAAATAATTGTATAATACTTGCCAATCACTGATATCGAAGGACAGTTTCGTATCTTCCCGCAAATATCTTACAGTGTAAGATACTGGGAAGTACTGTACCATCCACCATACTCCCCGGATTTAAGTCCTTGTGACTTTGTTTTGATTCCGAAGACGAACGAACCACTCCGTGGCATTCGCTTCAGAACTGTTCCAGAGATTCGACAGGCAATAGGCCGCTCCATTTGTACCATCAACAGAACAGGCTCTGCTAACGGCATACTACGCCTTCAACATCGCTGGCAACGGGTTCTACACAACGCTGGTGACTACTTTGAAGGACAGTAATAGGTGCAAACATGTAACTCTTTTGTATCGGTTGTGAGTAAATAGTTGCAACTATTTAAGTTCCAACCCTCGTATATAAACTATTGTATTAATTTAGAGAACTTAGCATGAAATTTTGTGATAACTTAAAAGTAACTGACACTAGAAGTCCACCATCTACTGCAACAATCTCGGCAACACTTACATAGTTTTTAGTTGCTGTTCATTAACAATCTTGTCTCGTTACAGTCAGCTACCTGTGGCTTGGAACAACTACACGTTTGGATCGGAATGGTGGGGTTAATGAGACCAAACCACGTGGTCAACGGTTCACTATGAGGGAATCAAGCCGAGCGTTTCTCTACAAGAAAATGGTTAGTCAGCCAAATCGATAATGCAACTACAGCGCGTCTCCTCAGAGTAATAAAGAAAAATCCCTCTAGAACCAGACGAGATACACAAGGTAAGAAATTAAGTCAGGAGTTGCAAACTTAATTCTTCTAGGCCGGAAATGAGAAAACTTTGCACACGCAAGGCGCCATATAAAGTTACATCACGCCATGTAGAGGCAAGAGAAGAATAATTAGCTTTCAACATACGTTGTTGAACTTCATGTCACGAAAATTATGCATTTTCACATTTATCAGGACACACAAAAAGATTCCTCAACAAAACTACTGTGCAAGATATATGTGCGTTCAAATTTCCGAAATCAAGACTGTGTTTCGGTAGGAAAGAAGATCCTCCATCAAGCTTAGAGTTCAGCACAAATCATTCAGATTAACGGCTGATGGCAGAGGGTCAGAAATACTACGCAGAGCTGAGCTTGTACCCAGACATTGTAGACGAGCCACAAGAGCCCTTGGTTTCTGAGGGAGATAAACGGGGCGTGCGTCCCTCATTCGTAAATAGTGTTCCGTGCCTTTGTAAACAGAGGGTGATATTTCATATTTGAGACACGAGTCACAGACGGATAAAACACACCAAAACATACACAAGTAAATATGAAAGTGGACACCCTTTTTCTTCGTTTCCAGGTTATCAATTGTTTTCTAGTTTTGAAATAAAAAACTTGGAAACCAAGACTGCTCTGTAAATCATTGTCATACTGCCGTGTTCTGTCCCCCTTTCACAATAGTACTAGAACCACCAAAATCAAGTGGGAAAAATTTCTGTCCTTTTCAATTGTAAGCCTTTCGATTTGACACAACTTCGGCGGGTTGATTATTCTGTCAGAAATAGAATGCTCCCTCGCCCATAATAACGTCACTTATCGGCAAGAATCTGAAGTGACGAGCAGTAGCCCTCTCTGACATGCTCAACTATTGACCGTGACGAGGTTTGTTCGTTTACCGACTGTTCTTTATAATTTGTCCCTGCTCCGACTACGCATCATTATTTCTACAATAGCGAATGGGCGGCCTGAAGTGTCTTAACGGAACACTTTTTCGTGTTCACATGATTAAACAAAAACGTTCTTCATAATTTATGCTCGCTCTGACAAATGGGACCTTAATGTGTAATATGGAAGTATACTTAATGCATACGTTACTGCGCCCGAAACGACACAGAGTTAGCTTACGATATCAACCGGTGAACAAAAGTGCACGGATATCTTACAACCTGGCACACTCTAAAGTCAACTTGTGATACTGATGTTAATTACTGACACCTATATACGGGAAAATTCCTTCTGTTTTCTCTTTCCATTTCAGATACTCTATACATATACAGTTAAAACAGAAACGTGTGATCGGAAGAATCTGGCTTGATATTCTATGAGGCCGTCATGATTGAGGTATTCAGCAGTTTTCCTAAATCACTACATCCAATGTGTGGCCGGTTCCTTCATAAATTCCACGATAAAATTCCTTCCTTCTCCAATTGATTCACATACATCAACACTTCGCAAACGATTGTGTGGAGCACATAATGCACAGCTGAGAATATTACGCAATGCCCCAGTCCTAATCCATTCTCTGACGGTGACTGAATAACGGTTCTAGGTTAAGACTCGATATAAGCCCGAATATCCCCTATTTTATCATCACGGTCATTTGGGAGGAAGTAATGAGTATTGGAACTCTCCGAATGATCGGTCCGTGCGCTGTCAGTGCACGATAGCAGTATGTTCCAAAAAGCGGCACGCAAAAATGCGATTTCGCAGGAGATCTCGGGTTCTACTGATACAGAGATCAAGGGACATGTATTTTGGTTAGCTCTGGCCACAGTGACCATTTGTATACTTATCGGAAGAACGGGCATACTGTAGTTATGCTACCGTACAGGATCGAAATTTAAACGTTACACACTTCCTCAAGCCAAGGCAAACTCAGGAAATCTGTTGATTCTATTGCATCAGGTGTGGTCTAGAAGGACTTTAGAGGGCTTATAAAAGCACGATTTGTTCACAGACGGTTCCTGAGAAAAACCCCATACACCATGATTTTTGGGTACGAGAAGTACCAATCGTAGGGATGGCCACTTCTGAAACTTATATTCATTGTCTTGTTTTAGGGCGCAAAAACAACAGGGGTCATACGACCAAGTCAAAACTATAGAACACGAAGACAGAGAGGAGTTAAAAACGACTATACGTCAATCAGAATGGACGTAAAAGAAGACAGCTAAAAGCAGGGACATGGAAAAAGGGCTAAAAAAGACACCATCCAGAAACGGAGGTACAGAACTAAAAATTGAATGGCCTTCTCCTTATTGCTTTGACGGATAGGAAGAAAAACGCGGCCAACAGCCGGCGCGTCATTTGCTAAAACGGTCGATAACTCAGACGCCAAACACATGCGGGAACGTAAACGTTAAAAAATGGGCATTCTGTCAGGAAGTGGCGGACGGTTAAAACTTGGGCGCAATGTGTGCAAAGTAGTGGGGGAGCGCCACTTAAATGACAATGGCTAAAAAGGCAGTGCCCAATGCGCAACCTAGTTGAAATGACCTCCCGGCGGGAGGGCCGAGAGGTGGTCGTCCAAGCCGCTGGGAGATGCTTCATAATTCGGAGCTTATTCCCATGAAGGGAGCACCAATGGCGATGCCAAAGGGACACCAACTCCGGACAATATTTATTATCGATGGTCGAAATTGTTACTGTATGTTTCTAAGATGATGTTCTCGGGGAGGTCCAACGTTACCGTACTTATGCACGTATTATCCGGTCTGAGGCATCATTGTGGTTTTAATTGACATAGTAAACATATGCCAAGGGTTCTAGAGTAGTCACAAGGATTCTGAGTTCGCCAAACTATGTATTTAGTCGGCATTCTTTTCACCAATAAAACCCTATAGCGCGCTGTCTCTGTATAATAGACATTTCACGCCTGTATAAACATGTCGAAAGTGGTATTGCAGTGACAAAAATTGGCTAAAAACAGTCTTAACATGCCTGACAAGAACTTAAAACGACTGCCAAAAATTATGTAAAATTGGGAAGACTGCAAATTCAGTAAAATATTTGTAATGACATTTTTACTATTTTAAGATAGAAACAGGATATACGCCGGGCATTTTCGATTAATTGCTATCGATGAATAAAGTATCCATAAAAATGTGAAGTCCACGATTTTGTGTCAGCCTTATATTGAGCGTACTTACTTGTTCATGAGTATCAAAGTATACAAACGTGTCGAAATATAAAAATAAACTGTCAAAACTTTATTGGTCGATAGAATTCGTTAAATAAGCAGCACAGGCTACTGTAATACGGAAAAGACGAGGACCAGCGGAAAAATGCTCCTGTCGGAGCACAAAAAAAAAACGAATATGTTCCTCTTTGAAAGACTCCGACGGAAAAGAGGGGAACCAGTTGCCTCAATCCTCATTCCGCCTTCCTCATAAAAAATTTTGGCTTGGGAACATATTTGCACTTTTTTGTGCTGAAACAGAGTAGCAAAGAGACAGTGACAGTGAAAGAGATAGGAGACAACAGCAGTGGGAGAGAAAGAGAGAGGAGCCTGCGATGGGAGAGAAAAAGTGGCAGTAAAAGAGAGATGGATGGAGATACTCGTAGAAGCAGTGGGAGCAGCCAGTGGAAATGAAAAAGAGAGATGAGTGCAGACCATACATAGGCTTTGGAGGGGGAGGGGGGACCATCCCAGAGCGACGAAATTTAACACTTAAGTATAGGGGGGGAGGGGGGGCGTATTTTGGATCGAAAGTTTAAACACGTGTATATAGGGAAAAAAATACGTTGGACCTACCGGAATTTTTGAGCTCTTGAGGTACTGCTGAGGCAGTGGGAAAGAAAGACAAAATGAGACAGGGGCAATGGAATCAACTGTAAATCAATGAGAGAAAAAGGAGAGACATATACCGGGTGTCTTTTCTAATAGTCGTCAGGTGAGTTTTCTTTAGTGTTTCGGCACAGATTTTCAATTTAATTTTTGCAATGTGTAGCTGGTGTCAGCCCAAACAAATGTTGCTCGTGACATCTTCCATGCGACGAACAGCGTCGACGAAATGTATCTGTTTGCCACCTGTTTCACACAAAATGATTTTTAAATCGGAATTTTACGTGCCCGTTCCATGTACCGCTACCACATAAATCAGTGTGATATTCGGTTTATTGATATGTATTAATAGGAACACGCGTGAAATAACCGGTACCGCAGCAACGAATGAGCATCGCGCTTCTGCATGGTGGTAGCAGGCAGCGCGGGCCAGGGCGGTCCTGTCACTTTTGAAGTAGTCGCTCTGTCGAAGGGGCACGTAAAATTTCACTTTAAAAATCATTTTGGTCTGTAACGGGAAACAAACCGGTGCTTTCCGCTGATGTTGGGCGTCGCAGGAAAGGCGTGTGAGCAGCTTTTTTTGGAGGAGGAGGGGGGGGGGGGGGGGGAACAATATTGGAAATATCTGCCGAAACACCAGATGAAATGTGCCTGACGACTCTTAGGAGAGAGGCCCTGTATGGACACTGGGAGAGAGAGAGGGAGATGCTGAGTGTGATGGTTTAGCTACAGGGACAGACTGGGTAAAAGACTGAGGCAACTGGTTCCACATTTTTCTGTCTAAGTCTTTAGAGCTCCTACAGCAGCATTTTTCCGTTGATTAGGATAAATCTTCAGGAATGAACAATTATTTACTAGCATGTCTCGTTTGTTGACCATTTCTATGACATACTCGTGCTGAGTATTAAATCAGTTTTTTTTTTTTAAGATCTGCAATCCACTCCCTTGAATCAACTTAGTAAGAATATCAGATAAACATACAACTGTCAAGAACCGATAGGATGAGCTTTCTGTGAGATACTTGACTTGTTACTCGATTTTATTATTTCTCCGTTTTCGTCTCCTTCCCCTTCAATTATAGGTTTCCGTGATTTGTGTCTACTGGGAGACTATCCAACACAAAAATCAAAGTCGCTAGACAGAACCTTCATCAAGTACATGAATAGCTCAAACTGCGCAAAGTGACCATTTGTATACTTATCGGAAGAACGGGCATACTGTAGTTATGCTACAGTACAGGATCGAAATTTAAACGTTACACACTTCCTCAAGCCAAGGCAAACTCAGCAAATCTGTTGATTCTTTTGCATCAGGTGTGGTGTAGAAGGACCTTAGAGGGCTTATAAAAGCACCATTTGTTCACAGACGGTTCCTGAGAAAAACCCCATACATCATGATTTTTGGGTACGAGAAGTACCAATCGTAGGGATGGCAGTATTAACACACAAGCAACACTGCATGAAATAATCGCAGAAATCAAAGTGGGACGTTCTACGCACGTATCCGTTAGGGATGGCCACTTCTAAAACTTATATTCATTGTCTTGTTTTAGGGCGCAAAAACAACAGGGGTCATACGACCAAGTCAAAACTATAGAACACGAAGACAGAAAGAAGAAAAAAAGAAATGTTCTACACTGCGCATGCGGCAACTATGCAAGACGCTGGCAAAATACACCTCGTACGCTGCCTCTTATCCCTTTATCTTATGGTTTAACCTCCCCTTAGCAGCGAGCAGCGAAGTTATTTGAAACTGGCTCACACGACAGAGATACCGGGGAAGGGCAAATGGGAGAATTCGTATGTGAAATCACTCAAGGAGCTATTCGGCAATCCTCCTTAAGTAAAGCAAAACATAATGTGGACGGCCGGGGGTACATGCGAGTTATAACAACTGTGCCCCCTCCCTTGCCCGTTACGTCAGTGGCTAGTGTGGTTTACGGGTCACTGACGAGCGGCGCTTTGTGAAATACCGTATAGGCGATATATTCTCGTTATTTCACTGACTGGAAGTACTGTGCATCATGTCACTCTCGTGCATACGCCCTTCAAATCTGAAGCCGCAGGGACTGTCAATGCGAGGTTTCTTTCCACTCCTGTACAAAAGGAGGTTGGTCGCAGTGTATGACGTTCATTACCTTCAGTTCAGAGAAAAGGAAAATGATAATCAAAAAGTCTCCGATGATGATTTACATTTGAAAACGCTCAACACTTATCTAGAAGATAGCCACATTTAACGACTGACGTGAGCATTGACGAAGAATTAAACCTAGTAGCGACAAGATTCTAAAATTACCATGTTTTTATAACTGATTCCGTGATTTTTAATGTATAGTGCGCCAAAAGTAAATCTGACTGAAATTACACAAAATTCATTGTATTCCCACTAACTAATAGGTACCCTAAGCAATTTGCTCTTTTATAGGTAAATTACTTTGTTACCGAAATGCTAAGCATATTTCAGTCGTATATGCTAATTTTTTTATAACTAACACGAATATAAATTATTCAACGACCTAAAATTACAGCCTTCTAATGTTTAAATCCAGAGTACTGGTGAAAAGTTCTCGCGTGCTCATCAACATGGCGGTGTTGAGAAACTGCGACGTTTCGACGAGTGCTGTCCTCTTCACCTTCTAACGAAGTCAGACGATAAGTACCACACTCGTCCAAACGTCGCAGTAGCTCAACAGTATCACCCACTCGGATACCGAGACTTCTCATCAGTAGTATACAACAGGAAAAACTACATTCACCCAAATCCAGAGTACTGAGTAAGTTATTCACAAAAAAATTAACATCCGAATAATGTTAACGTGTCGCCGAAAATTAAATATCTGAAATAGAAAAAAAAACAGAACTATTGAGAAAATTATATTGAATAGCAACAAAAATAATCAGGAAAAGTAAAAAGTGGGAAAACAGAATAATACTTTAAAGAACCACAGAATTTCCCATAGCACTCCGAATGCTAAATTTGATTTTAGAGAATTGTAGGTTATCACTGAGAGAAATGCGTGACAATTCTGTAATAGTCGTAAAGTGTAAGCCCCCACATTCCGAGAGACGCCTAGTGCTCCCTCTTGCCGCCCCCTACCCGTTACGGACGCCTGTAGACGTGAGTGTACCCTGTTATAAGACTCGTTGCCGCAGGAAGGCGCCCCGTAAATGAACAACTGCCTGGCACTCGTAGCGGAACGGGCAGGCTCATAGTTCTGTAACAGGGTCGTTGGACTGTGCGGCGCTTGTAGCTGTGAACAGGAAGATGTGTTATAGGACAAGTTTGGCCGTTTGCGAAGACTTCGTTTGTATTGAGCGAAGACGCGCATGGGTTACAGAAATGGACTCGAACTTGAAAATAGCGGTATTATAAATCCTGGCAATATGCCGAGAACGTGTGGGCGATATTATTCATGAGAATTTGGACATGAGAAAGTTCTCAGGCAAATGGATTCCCAAATGTCTCAATGCAGAACAAAATCGTGAACGCGTGGTTGGTTCACAGTCCGTTTTGTCCAATTTCACGCGGATCTTAAAGAATTTTTGGATCGTGTCGTCACCGTAGATGAAACATGGAGACACACTTACGATCCAGAGACCACAGAACAGCCCAAAGAATGGGGACAAGTGGTTCTCCACGTCAAAAGAAAGTCAAAACACAAAGATCAGCAGACAAGTTAGTCGCATCCGTCTTTAGGAATAAAGATGGAATCCTGCTTACTGACTACTTACAACATGGTAAAACCATCACGGCAAAGTATCACCTTCGAGGAAAGGTGAAAAAAAGGAATCTTGTCTCTGCGAGACAACGTTCCTCACAAGGTAGCCATCACGCAGCAAAAATTGGCAGATATGCAAACCTCCACCCTACTCACCCGACTTGGCTCCCATAGAATATTATCTGTTCTAAACCTCAAGAAACACCTCAAGGGAAGACGATTTCCGAACAATGGAAAGCCAGAAATGTTACGGATTCTAGATCACAACAGCTTATTGTTTTCAAGACCTGTTCAAAAAACTGGAAAAGATGCCATAAATGTGTCGAGCTCAAGGGGAAATTATGTTGAGTAAATAAATTTTCTCAACCCTATAACATTATTTTTTCTTTATAAAGTCAAGGACCTATAAGCACCCTGTCATAGGTATAGACTAATTATTTCCCTGTATGCAAAGGCATACACGGGCCCTAGCTACTACTACCCCAACTAGACATAATTTATAGTTTTTGTCTATAATCGATGTTCGTTGCAGAGGTCACGTCGCTCTCAGTGGTAGATTCCTTTCAGATAACTGTAGTAGCTGACCACGAGTGTATAGATATCAGGATAACGTGAGGTCATTACACAGGGACCAAAAGATGTGACTGAACAACGCTGGAATAAACGCATCACATCAGCAATGAAGCAGTTTAGAAATCGTGTTGAAACAAAAGACGCAATAAGAGATGCAGGAACTCAACGGCCGCAAGCGACTAGAGCCCGAGAGGACAGCCAAACGTACCTTGAGTCACGAAACGGGTTTGTAGCAAGACAAATATCCATAAGGGCAGCGCGACGGCGTCTGGAGCACAACGGACTGTTGGCACGGCGACCAGTGCTGTGGCTTCACTTGACGCGGCAGCAGAGTGACGTTCGGCGACAATGACGACAACAATAGACCAGGAGTGGCAGCACGTCGTCTTTTCAGACATGTTCCTTTTCTGTGTACAGCATCACGATGGACGTGGCAATGTCAGGCGGCTCCATGGAGAACGAACTTTTATCAGATGGTTTCTGTCATTGTCATACGGGCCCAGCACCAGGCGTGACGGTATGAGGCGCCAATGAGTACACTTCTGTTTCGCATGGCAGGTAATTTAGATAGCAGCCTTTACATACCTTGCCTGTTAAAGCCAGTGGCTGTGCTCTATCTTCGAGACATCCGCGATGTTATCTCTCAGTAACATTACGCAAGGCCACATGTTACCCATGATGTTTCTGATCTAGCTCGATACAAAGGGTACTCGACTGCTGCCGTGGTCAGCAAGCTATCCAGGTCTCTTACCCATTAGAAACGTATGGTCCCAGTTTGCCTACACACTGTCACGCCACCAGTCTCCAACCAGTACGATTCCTGAACACTGCTATAAGAGTTGAAGAGGCGGCATCGAATAATGTACCCATATCTGTCATCAAGGTCAGTTTTACTCGATGACCAGCCAGGTTGGAGCAATCGTTGCTGCTCGAGGTGGCATCTCTGAGTAATAAATTTCGCAACCTGTCCACTCCAAAACACCTACAAAGTTTATCGTGTACGCTTCCTACTACATTGCATACGTAAAATTTCATTATTTGCTACCCTTGTTCATGTTGCAAATTTTATGGCCAGCATATCGGCACAAAAACAATGCCTAATCGAAGGAGGAAATAATGATACGTCCACGTCCACTGAGGATTCTAAAACTGCCGTGAAACATGTTTGAAACATATACTGAGGTGACAAAAATCATAGGGTACCTAATAATGTCGTGTCGGACCTCCTTTTGTCCGGCATAGTGCAGCAACTTGACGTGGCTTGGACCCAACAAGTCGTTGCATGTCCCCTGCAGAAATATTAAACATTGCTGCCTCTAAAGCCGTCCATAATTACGAAAGTGTTGCCGGTGGAGGATTTTTTGCACGAACTGAGCTCTCGATTATGTCCCATGTATGTTCGATGGGTGGTCAAATCATTCGCTCGAACTGTCCAGAATGTCGTACAAGCCAATCGCGTACAACTGTGATCTGGTGACATGGCACATTGTCATCTACAAAAAAATTCCATCCTTGTTTGGTAAAATGAAGTCCATGAATGGCTGGAAATGGGCTCCAAGTAGCCAAATATAACCATTTCCAGTCAATGATAGGTTCCGTTGGACCAGACCCAGTCCATTATGGATCCACCATCTGATTGCGTAGTGCCTTGCTGACAAAATGGGACCCTGACTTCTTGGGGGCTTCGCCACAATCGAATCCCACTATCAGCTCTTACCAGCTGAAACCGGGACTCATCTCCCCAGGCCACGGTTTTACAATCCTCTACGGTCCAACCAATATGGTCACGAACCCAGGAGAGGCGCTGCAGGAGATGTGCTGTTACCACAGCACTCGCGTCCGCCTTCTGCTTTCGTAGTCCGTTAATACCAAATTTCACCGCACCTTCCTAACGGATACGTGCGTAGAACGTCCCACTTTGATTTCTGCGATTATTTCATGCAGTGTTGCTTGCGTGTTAATACTGGCAGCTCTAGCAAATGCCGCTGCTCTCGGTCTTTAAGCGAAGGCGGCTGGCAACTGGGTACTCCGTGGTGAGAGATAATGCTTGAAATTTGGTATTGTCGGCACACTCTTGTAACTGTGGATCTCGGAATAACGAATTTCCTAACGCTTCCCGAAACTGAATGTCCCATGCGTCCAGTTCCCGTCGTGCGGCCATAATCACGTCTGAAACCTCTTCACATTAATCACCCTAATATAAATGACAGCTCCGCCAACGAACTTTGTGCACGCAATACTGCCGCCATGGTATATTTGCATATCGCTACCTTATGACTTTGGTCACATCAGTGTACATCTGTGTTTTGCTACAAGGCGGACCTCGATCGCAGTGAAAATAAGCTGCAATGACAGCATCAAAGACGAAAGCTCATCTATTCCCTGCGTGGCGTTCATATACACCGCTCGTAAAAGTGCTGGCCGCGACATATTCGTCGGAGACCGAGGCAGGTGTTGGGCGTGACGCATCGCAGCGCCGAGGGGTCACAAACGGCGGCCGCGGTGTCCCACTTTCGCGGAGAGAAGCGACCAGGTACGCGTTGAAAAACGACGCCTGCCGCAGCGCCGCGCCGCTGTGTTCGGCAACAGCTCGCAGCCGCCACAAAAGCTGCTGCCGCCTGACACGCTCTGATGCGCCCGCACTGTCCGCAGAGTTGTTCTCACAGCGGGGCACTACACCTGCCGCCGTCACTGCTGCTCGCCGCACGACTCCCCTGCATTTCTCCCGGAGATATGCACTGAGTTAAAAAGAAAACAGTGAGTAACTCATTCCGAGGTATTAAGCCCTCAAAGCAACAAGCTCATACAGGGCTCCTAACCATACACACAGCGTTAAAACACATGTGTAATATATATTTATGAAAAGAAGTCTTAATTGCAAGAGAATATTATAGGACCATTACTGTTCACATAAAAATGAGCAACTGGATAACGTCAGAAGTTCCGCGAGGCTGTTGGCAGGTGACGCAGTAGCATACGGCGAAGCCGCAACGATAGAAAATTGTAACGAAATGATGGAAGACCTGCGGAGGATCAACGTTTGTTCCAGGCAATAACAGTTGACCCACAACACAAACGTAAACGTAAAGTAAAGTTCTATGTACTGACTTGGCAGAAATTCCTAAGAAATTTTGGTCTTATGTCAAAGCGGTAGGTGGATCAAAACAAAATGTCAAGACACACTGTGACCAAAATGGTACTGAAACAGAGAATGACAGACTAAAGGCCGAAATACTAAATGTCTTTTTCCAAAGCTGTTTCACAGAGGAAGACTGCACTGTAGTTCCTTCTCTAGATTGTCGTACAGATGACAAAATGGTAGATATCGAAATAGACGACAGAGGGATAGAGAAACAATTAAAATCGCTCAAAAGAGGAAAGGCCGCTGGATCTGATGGGATACCAGTTCCATTTTACACAGAGTACGCGAGGGACCTTGCCCCCCTTCTTGCAGCGGTGTACCGTAGGTCTCTAGAAGAGCGTAGCGTTCCAAAGGATTGGAAAAGGGCACAGGTCATCCCCGTTTCCAAGAACGGGACGTCGAACAGATGTGCAGAACTATAGACCTATATCTCTAACGTCGATCAGTTGTAGAATTTTGGAACACGTATTATGTTCGAGTATAATGACTTTTCTGGAGACTAGAAATCTACTCTGTAGAAATCAGCAGGGGTTCGAAAAAGACGATCGTGTGAAACCCAGCTCGCGCTATTCGTCCACGAGACTCAGAGGGCCATAGACACGGGTTCCCAGGTAGATGCCGTGTTTCTTGACTTCCGCAAGGCGTTCGATACAATTCCCCACAGTCGTTTAATGAACAAAGTAAGAGCATATGGACTATCAGACCAATTGTGTGATTGGATTGAAGAGTACCTAGATAACAGAACGCAGCATGTCATTCTCAATGGAGAGAACTCCTCCGAAGTAAGAGTGATTTCAGGTATGCCGCAGGGAGTGTCGTAGGACCGTTGCTATTCACAATATACATAAATGACCTTGTGGATGACATCGGAAGTTCACTAAGGCTTTTTGCGGATGATGCTGTGGTATATCGAGAGGTTGTAACAATGGAAAATTGTACTGAAATGCAGGAGGATATGCAGCGAATTGACGCATGGTGCAGGTAATGGCAATCGAGTCTCAATGTAGACAAGTGTAATGTGCTGCGAATACATAGAAAGAAAGATCCCTTATCATTTAGCTACAATACAGCAGGTCAGCAACTGGAAGCAGTTAATTCCATAAATTATTTGGGAGTACGCATTAGCAGTGATTCAAAATGGAATGATCATATAAAGTTGATCGTCGGTAAGGCAGATGCCAGACTGAGATTCATTGGAAGAATCCTAAGGAAATGCAATCCGAAAACAAAGGAAGTAGGTTACAGTACGCCTGTTCGCCCACTGCTTGAATACTGCTCAGCAGTGTGGGATCCGTACCAGATGGGGTTGATGGAGGTAATAGAGAAGATCCAACGGAGAGCAGCGCGCTTCGCTACAGGATCATTTAGTAATCGCGAAAGCGTTACGGAGATGATAGATAAACTCCAGTGGAAGACTCTGCAGGAGAGACGCTCAGTAGCTCGGTACTGGCTTTTGTTGAAGTTTCGAGAACATGCCTTCACCGAGGAGTCAAGCAGTATATTGTTCCCTCCTGCGTATATCTCGCGAAGAGACCATGAGGATAAAATCAGAGAGATTAGAGCCCACACAGAGGCATACCGACAATCCTACTTTCCACGAACAATACGAGACTAGAATAGAAGGGAGAATCGATAGAGGTACTCAAGGTACCCTCCGCCATACACCGTCAGGTGGCTTGTGGAGTATTGATGTAGATGTAGATCACGCATTAATAGGGGGAAGAACCCTTTATTGTATAACATGACTGCCGAAACAGCACTGGAAGCATACAGGAACACGTTATAGAGAAGTATCGACACTATACTCGCTGGCTCCAGTCCCCCCATCTCCATTTTTAAAATTTATCTATAATACGGATCGATTTTCGCAAGTTTTAATAGAAAAATTCAAACATTAAATGAAGCACAGTTTTTGTTTGGATTATAAATTACAATTTTTAAAATTTTGAACTTCAAATATGAAATTGCAGAACACATTATTAGAAACAACAATGAATAATAACCAAAGCTAAATAAATTAATTCGTGCGCACACTATCTTTCGCATGTACACAGCTCGTTCAATTGTTGACCTGTTAGTGCTCATGCGTTCAATCGTTAAAAGTGATAGAACTGTTTCATGGTGACCAAAATAATAAAAATATAGTAAATTATTATTAAGACCATTCGATACGATACTATGAAGTATTGATATCAATAAAAGTTTCACGTGGAAACTATCTAGTAAAAAAAGTATTAGTACTGAGATGAAACTAATTGATACCAAGAAGTATTGATACTTTTCCGTATCCTTAGTCGTATCCATCAAATATCGGCGCGTATGCTAACGGAACTATTTAAAGTGGAACGACGCCGTAAAACAAATCGTAGGAAAGGCAGATGCCAGACAGTCACTGGAAGGATCCTTAGGTAGCGTAGTGCACCCACGAAGAGGCAGCTTGCAAAATCTTCTTTCGACTGCTTTCGCTTGTCAGTCCAGACGCGCACCAGATGTTATTGATGGAGAAGGTAGAGAAGATTCAAGGAAGAGCAGCGCATTTCGTCACAGGTTCTTTTAGTAAGAGCGAAAGCGTCAAAGACATGCTCATCCAACTCCGATGGCAAATACTAAGAGAGAGGTGTTGCGCATCACGGTGCGATTTACTGTTAAAATTCCGAGAGCGTACCTTCCTAGAAGAGACCACAGATATATTGTACCCTCCTAAGTATACCTTGTAAGAACACCATGAGCGTAAATTTTGATGGATTCCATCTCACGTACAGGATAACCATGAAATGTTATTTACGCGCACAGTTCACGACTGAAGCAAGAAACGGGAGGATGTGACAGTGGTACATAAAACAACTCTTCACCACACACCATACGATGGCTTGTTGAGTGTAGATATAGAACTGCCTGTATTACGATTTTTATTCCTTACACGAATTTCAGAGCGAACTTTACGGGCGGAGTGCAGCTTTTCATCTTCAACAACTAGTTAAAACACCAATAGCTGCCCTTTCGGCTGAAACTGGACGCACAGCTGACTATATCGAAAACTACTTTAATGCCGAATATAAACAACAACACAAAAGCCCCAGACCGGACATTCTAGAACATCTAGAACTTTGAAGACACAAAATTACATAACACATCAAATGCCCAACAAAAAGACAGACAGCGATTACAATCGGATCCTCAACGCATTCAAGAAACTTTGCCTCAAATACCACCCACTGTAAGCTCTTACTTCACCTTATCTTCTTCTGTTCCGCCTCAAATCAACTTGTGACAGTAATATATTTTGTTATTTAATTGCATTATCGATGATGTTCCGTTGAATGGTTCGCACGCTGACACTTCTTGATGACCCGGCACTGAAAGATGCAGCAATTTGCGGAAGGGTTGCACTTCTGTCACGCTGAACGAGTCTCTTCAGTCGTCGTTGGTCCCGTTCTTGCAGAATCGTTTTCCGGCCGCCACGATGTTGGAGATTTGATGTTTTACCGGATTCCTGATACCCAGGGTACACTCTTGAAATGATCGTACGGGAAACTCCCCACTTCATCGCTATTCGGAGATGCTGTGTCCCATCGCTCGTGCGCCGACTATAACACCACGTTCAAACTCGCTTAAATCTTGATAACCTGTCATTGTAGCAACAGTAACAGATTTAACAACTGGGACAGACACTTGTCTTATATAGGCGTTGCCGACCGCAGCGCGATATTCTGTCTGTGTACATATCTCTGTATTTGAATAAGCTTGCCTATACCAGTTTCTTTGGCGCTTCACGTATTTACGTCTACGAAGTAATAGAGACAATCGCCGCACGGAATAAGGAAACAATTTTCAGTTGAGTGAGGGGGGTCGCCTGGCATCCAAACAATGCTAGTGGGGAGAGCCGGCTGCTCAGAGTGTGCGCTCAGTGGTCAGTGGTAACGAAAGATTTGTCGCTAGTTGGGCTCGTTAATGAACTATTGGGGGGGGGGGGGGGGGGGCAGCTGCTGACAGCCGCCTCTTCACCAGCCTCTCTTGGCTGCGGACGCTAATCGCAAGAGCCAAAAAACTCAGCCCATTTTACGCTTATTCGAGTGCGGCGTTCTTCACAGCAAGCGTATTAATTGTCAGCTTGTACACGTCTCTTCCCCAACATAAGGAAAGTTGCCGTTCCGTCCTAAATAACCAATCACACACAAGAAACCATACAGCGCCACACCTAAGGCAGAAGTATCTGGTAATCTTCAAGCACAAAACGCCGCAGCAGGCTATTGCTACATTCCGAAAATAAATTTCTCATTACCAGCACGGTTTAAATTCACTTAACGTTTCGCGCCAGCGTGGTATGTTTCCAACGAAAAGTGTGAGAAAAACGAGTATGTATTTACAGAAACATATAAATTTTGCTGTTTATTTTCTGTACATGAGGGAGCTGGACCAATTTCCGACCATCTGTGCGCTATTAATTAAGAGTAATTAAAAACTCTGAGAGATGGGCCAAAGTCAAACATTTTTGCACCGTGACGCGGAGCAGCCGTGTGAACCAGTGAACTTCACAACGACTCTCTTATCTCTAGATAACACGTTTATCTTCTCTCAAAGAAACACTGGTCATTCAGGCGCCGTCCCCAAGGCCACATTGCAACTGCGTCACGATCACACGTGGGATTACATGAAGAACGCAAGAAACAACAAACAGAGTTCGCTGGAGTGACGGACTAAACATATTTTTTGCCAAACCTGTAATTTCATCCTTTTAGCGCCAAATTTATTTATTTGGGTGCTCACTTCGAGTTAATGAGCTTAGCTTTTTGGCATTTAGGAGGCACGTCCGTAATGTTTTCACGGACTTCACTGTTTGAGGTCTTCGCTACGATATAGCACAAATATTAATGCCCACCTAACAGAAAGAATTACGGCTAACTGAGTGATAAATACTAATACGTTCACAGAAGTATTGAAATTTAAAAAACACATAAACGTTCATTTTCTTGAGAAAAATTTAATTAACCAGTCATTCAGTCAGCCTGATACAGGTCTACCTAATTACAAGTGGTTCCTACAGGGGATGAACTAAAATACGGGAACACCGAAAACACATTACCAGCCCAATACGGTGTAGGAAAAACGTAGGCATTCACAACAGCTTCCAGTCGTCTCGGAATGGATAGGTACAGGTTTTGTATCCTTTTCGAGGGAATGTTATACCATCCTCCTCGCAAACTGTGGCAACTTCATCCTCGTGCTCAGAAAACCTATCCTGGACGAAAACCTGTCTTTGAACGCAGCATCGCCATTGGAGAACAAACGTTGTACCATAGGATGGATCCGATCAGCAAAAGTGGTTACATAATCCTTGGCAGAAATATGACAGTGCAGATTAACGATAGGGCCCATGGAATACCACGATCTGGCTGCCCAAATCATTACCGCACCACCACCATATTTCACTCTTCGCTCCAGATTTTATGGCTTCGGTACCACGCCTCACTGATACGGGCATTTGCAGCACTCACGCGTGATTTTGCAATTCCAGCTCGCCCTTCAATTCTCTGCTTCTGGATCCCTCTTCGTGTTGTTTTGTTGCTGACAGGGTTCGCGAGTGCGACATTCAGTTCTACAATGACTTTTGAAGCTGCCGTCTTCTTATTTTTCACCACAATCCTCTTCAATGACCGTCCGTCATGATCACTCAACACACACTTTTGTCCGCGTTGTGACGTAGCGGATGAAGTTTGTCCGCTTTCCCTATATGTAGTACAGATCTTGCATGGGTGCCTCTTAAAACAGGAACCATTTCAGCTACTTTAGTTACGGAAGCACCCACCATTCTAGCACCAATAATTTGTCTACGTTCGAATCCTCTTCGCTTCTACATAATGCACTCTCAACTACACAGAATACTGATATGAGCACGATTGAAATTTTCAACCTAATGAGAGCACTGCACAGGTGTAGTTCATGGTCAAATACAACAGCGCAATCTGCAGGCTTGCAGGAATTTTTCGCAGTTTTTCCATATCTTTGTCCAACCCCTATAGGTCCTGGTTTCCGTACTACCTCGCTGTCGTGAAACCATTTAATCTGTGACAATAACAAGAGTATCGCGGTGATCTCCGCCTGTCAATAGCATAAATTTTACAACTAGCCAAATAAATGCGAAAAAGTCGCCTAAACACTACACAAAATAAACCAACGTAGGCCTTCAGACAGGTTCTGATTGCCTGATATAGGATGGCTTTTCGACGCTCCTCTCAAAGTACGCCTAAGCAGTAATATCAAGTTAAGAGGCGCTATACATTGCATCCGAGTTTGTGCCTGCGTGGATAAGAGATGGAGAAAAATAAACGAAGTAAACATTACAAATTCCGCTAAGTTGCACCATGGTTCTAATTCTGCATTAAGTTGTTACATGCTCATTACGACTGCCAAGCGCGCCGTTTGATGAATGGGAAGAGAGCAAAGAGAAAACGCTACCTCTAAAAACACCAAACTTACTGAAGCAATAAGCTATAGTGTTTTTTTCCAATATATTTGGTATTGTTTTCTAACGCCAGCGATCTGAGTATAAATAACGTGGTAACAGTCGTTTTCACACTGTACCATTTCCACTGACTGCTCGTCGCGTTCAGCGTATCGAAAAGATGTACGGGAGATGGCTGCTTGTATATTCCGTGTATCCAGTTGCTACTCTTTCCTCGAGGGCCCTACGCGGGTGACATTTTAACATCACAAAAAAGCGCTAAGAGTATTACATAATAATTTTGAAACATAAATGTTTACTGAAGAAATGAGCTATCTCTTTTCCTCTTCTCCTCCAACACACACTATTTAACCTTTCATGTATGCCACAGACTCTAGTATCAGTCCATAACTTGCTGCAAAGCTGTTGTCTACGCTTCCTCCTGCCCACATTTGTCCTTACCACTAAACTGAAGCCTGATATTTTCTTATTACAAGTTTAGTTACGAGATTAGTCCATTAAATACAGCAGTATAGAGTTAGCGTCAGCAATTTCGGAGACGTGTGTAGTCCAACTTAGATATTAACTACTACATTGCACTACATTTAGTAATGCGTTTATTTCTTATTATTCTACAGCATTTGGCAACAACACTGCAAACGCTCCACATTCGTCAGGGTAGTAAAGTGATGGCATTTCGTCGTCACAGTACTTCTTAATGTGCGTGTGCACCTGGGCGACTTCCCGTGCGCACGTTACAGCTGCTAGGTGTCGTCACAGTAACAAAATTACCAACATGCGAGCGACTGCCACAGTTCGAGGTGCCCTCCATGTCCAGGGCCAGTTACTTCACCAGCTTTCTTGATTCCATTGTAACCAGCATCTCTTACGATTTCGCATAAGCGTCAAAATTGTTGTTGTTGTTGTGGTCTTCAGTCCTGAGACTGGTTTGATGCAGCTCACCATGCTACTCTATCCTGTGCAAGCTTCTTCATCTCCCAGCACCTACTGCAACCTACATCCTTCTGAATCTGCTTAGTGTATTCATCTCTTGGTCTCCATCTACGATTTTTACCCTCCACGCTGCCCTCCAATGCTAAATTTGTGATCCCTTGATGCCTCAAAACATGTCCTACCAACCGATCCCTTCTTCTAGTCAAGTTGTGCCACAAACTTCTCTTCTCCCCAATCCTATTCCATACCTCCTCATTAGTTATGTGATCTACCCACCATATCTTCAGCATTCTTCTGTAGCACCACATTTCGAAAGCTTCTATTCTCTTCTTGTCCATACTAGTTATCGTCCATGTTTCACTTCCATACATGGCTACACTCCATACAAGTATTTTCAGAAACGGCTTCCTGACACTTAAATCAATACTCGATGTTAACAAATTTCTCTTCTTCAGAAACGATTTCCTTGCCATTGCCAGTCTACATTTTATATCCTCTCTACTTCGACCATCATCAGTTATTTTACTCCCCAAATAGCAAAACTCATTTACTGCTTTAAGTGTCTCATTTCCTAATCTAATTCCCTCAGCATCACCCGATTTAATTTGACTACATTCCATTATCCTCGTTTTGCTTTTGTTGATGTTCATCTTATATCCCCCTTTCAAGACACTGTCCATTCCGTTCAACTGCTCTTCCAAGTCTTTTGCTGTCTCTGACAGAATTACAATGTCATCGGCGAACCTCAAAGTTTTTACTTCCTCTCCATGAATTTTAATACCTACTCCGAATTTTTCTTTTGTTTCCTTTACTGCTTGCTCAATATACAGATTGAAAAACATCGGGGAGACTCTACAACCATGTCTCACTCCTTTCCCAACCACTGCTTCCCTTTCATGCCCCTCGACTCTTATAACTGCCATCTGGTTTCTGTACAAATTGTAAATAGCCTTTCGCTCCCTGTATTTTACACCTGCCACCTTTAGAATGTGAAAGAGAGTATTCCAGTCAACAGTATCAAAAGCTTTCTCTAAGTCTACAAATGCTAGAAACGTAGGTTTGCCTTTTCTTAATCTTTCTTCTAAGATAAGTCGTAAGGTTAGTACTGCCTCACGTGTTCCAACATTTCTACGGAATCCAAACTGATCTTCCCCGAGGTCCGCTTCTACCAGTTTTTCCATTCGTCTGTAAAGAATTCGCGTTAGTATTTTGCAGCTGTGACTTATTAAACTGATAGTTCGGTAATTTGCACATCTGTCAACACCTGCTTTCTTTGGGATTGGAATTATTATATTCTTCTTGAAGTCTGAGGGTATTTCACCTGTCTCATACATCTTGCTCACCAGGTGGTAGAGTTTTGCCAGGACTGGCTCTATCAAGGCCGTCAGTAGTTCTAATGGAATGTTGTCTACTCCCGGGGCCTTGTTTCGACTCAGGTCTTTCAGTGCTCTGTCAAACTCTTCACGCAGTATCGTATCTCCCATTTCGTCTTCATCTACATCCTCTTCCATTTCCATAATATTGTCCTCAAGTACATTGCCCTTGTATAGACCCTCTATATACTCCTTCCACCTTTCTGCCTTCCCTTCTTTGCTTAGAACTGGGTTTCCATCTGAGCTCTTGATATTCATACAAGTGGTTCTCTTCTCTCCAAAGGTCTCTTTAATTTTCCTGTAGGCAGTATCTATCTTACCCCTAGTGAGACAAGCCTCTACATCCTTACATTTGTCCTCTAGCCATCCCTGCTTAGCCATTTTGCACTTCCTGTCGATCTCATTTTTGAGACGTTTGTATTCCTTTTTCCCTGCTTCATTTACTGCATTTTTATATTTTCAACTTTCATCAATTAAATTCAATATTTCTTCTGTTACCCAAGGATTTTTATTAGCCATCGTCTTTTTACCTACTTGATCGTCTGCTGTTTTCACTACTTCATCCCTCAGAGCTACCCATTCTTCTTCTACTGTATTTCTTTCCCCCATTCCTGTCAATTGTTCCCTTATGCTCTCCCTGAAACTCTGTACAACCTCTGGTTCTTTCAGTTTATCCAGGTCCCATCTCCTTAAATTCCCACCTTTTTGCAGTTTCTTCAGTTTTAATCTACAGGTCATAACCAATAGATTGTGGTCAGAGTCCACATCTGCCCCTGGAAATGTCTTACAATTTAAAACCTGGTTCCTAAATCTCTGTCTTACCATTATATAATCTATCTGATACCTTTTAGTATCTCCAAGATTCTTCCAGGTATACAACCTTCTTTTATGGTTCTTGAACCACGTGTTAGCTGTGATTAAGTTATGCTCTGTGAAAAATTCTACAAGGCGGTTTCCTCTTTCATTTCTTCCCCCCAATCCATTTTCTCCTACTACGTTTCCTTCTCTTCCTTTTCCTACTGTTGAATTCCAGTCACCCATGACTATTAAATTTTTGTCTCCCTTCACTGCCTGAATAATCTTTTATCTCATCATACATTTCATCAATTTCTTCATATCTGCAGAGCTAGTTGGCATATAAACTTGTACTACTGTAGTAGGTGTGGGCTTCGTGTCTATCTTCGCCACAATAATGCGTTCACTATGCTGTTTGTAGTAGCTAACCCGCACTCCTATTTTTTTATTCATTATTAAACCTACTCCTGCATTACCCCTATTTGTTTTTGTATTTATAACCCTGTAATCACCTGACCAAAAGTCTTGTTCCTCCTGCCATCGAACTTCACTAATTCCCACTATATCTAACTTAAACCTATCCATTTCCCTTTTTAAATTTTCTAACCTACCTGCCCGATTAAGGGATCTGACATTCCACGCTCCGATCCGTAGAACGCCAGTTTTCTTTCTCCTGATAACGACGTCCTCTTGAGTAGTCCCCGCCCGGAGATCCGAATGGGGGACTATTTTACCTCCGGAATATTTTACCCAAGAGGACGCCATCATCATTTAATCATACAGTAAAGCTGCATGTCCTCGGGAAAAATTACGGCTGTAGTTTCCCCTTGCTTTCAGCCGTTCGCAGTACCAGCACAGCAAGGCCGTTTTGGTTAATGTTACAAGGCCAAATCAGTCAATCATCCAGACTGTTGCCCCTGCAACTACTGAAAAGGCTGCTGCCCCTCTTCAGGAACCACATGTTTGTCTGGCCTCTCAACAGATACCCCTCCGTTGTGGTTGCACCTACGGTACGGCCATCTGTGTCGCTGAGGCACGCAAGCCTCCCCACCAACGGCAAGGTCCATGGCTCAAAATTACAAAGTCTGAAATGGACATTTGGTTTATATAATAAATCAGTCCTGATGATGAAAAGCTGTCCAATTGTCCCCCACCCCAAATCAGTCAATTCAAATCTGAGAACAGATTGAGATACTCTTCGGTCCAAAGACTGCCAATCATTCGCGTTTCTCGATGAGACTCATCTTCGAGCTTCAGCTATCCAGAAGGACACTGCTGAGGGACCCTGTTGTCAAATAATTCAGTATACCCTCCACTACTATGTCCTGTACGGAGAATAGGTTTGTACGTCAGAATTACTACAGTCTCCATCAAGCTTTTCCATTACTTCGTCCCGCACTCAAGAAAGCGCTAATTTGTTATGTTGTTCCATCGTAAATTATTCCCCATGGATGTCCGTAAAAATTTACGGTTTGGCTGATTCCGTTTGTCAATTTGCGCCTGTGAAGGCAGAGTTAATACCCCAGCATTCCGCTTGTATACGCCCATAACATTGCATTCGGTTATGGTGTGGGTTGCTGCACTAAGTTTTGTAAATCTCCTGCTGATCCTCCTCCAGTTCGTATAAAAGCCCCGGAGATGTGGGTCTTACCAGTAAGCCCCACTGCGTCTTACTAATTTTCTCTGTGCCACAGGAAACCAAGGCCTACATCGAATATGCTTTTATTATATACGCTTGTTTGTGCAGCTTTCCACTGTGACCTACGAGTACTGTGTGTACAATGTAAATTTTTAGCGTAAGTCTATGGAAGGCATAAATCGTCTGACAAATCATTACTGGTGGCAGAAATGTGAGGTAACCGCGCGAGCTACAAAGAATAGGAGAAGGAAAAAGTGAAGGGGGAGGGTAACAGTTACGTACTGAGAGAGGTACACATATGATGTGTGTACTACACGGCTGCACACAGTACAGCATGTACAATATTTAATCGTAAGAATTACGAATAGAAAAGACGTTAATGCTAGCGACTTAGAAGTATACAACTGGATCAGTGATATTTTAGTAATATTTTGAAATTGGGGAGGGGGATCGGGGTACCTGCTGTTATCCTCCTTCAATGACCACGTCAATTCTGTGCATCTGGTAAGGATTGGTTCACAGCGTCGCATTCGAATTGTGATAATCACGAAAAGGACATTGGGGAGAACGATTCCCAGTGTCGGCACACGGTCTGTTCCTGTTGATTAGCAAAAACGGAACCATCGGTCTCAGCGTCTGCTGCGTTCACAGGAAGATACGGAACACAGCCATACATAACAGTGAGCCGAGCAGCCTAGTACTCAGAAGCAACTGAGTTACGGCTATCATCCAAAAGATGGCGCACTAGGTAATTAATATTTTATGCTTCCGCCTTACATCAAATGCGGATATAATGCGCCACGGCTTCAGTAAAGTTAGTATGAGCACTGTATAAACACAAGACAGTAGCTGGATCGTGTCTACAGTCGTCGCCAAGAAGAGCCCAACTGGATACTCTACAAGTGATCGTAGTGATTGTTCACGGTTTCAGGAGTGTATCAGAGTTAATGACATTGATTGCAAGCGAGTACTTAACTATTGCCACACACCATCTTCACACTACAGTTAAGTATTTGTAAGATATTTACTATTAATTTCCTGCAAATTTTTGCTAATGTGTGCTGCAACCACTTTTGCTGTAGTGTTGCAGAACCGTATTTGCCACGATGACGGGGTTGTACAGTTGCTGCGTGAAAGCAAGCCACCTTATAGCAGCAACTACTTTTAGTGATAGGGGGTTCTCTTCTTGCCACTTTGACATGTTGGACGCCATTTGGTGAATACAAAAGTATTACTGGACACAGCACTTTTAAATCTATCCGGCTCTCACTTTCGTAATCATTTGACTTTGCTTCACCACTACGTCAGCTGTAGTTTTCTTTTTCTGTACTTATACTATACCCGTGAACTTAAACTTCTTATGCGGAAATTTCTACATTCCTGTTACGTGTAGTATAGAGATGTTCATTACACGAGGGCTATCCAGAAAGTAACAGACGTTCTGGTCTATCGCGGCGGTGGGCGGAGCTACAGCCGCCTTCTCGGTGCCATAACACTCGTACACTCCGTTCACACCCTGCGGTGGTAGTGTGTGGTCGTGTGTCTGCTCTTTGTTTTCTGTGACATGTTAAAATGTACGCTGCAGTAGAAAATGTTGCCACTTGTGACGTGTGGGTAAAAAAACGCAAACCAATTGAAATTCATTACGATCTTTGTGATGTGTCCGGAAAAGAAAAAAATGAGCTAAAGCCTAGTGAGGCAATGGTGCACTGAATTTAAAAATAGCCGTACCAATGTTAACGATGAGGACCGCAGTCGTAGGCCTAGCCTTGCAACTGACGAACTGGTGATGAACATGAACGACAAAATTCGTGAAACTCGTGATTTCACGATTTACGAACTTTCGCAACATTTTCCCAAATTTCACGGAGTTTGGTGCGTGAAACTGTGGAAGAGAAGCTTGGTTACAACAAACTTTGAGCTAGGTAGGTTCCCAAAATCCTAACGGAATACTACAAAAAACAGAGACTGGCTGCAGCACTCACCTTCCTCGAAGATAACGAGAAAAATGGTAACAAAGTTATCGACTGCATCGTAACTGGGAACGAGACTTGGATGAAGCATGTCGATTGTGTAACAAACGATAGTCGACGAAATGGAGTCACAGAAATTCTCCGAAGACACCAAGGAAGTGTTCGCAAACGCTGTCACCAAGAAAGATGGTGGCTACTGTGTTTAAGAGAGTGATTCTCGTTGAAATCTTTGAACGTGGCACAACAGTTAACACAGAGAGGTAATTTCAAACACTGAAAAATTTAAGACAGGAGATACAAAACATACGTTGGGGAAAACTTAGCGCAAAGTGGGTTTTTTTTTCCCCACGACAACGCATATTCACAAACAGCCAATCGTATTGGAGAGCTTCTACGGGTTTTAGATTGGGGGGGGGGGGGGGGTTGATACTCCACCATACAGCATGGATTTGGCGCCCACCAACTACCATCTTTTCCAAGCAATGTCTCGCTACACAACGTTTCGATACTGACAGCGATGCACGCCGGTATGAACAAGTGGATGCAATCGCAGGCGGCAGATTTCTACAGAGACAGTATTGAAAAACTTGCGCCACGGTATAAGTGCGCAATCTGAATGGCAGTTATGCAGAAAAACAGCTTAAGAATACATGAGAAAAAGTAGCACCACAGCAGTATCACACGACTAGTTTCGGCGGCACATTACCGCCATCCTCAGGCCCAACCAATCCCAAAAGAGTACTCGATTTCTTTGGCGCATTTACTGTGGGAGCCTTGTAACACGTGTGTTAGCGCTGGAGACAACACAACATCGAGTATAGACTCCCTATGAAAGCTAGCCCAAGTGCGCTAGCAACAAGGATCCCACAGTAAATCCGCGAAGGAAATCAAATACACTTTTGGCAGTGGTGGAGCCTGAGGATAGCGGTAATATGCCGCCGAAACTAGTCATGTGATAAAGACATTTTCCAATATACAGCTGCGATTGTACTTTTTCTCATACATACCATTAGCTGAATTCCCTCGTCCGTGCAATAAGATGGACATCCATGGCTTAAGATTATTGCTCTAAAATGAGTATATTAAAATTTGGTTTTCCATACTGTTAATTTTTTAATTCAAAACGTCTGTTTCTTTCTGGGTAGCCCTCATATCATTATCTACAAGGGTAGGTTGTAATTGCAATATCAATTTCTAATTCCACTAGAAAATTGCTTCAATATAAAAGTCGAAATCATCGCGGAGTAAAACGAATTTTTAGCAACTGGAGCGGTTATTCATCAGCATAAGCAAGTGACCACGTAACTAAATTTTTTCGAGGTGTAATTAAATCTTGATGACTATTCCTTGTATGCCGTGGCGTTTTTTTTGGGTTTACATTTTCGTGTCAGGTAGAATGAACAGTTTACCGACAGGCTGTACTTGAGAAACTGACACGACTACGAAGGAGATGCGTAAGTGACAAAACAGGCAACACCCCGGTAGCCACACAGGGCGAGCCGAGCTAGTGCATCCGTCACACAATTCCTGCCCCTCCTTCGGTCAGGTACGGTGGCAGCGCTCTGAATTCCGCGCGGAGTACTTCGGCATAATTACAGGTAGCGCAAGCCGCGGAGCTCAACCCTCGCCCAGGGCAGCGCGATGTCAGGCAGCGGAGGTCGTTCCCACTGTGGCGCGGTTTATATCCGTCAGGAATAAAAAATGCAAAAGACGCGTGCGGCGGGAGAGAGGAGAGGAGCAAAGGGAGGTTATTTCTGTGTTCCGGCGGGCAGCGGTCGCGCGGCGAGCCCGCTACGGCAGCCGCGCAGGCGGGTCGGGTGCCGCCCGCGCCGGTCGCTGGGCCCGCGTCTGCACACGACGCCTGCGGACGCCACGCTTCCCTTCCGGGTACAACTTCTTCCTGAACTAAAAGTCCGATCCGGTACATGCAAAAACAGAGTGCACAGTTGTTGCTGCTGTGACTGTGGTGCACAACAGAGCTTCCATTCGTCACTTGACCGACTTAAACTGAAGATGACAATAACTAAAAATGCACCTAGAAATACATGTTCGCAGTTGTTTGCAAGAAAACGCCTTTTTGCTTCCGGCACATGACTTTTTAAAATTTTGTTTATATACCCAGATGCATTATGCCTTTTTAACAAGCCATCTTCAGTGGGTGATTCTCTAGCAGAAGGAGGTTCTTACTCATTGGTCTGAAGATGACCACAGTAGTGGTCGAAAACGGTCACCGTACTAAATAAATTGTGATCAAGAATGTTTTTAATAGTAACTATTTGTAACATACTGATCACTGTTACTCCCATGTTGTTGTTGTGGTCTTCAGTCCTGAGACTGGTTTGATGCAGCTCTCCATGCTACTCTATCCTGTGCAAGCTTCTTCATCTCCCAGTACCTACTGCAACCTACATCCTTCTGAATCTGCTTAGTGTATTCATCTCTTGGTCTCCCCCCCCCCCCCCTATGATTTTTACCCTCCACGCTGCCCACCAATACTAAATTGGTGATCCCTTGATGCCTCAGAACATGTCCTACCAACCGATCCCTTCTTCTGGTCAAGTTGTGCCACAAACTTCTCTTCTCCCCAATCCTATTCAATACTTCCTCATTAGTTATGTGATCTACCCATCTAATCTTCAGCATTCTTCTGTAGCACCACATTTCAAAAGTTTCTATTCTCTTCTTGTCCAAACTATTTACCGTCCATGTTTCACTTCCATACATGGCTACACTCCATACAAATACTTTCAGAAATAACTTCCTGACACTTAAATCTATACTCGATGTTAACAAATTTCTCTTCTTCAGAAACGCTTTCCTTGCCATTGCCAGTCGGCATTTTATATCCTCTCTACTTCGTCCATCATCAGTTATTTTGCTCCCCAAATAGCAAAACTCCTTTACTACTTTAAGTGTCTCATTTCCTAATCTAATACCCTCAGCATCACCCGACTTAACTCGACTACATTCCATTATCCTCGTTTTGCTTTTGTTGATGTTCATCTTATATCCTCCCTTCAAGACACCATCCATTCCGTTCAACTGCTCTTCCAAGTCCTTTGCTGTCTCTGCCAGAATTACAATGTCATCGGCGAACCTCAAAGTTTTTATTTCTTCTCCATGGATTTTAATACCTACTCCAAATTTTTCTTTTGTTTCCTTTACTGCTTGCTCAATATAGAGATTGAATAACATTGGGGAGAGGCTACAACCCTGTCTTACTCCCTTCCCAACCACTGCTTCCCTTTCATGCCCCTCGACTCTTATAACTGCCATCTGGTTTCTGTACAAGTTGTAAATAGCCTTTCGCTCCCTGTATTTTACCCCTGCCACCTTCAGAGTTTGAAAGAGAGTATTCCAGTCAACATTGTCAAAAGCTTTCTCTAAGTCTACAAATGCTAGAAACGTAGGTTTGCCTTTCCTTAATCTTTCTTCTAAGATAAGTCGTAAGGTCAGTATTGCCTCACGTGTTCCAGTATTTCTACGGAATCCAAACTGATCTTCCCCGAGGTCGGCTTCTACTAGTTTTTCCATTCGTCTGTAAAGAATTCGTGTTAGTATTTTGCAGCTGTGACTTATTAAACTGATTGTTCGGTAATTTTCACATCTGTCAACACCTGCTTTCTTTGGGATTGGAATTATTATATTCTTCTTGAAGTCTGAGGGTATTTCGCCTGTTTCATACATCTTGCTCACCAGATGGTAGAGTTTTGTCAGGACTGGCTCTCCCAAGGCCGTCAGTAGTTCCAATGGAATGTTGTCTACCCCGGGGGCCTTGTTTCGACTCAGGTCCTTCAGTGCTCTGTCAAACTATTCACGCAGTATCGTATCTCCCATTTCATCTTCATCTACATCCTCTTCCATTTCCATAATATTGTCCTCAAGTGCATCGCCCTTGTATAGACCCTCTATATACTCCTTCCACCTTTCTGCTTTCCCTTCTTTGCTTAGAACTGGGTTTCCATCTGAGCTCTTGATGTTCATACATGTGGTTCTCTTATCTCCAAAGGTCTCTTTAATTTTCCTGTAGGCAGTATCTATCTTACCCCTAGTGAGATAAGCCTCTACATCCTTACATTTGTCCTCTAGCCATCCCTGCTTAGCCATTTTGCACTTCCTGTCGATCTCATTTTTGAGACGTTTGTATTCCTTTTTGCCTGCTTCATTTACTGCATTTTTATATTTTCTCCTTTCATCAATTAAATTCAATATTTCTTCTGTTACTCAAGGATTTCTACTAACCCTCTTCTTTTTACCTACTTGATCCTCTGCTGCTTTCACTACTTCATCCCTCAGAGCTACCCATTCTTCTTCTACTGTATTTCTTTCCCCCATTCCTCTTAATTGTTTCCTTATGCTCTCCCTGAAACTCTGTACAACCTCTGGTTCTTTCAGTTTATCCAGGTCCCATCTCCTTAAATTCCCACCTTTTTGCAGTTTCTTCAGTTTTAATCCACAGGTCATAACCAATAGATTGTGGTCAGAGTCCACATCTGCCCCTGGAAACGTCTTACAATTTAAAACCTGGTTCCTAAATCTCTGTCTTACCATTATATAATCTATCTGATACCTTTTAGTATCTCCAGGGTTCTTCCATGTATACAACCTTCTATCATGATTCTTAAACCAAGTGTTAGCTATGATTAAGTTGTGCTCTGTGCAAAATTCTATCAGGCGGCTTCCTCTTTAATTTCTTAGCCCCAATCCATATTCACCTACTATGTTTCCTTCTCTCCCTTTTCCTACACTCGAATTCCAGTCACCCATGACTATTAAATTTTCGTCTCCCTTCACTATCTGAATAATTTCTTTTATTTCATCATACATTTCTTCAATTTCAATTAACATATTGGGATGCTTGTCTATTTTCTACTATGTAATCAACTGGTTATTGAATAGTAGTTTCTTTTCTGTCTTTGTTTTGCATATGAGAAAACATTTTTCTGTAAAGTTACCAGGTGTCTCATTATTTATTTTAACTATTTTCATTTATTTCTCGCTTGTAGTTGGCAAGTGATTAATTTTCTCTTAAAAGTTCTGTAAAAACTAAGTTGTTTGTACCACACTTCCAGGTTCTGATGTGTTCCTCGTAATGGGTTTTGTCGGTTTGTCCTACATATCTTCCATCACATGTATTGTTTAGTGATTGGTAATATACAGCTGCTGTAAAAAATAGCCACCACAGAAAACTAGTTACTTGCATTGTTGTGGTCTTCGGTCTGAAAATTTGTCTGATGTATTTCTCCTTGCCAGTCTATCATGTGCCAGCCTCTTCACCTCTACGTAACTTCTGCAACCTAAGTTCATTTGAACATGGTTACTGTCGTCAAGTCTTTATACCCAATCCCACAAAAGACTTTCCTTCATTAGGCCTATCTCATTACTCATCCGCTCTGGGCATATAATGTTCAGTGGTTTTTCTGTAGCATCATATCTCAGAAGATTCTATTCTCTTCTTCTGTGAACTGTTTTATCGCAAACGTTTCAGTTCCATACAATGCTACAATCGAGCAAATGTCCTCATAAAGACTTCTAACACTTAAAATTATATTCGATTTTTAACAAATTTCTCTTTTTCCGAAATGCTTTTCTTGCTGTTGACAGTCAGCGTTTTTATATCTTTCCTACTTCGGCACCGTCAGTAATTTTGTTGCCCAAATAGCAAAACTTATCTACAGCTCCAATGATTCAAGTATTTTACATTACCCTTGTTTTGTTTATCTTATGTCTTTTCAAACGCTACCCATTCCCTTCAACTGACTTTTCAAATCCTATGCCGTCTGTGACAGAATTACAATATCATCTGTAATCCTCAAAAATTTCATTTCTTCATATTTCTTTACCATGAACTTCAATCCCCTTTCAAATTTCTCCTAGGTTTCCATTATTGGAAACATATTTAACAACATAAGCTACAACCCCGTCTCATTTCATTCTCAACTTCTGCTTCTCTTTCACTGCTTCGACTCATAACTGCAGTCTGGTTTCTGTAGAATTCGTAGGTAACCTTTCGCTCCGTGCACTTCATTTCTGATATCTGCCGAATTTAGAGTGTGTATTCCAGTCAATATCGTCGAACGTTTATCTAAATCTATGACTATATAAACGTTTAAGTTTTCCGTCCCTAAGTTGGTCTTTCAAGATAACTCGTAGGGTCATTACTGCCTAGCACTTTTTCTACACTTCTCTATAGGCCGGCGTCTACCTACCCGTAAATAATTCGTGTTACTACTTTGCAGCGATATCTTATTAAATTGATGGTTCTGTAATATTCACACTTGTAAGCATCTGCCTTCCTACGAATCGGAATTATTACATTCTTCTTGAAGTTTGAGTGTATTTCTTTTGTGTCTCATATCTTGCATACCAAGTGGAATGTTTCGTCATGTCTGGCTCTCTCAAGGATCTCAACAACTCTCGAAAATAATGTCTAATCCAACGGTATTGTTGCGCCTTGTATGTACAATAACAACAAAATTAACAGATGCACAAACTGCTACAAGCACAAAAAGCAACAAATGCGTCTAAAGAGATCCACAATCAGAAGATTTGGTTAATGATCAAGGTAAATTTTGCTACCGAGAACAATGTTAAAAAGTTGTACGCGGACTTAATATGCTGTTTTACACTTCGTGTGTAGTTACCAACAGGAGAGGGTACGTCAAGCTGGTTATTGACTACACTCCTATTAAAAACTGCATACACTTTTCCTAAAATACTCGTGTCCTACAACCACAGCTACTAAGGGGCGTGCTCACACTAGAGACGGAATTTATGAGGCAGTTCCAGTTATGCCTCAGTGACTGAAAGTTCCAACATACTGTCCCTCACTTCTGGCCATTCATTCTTTCAATGACGCTTCAATAGCCAGGACACAGGGTGCAGAACGGACATTCCCTCGTGCTACAGTAGACCTTGGGCACGCTTCTTTGGTTGCTTCATTCACTGATACGCTGAACGGAATTCCACAGCCTAAGGTACTCCTGCCTCCGTAGATTGAGGAGGCAGTCCGAGATGTCGTGGGGTATTTCTTTGCCGATTATATGGACTGGATGATTTGAAGGGCACTAGCGAGTTAGAGCAGAGGAGCAATCTAGTTGCTAGAATACATTTCCTCCAATTCCATCAGTCTACACAAGCTTCACTATTCGTTTTCTTTTCATTTTGATAATAACCGTGGTTGAAAACACTAAACTCCACAAGAATGCATCTGATCAATACAGATAAACACTATGTCCAGGAAAAACTGAAGGATGAACAAAAGAACGATGACATTATCAATGTTCTGACTACTGATTATATTAGGATACTTTGTGGCGTAAAGATCTATCAGAGAAAGCAACGAGCAGTGTTGATCAAGTCATAGAACATAAGGATATGACATCCAAGCGTCGAAAAGCGTGTCCTCCTTAGCTCCACGGCAAACGCAGTTTATCTCCTAAGCAAATCGACACATTCCTTGGGCCGTAAGCAATAGGGAGAATGTAGCCAGGCTAGGTTGGATTAATCAAAATATCAGTTGATATAAACTGATAGCACGCAGTCTCCACGACACCATTTGAGAGCAATCCTATGTGCAAGATGGTGGTTGCTCTGTATCATTATATGGTTTATTTCCTGCACCAGTAACTGAGTGTAAAGCACTATACGGGGCTGCTACGTAAGTTTCTGTACTCGCTTACATGTTCAATGTGTCGTATTAAAGGTAGCATTTGCCGTCACGACAAATGCCTCGCACCGCTAGACCACGATCGTTCCCAGCGAGTTAGATGAGCACGGTGAAAAGTTTCGGTGAATTTCGGCAACCTGGATCGGCAGGAATACATTCAAGCGATACTCCTGAGATACAATTCGATAATCAATTTGTGGCCCAAATTATTCACAGGTGACCACCACGTAATTACTGGTAACTGTCGAGACGACATGGACGAACATACTGCGAAATTCCGCAGAGTACCAATGTCCAGGCTGCATATTTATTGCATGAGCTGCCTGTTACATAGTTGCACCGAAGTTCCCACTCGAATGACAGTTTTTTCCTACATTTCGTATTACGAGAGACGTCCTCTTTCTTTCTTCATTACAGTCCTCCCTAAAACTAAATGGCGTGTATAAAAAGCCTTGGGGAAGATAAACGGGCAGCGCAAATCGATTTACCTCAATTGTTGGTAGGAACGAACATTTTAGTGTCAGAATAATCCAGAGAATGACAATTAATGAAAAACTAAAGAACTTCCTTGATGTGGACGTTGAGAGTACAAGCTACCGATTATATTCGACCGCCTCCTTATTCGTAACGAAGGTGCCGGAAGAATGTCTAATCCCTTCTTCTGATACTGACTCCCCGAATACCCTGCCACTCTCGACGGCGAAGGAAGCCAAAGCAATGTGCTTAAAGGCAAAGGCGTTGTTCACTGGCAGCATTCCGTGAAACACTGCGTAACTCTAAAGTCTCTCCGCTAAATCTCGTCCAAAGGCAATATAGCTCACAAGACGGAGAAATATTTGATCCATTTGATGCAATGCGATGAGTGTCTGCAGATGATGTGGTGAGTGTGGACACATTTATAAACAGCATTTCACTGTCTCACTGCATTTCGTGTCTAGTATACATGTCAGATACAGAAGTTTAATATGTCCACAGTGAATTTGCGACTGTTGCCACTAATGTAGCAAATAAGCTGTTTGGGACTATATTTGATGTCTGAAAACTACAATATTACAGTTGACCAATACAACACTACAACGGATAGAAACTCCAAAACCTTGCAGAGATGTACACGACCGAAACTGGAGAGAAGCCAGCGCTTTACAGGTTAAGTGTTGGTTGTACTATGCGTGTTGTGAGTTAACACACAGTATACTCTCTTGAGATTCACCAAATATTTGCATTATAGACGTAATTTCACGGTTTAGAAACAAAAATGTTAGGTGAGTCAGAAATAAATGTTACAAATAACAAGCGCTCATGTGTTTGATGACATGTTCTGTGAGAAGCGCACAACACACCACTAAAAGAGACATGTAAGAGATCAAAAAGTTATTGTACTGAATGTTAGCACATAATTTGAGAATAAACTGAAAAATCACTCACATAGCTATAGAAACAGCAAAATGTTTACCAGTGCACATAAGGTTGTATCCAGCGCAATACGAATCTAGCATTCACACCAAAAAAAATATACTGCGCAAAACTAATGTCAAAAATGGACAGAAAAGATCTGACAAATGGTATAACGTGTCGCATGCCGGCCACACAGAAGAGGCTATCCAGTCTATGGCTCCCATATGGCATTATTTCAACTTATCCTCAATCACGTTGTAAGGGTTTTCCAGGAGGCATTGTCAGTACTCATGGATATGATAGAAACGATCATTCGAAGTAAAAAGTCTAGTAAACATGTTCGATATTGCGAAACAAATCTCTCTACAAGTTTTTTGCTCTCCATATTTTCGGAGAATTAGTATGGACAAAAAAAAACTTGTCTAACAAAGATAGGCTCTAAAAGGCATGCGTTAAGGAGCTATGAACACTTTTCAGTAGAAGAGAAGTGTTACACAGTAGCGAAGATAACTTAAGGTATGCATTTTAGTGGCCATGTTTACCAGACTGTTTGCTTCAAATGATTGTTCGTTACAGTCATATCCCTGAACACTGGCCATTCCTTCTGCAGCAACCAGTATCTAGCAACGAGTGCACTGTTCTAGATACATGGAACACTGAAACCGCGAATAAGTGTTGAAACGACAGCGACACAATTTATTAGTTTGTCCTCTAGTTTCATATGACAGAACGAGGTAGTGCAATGATTAAAGAAATTGGACTTCCATCCAGGAGGATCAGAGTTCACACTTAGTATATTCCGTGGTTTCCTAAAATCACTACAGGAGACCCGCACCGCCGTACTAGGCAAGGTTGCCTTCCTCCGACCGTAATGGGGATGAATGATGATGATGATGATGATGATGACGACAACAACAACACCAAATCATCTAGGGGCAGGTGAAAATTCCTGACCACGCCGGGAATTGAACCCGGAACCCCGTGCCCGCGAGGCGAGAACGCTACCGCGAGACCACGAGCTGCGGACAGATGCAATCAATAACAGTTCCATAAATCCAACTGAGTGATACTCCACCTTTAATGGTCTGGACGTCGACGTGGCACTAAATTGTAAACTTTCTTGTGATTCAGAACACACAGTCTGGCAAAATTTCAACTCTCTGCCACTGCTGGAAGAAACATTTCCATACAGACTTTCTCAAATTTCCAATCTTCAGATTGGTTCCTTGGTTACACAATCATATAAATGGGGCGGACGAGTATTAAGAAAACAGCATCCGTTAACGACCACAGTTCAATTTCGCTTTGTGAAGAAGGAAGTCGTCGGCTAGAAAGTGCTCCCGTCTTTTGTCCAAATGCTTCGCGCGCTGCTGTTGCTGCTGCCGCCACCGTTTAGCAGGGAGATCACGTCCTTCCAGAAGGTCGACCCCGCATCGCTAGACGCGCCACACATCCGCGTGAGGGAAACCAAGCGGCGCCGATGCGAACTCCAGACTGGCGTCGGACATTGTGGAGCAGAAGTAAGATAATTGTCTCGGTCACAACTACGACGCTAATACAATTGAACACAATCCAATTAAATACAACGCGGCTGTATTGGGCTCGACAGTCCATTATATCTGCTGACGTCTTGTAAAGCTTACAGCAGAGAATATGTTACAAGTTGACTTGACAACCCTCTAGTACTGCCACGACAACGTTTACGCTATCAAATATATATATATGTGTGTGTGTGTGTGTGTGTGTGTGTGTGTGTGAGAGAGAGAGAGAGAGAGAGAGAGAGAGAGAGAGAGAGAGAGAGAGAGAGAGAGAGGGTGGGGGGGGGGGGGGGGCAGATTCGAAGACTAAGAGAAGGCATTCGCCACAAGGTGACATTTGCTCATCCCAAGTGAGGCATTTAAGTTACTAGGCTTGGCAACAGTGAGGACAATTCATAAATTCCATTCTCATTGTCATGTAAGGACTTCCGCATAATTTGTTCTATATTCCTATGCAGTTCAGTCTATCGCCGCCACTTCTCCTTTCAAAAAATTTCATCTGAAGCAAGGTCGCTCAGACCTGTGACAAACATACGCAATCAAAATTGGTTTAATCCAGCGAAAAATGGTTACAAATACACGTGCCGTGCAAAACCTACCTTCTGTTCACAGTCTCAACGCTACTGAAGCTCACAGAAACGGCGTGAAAGAAAATCTGCAAATCTGCCTTGGGCTGCAGTAGCCTAACATATACAGAAGAAAGGAATAAAATATGATATCGCGACCGACAATGGAGATCACAAAAGAAGTTTATATACATAGCACCGAGGAAACAAAACTGCTTTAGGCGCTAGAGCATGTTGTGGACTTTCAGCACAATCCAAATCGTGGAGTGATCGATAACGATATCATACTTCCCAAAGCCTTAATTCTCAAGACACTGATAAGCTCGCATAACAGTGACTTTATACACTGCTACAGCAACTATCAACTCTGTACAGATAGTTTGAATTCTTCGAGACAAATAAGAAAGAGCTTACTATACTGATAAGCTTCTTCTTCTTCTGTTAGACATCCAAGCAGAAAATGTTTTCCACAATATTTCCCACTGAAGCTAAATGTGGATCGAAATTTTCGGTTCTCTTGCGCCAAAAGACTTATTCAATAACTTCCAAGTACCTCCCAGTAGTTTCTACAGAGTCACCTTTCAGTTCCGACTGTGAACAGCCGTTTCTCAAAGTTGGATTTTCATGTTTTAAAGGGGGAGCACATCAAAAGGTCACTGAAAACCATAAGAGATGGAAAAAGAGGAATTTAAATTTGTCCCCAAAAGCAAAGGACGTATTGTTGTGGTACCAACTCTGCTTGTATTGCAGCACTCTTTTTTTTTTGTTCTGTCAGATTTGTATCTAAATTGGCCACTGTAAGAGCAATTAGCAACAAATACAGAGGTTCTCATGGAAGGTTCTCAAGCTTCTCTCCAACCTATGTGCTTTTGGGACTTAGAAATGACACCATGGAAAAAAAATACTAACAGGATAGTGTTGCTGAAAAAGTTTACAATCGATAAAGTTATCTCGAAAGTAGCGGAAACTAGGTTTTCAACATTTTATTTATTCCAGTATTTCTGCACTGGACATCTGCTTCAATTTTAAATATGAAAATATGCTACAGTCAATGATAGAAAATGCAAAGTGCACTAATGAGAAGTGAAAAAGTTTCCAAACAACATACAACAAAACCTCGAAGTGTATGAAACGAAACTTATTAACAGCATCACATATTATCAGTATTATCATATCACACAGCATACCATCTTCCATACTAATTTGCACTTTTCTTAAATTAATATAATCTGTCCTTATACCATATACTGATCTGATTCCTGCGGAACATATCCTCAATTTGAATTGCAATGTGTCGATTGTGATTTATATTTCTCTGCAACATCATCAATATGCTCACAATACGATCACAACTGATCGAAATATTGGCGGAATAGCAGTGAACTGCAGTTTTAAGAAACGAGAGAAAACCAGCAGTTTCCAGTAGCTAAGTCGGCTATTACAGGTATTATTTTGATCCTTTACATAATTTCTACAAATAAAACACTGTATATTACGGTGGAACAAAGGTGTATCAAACTTACGGCACATGTGCTTCTTCCTAACTTCGGATTCCTTAATCGCGCTATGTAGTATCGAACTCATTTCAGTGAGAAATTAGCATTACGTTCTGCATGTATATATGTACGAATAGTAGATCTTGCACAGGGATTCCCAAGGATCACTTGGGTAGGTGTGCAGAATTCTTTCACTATAGGTGACGTTTAAAAAGAACTACTATCGGGTTATGCAGTAGGCCGACAGTATATACAAACTAGCTTTAACCGTATGTTATGCATTTTCTGACAATTCAATAGAAACCGGTACCGAAGTAAAAAACGTTCTCTATTTAAACTCAATATGCAACGTCAAATTGTAAGAGCCCTAATAAAAAATGGCAAGGGGCACATTATATACGTGACAACCAATTTTAAACTTTATTTCCAAACAGAAATGCGTAATGCATGTTTCTATGTGATGCGGTTTTTTCGTCTCTTTAACCACTCGACTGTGCTGGCTGTATTTGACAACTGCAGTATATTTGTTAACATCCGACCAGAAATATCAAATTTGTAACTATTGCTTGAATTTCACATCGTTAACTAGGCGAATACGAGGGACACCATGATCACTTTTCTACACTGTTGTTGTGGGGTACTGTCAATAAAAACATAATACATCTGAAGTTCAAAATCAGGCACAAAAACAAAGTCGGCAACATCAAACCGTACCTAGGAAACTTCTCTGTTCATTTATGGTGCTGTGAGGAAATTCACAAATTTCTACTTACAGGATCCTAATACAACGGCAGTCTCGTTTCACTACAGCTGGTCTCCATCTGTTTACAGCTACCTTACTTCAACACAAAACGCACAAAACACTTTGCAAACACCGAACACTCCACCTGCCTGCGAGACCCTCCTCACACAAACAGATTTTTTTTTCCGTCAGTCAGAGAGTTTACAAACTTACGATAGCCGTGACATCTATTGTAGCTTTGAGAAAGCACGCAACTGACTGGTGTCAAGCAGTTGGCAACATTGAAAGCGTTTGGCTTCCTCCTCCTTGCAGTGCCCTTACAGTAAAAACATCTACGGAGCGAGCATTAAAACGCGCAACACAAAATTCTCATTGCCAATACGTGGGTTAAGTACTGCGAAAGGTTCGCCCGCAAATGCTCTGCAGATTTTGAATGTCATAACTTAAATGTGGTTATACTGAGCTAAGTGAAGTCTGCGACTGTCTTTTGATTTAAAATTGCTTCAAATTTGCTGCTTCAGCCACATTTAATAGTAATAATTGCTTAAGCTGAGCGCAGTGCGGCATGGCAGCGAACGAAAGTAAATTTTACTGTTAAAGATGCATGAAGCAGCAGATTGTGTTGTATATCGACACGACTTGCACCGTCAGATGCCGTTCAAAAGTACCGTGGATTTTGCGCGTGATTTCCATAGACATCTTAACAATTTGCACTCTACACCTGGAATTGACCTGGCTTAAAGCCTGGTTCACACATGCAACAAAAGTGTCGCCACAGCTAATGGCGCAGTGCAGTTGCATGTGTGAACTTCCAGTGTTGACTGGTGCATCTTCAGATACGCAACTTTCGTTATGCTTCAAGTAGTTCAGCTTGGTTGTATTTTTTATGCAACCTTGCTTCCTCCACTGCTCACTGGTGGCTGCATGTCGTAACACGGGTGTTCTGTCGCAGTTATCACGGAGTAATTGCTGTTGTACCCCATTCGATTTCAGTGTGTTTTCATTTTGTTAAAGAAAAAAGTCAAAACAGTGGTCGGCAGGTACCATGTCGCAGTTCCTGGAAGTACGAAAACAACAACTTATGTTTAATTTTCTTTAGCAATCTGTGTGTGTGTGTGTGTGTGTGTGTGTGTGTGCGCACTATATTTGCAAACCAACGACATAGGCCTATCCCAAAACCTTGAAAGATCTTTGGGTGAATAAATAAATAACAAATAAATAAAACTGATACGTAACCAAAAAATTGAGGTGAAGAAAGTGGTTGTGAGATCAAGCACTGTATAAATTGTGGTTTATATGTGGGAAGTAGTCTCTGAGTGTGATGCGGAAGTTGTTAAACTAAAAATCAGATATTCGAAATGCCTAGGTCAATGTATAGAATAAGATTATAAAATACTGGAGGAGTGGCGTGTCTGCAGATAATATTTACAAAGCTGTTGGTTGGTTTCCCGTAGCAGACAGCATTGTCTTCTTCGGGTGCAATTTCTTTTGCTAATGTATTCGGAAGCCCTGATATAAACCTACACAAAATCTATTTTCGGATCTAACATTTGGGTTTTGGCTTCCTTTTATTTGACTCTTGTCATAGTTCTAATGCCATAACCTGCACTATAACCACAGTCTAATATAACAGTCGCGACACTTCGCCTCGATTTTGTTGCCTACAGCGCCAGCAGCGCCCCAAGCGGCTGGTAGGTTACACTGTGAGTTCGGCGCGATCGTGAAGGAGAATAGTGGTTGTTTATTTTGATTTTTACAATGGCTTTTACTGGCGGGAGCGTTTGTAGCGCAATAAATTGCACCAACAACAGAAAGAAGATACCAAAGCTGTCTTTTTTAGGTTTCCTAAGGATCCTGAGAGGTATAACCATCATGTTACTAAACTGTATCGTCAGGATTCACTTGCAAACTATATGTGTATAAATGATGAATGTTTCGTTTTAGGAGCAGAAAATGGCTTGTTAATAGCAGGCGAGAAGACCTCATGAAGAAAGATCCAGTGTACCTGTATAGTAATATTAGGTTTTGTTCGCTACATTTCGAACAAAACCAGTTCATGAACGCAGACAACAACAAACTCGTGTGGAATGCAGTACCCACCCTGTTTGACATTCCAAATAAGCCACCTCAGCTGACGATGAAGAGGGAACTGCCACAAAGATTCGACAGTCAATCTAAAGCAGTAAAACAGTCCTATGACACAGAAGCAGCTGGTTCAGCTCACCATGTATCAGTGCCAGATTCGTGTGAATCGTCAACACAGACCTGCTTTGACGATGAAGTGGTTAGATTAAGTGCGGCTGTTCGTGTCTTGCAAAAGCGTGTGAAGTGTCAGAATGTGCAAATCGCTAGACTTCGAGCGAAACTATTACGGGACAAGGAAAGTGCCTACAGACAGCGACAGAAATTGTATCAGAAGGAGCAAGTGAACAAGGACAAACGAATGTTAAAGACTATAGGATCCCGATATTTAAAAAAAGATGCCCTTGACTTGTTGTTAAGCCAGATTAGCATGCCATTGAAAGAGAAACGTGCTGCAAGATGGAAAGACGAAAATAAGCTGTTTGCTCTAAATTTACTATATTACAGCACTCAGGCATACAGGTTTTTATCAGAATGTTTTATGCTTCCATCAGTGCGTACACTACAAAGGTATGTGGAAGGCATACATATAAAATGTGGCATAAGTGACAATATATTCCATCTTTTAAAGCAAAAGGTGCAACATTTTTCTGATAATGATAAACTTGTGAATATGTCATTGGATGAAATGTCGCTAATGGCAGATTTGACATATGACAGCACTTCTGACACTGTTATTGGTTTTGAGGACTTGGGGTTTACACGCACAGCTAAAATTGCCAACAGTGTGTTGGTGATAATGATTAATGGCATTTTTTCATGTTTCAAACAATCATTGCTTTACTGTTTTTGTAAAGGAACAGTGGGAGCTATTCATTTGACTGCTATATTTTATGAAGTAGTCAAAAGACTTAAGGAAATTGGCTTGGTTGTGAAGACCTGTGTGACTGATCAGGGTTCAAATTTTGTGGACTGGAGAAAGAGACTGGGAATTACACAAGACAATCCAAGTTTGGTATATGAGGAGCAGAAGATCTATTTCTTCTATGACACCCCACATTTGTTTAAGAGCATCAGAAACAACCTATTTAGGTATGACATAATTCATACATCAAATGATGGTTTGGTTGGTACTGCTTCTTGGAAGGACATTTCTCAGCTCTATTCAAATGACTTGCACAGGAAATACAAGTTAGCTCCCAAGCTGACTAAAAAAGCTGTCGAACTGCCAGCTTTTTCAAAAATGAAAGTGGGTACTGCAGTTCGTGTGTTAAGCCATACAGTGGCAGCTGGTATTGACACACTTGTGTTTTGTGGTAGTATGCCATTATCTGCAACTGGCACTTCAGACTTTTGTCAGAAAGTTAATGACATTTTTGATATCTTTAATACATACAGTGTGAAAGGGCCTGTGCATCTAAGGAACTGTATTAGGAGTGATTCAGAGCATCTGGATGTTCTACATGTGATGAAGCCATGGATTCACTCTTGGAAATTTGTAGGCTCTGATGGAAAAGATTACTCCCTGAGGATAAAATGTGTAAAGGGGCTTCTAAGCAATATATGTGCTTTGGAAATGCTTGCTGCCGAGGCACTGACTGGAACAAAATTGTACTTATTCTCACGTAAAATTAACCAAGACACATTGGAAAACTTTTTTTCAACTGTAAGGCAGAGAGGTGGTTTTTGCAGCAACCCATCTCCAAGGCAGTTTTGTGCTGCATTTAACAACTGTACACTAAGCAAACTGATAAATTCTTCTAATGTGGCAAGCAGTAATTGTGAAGGAATTGACTGGGGTCAGGCAATACTGGACATGAAATCTGCTCAAACATTAAAGGTCTCACAGTTGTTATGCAGTAGTGATACAAGTTCTGCAACAAAGCTACCAAATGTGGAAGTTCCAGCAGACCTTGGAGAACAAAACAGTATGAGATATGTGTTTGGTTACATCTTGAAGAAACTTTTTTCTTTACATAATTGTGTCAAGTGCAGGAATCTACTTGTAGACAACAGCCAGGACTTAGATGCAAATGACAAATTTTATTGCCATTTCAAAAGTTACGAAGACAATTTTGGAAGCTTGGTTATTTGCAGTGAAAATATTTGTTTATTTTTTAGGGATTGTGAAAATCAGATGGCTTCAGTTTTTGATGAACATTCTCACAAGAAAAACTGTGGTGAATTATATGTGAACTTGTTGATGGCTGTCCCAAGTTTTCCTCCTGGATGTTGTGAAGAAACTAAGCTGCTGTTAATCAAGTTATTTGTTAAAGTGAGACTCGTTTACAGGCTGAAATATTGGAATCAAGACGTAGTTTCTAACAACAAGAAAGCAAATAAGAAACTGAAGAAGTTGGCTCATTTGGGCTGCTGATTTCTTTGGTATGTATTTCGTTCACTTCTGTTGTTAGTCACTTAATTTCCCTTGCTTCTTTCGTGTGATGACATTATTTTGTCAGCACCTTCTTCACTGACAGATTGTTTGAAAATTATACAAATATTTGGTTTTTCGTGAAATGTAGTGTAATCAGCTCATTATAGTGTTTTCAGCATATTCTTCCCACTATTTGGCAGTTGCTTGTCCCACTTAGAATAATAAAAAGATGAAGGTCGTACTTGTGGCAACAGGCGAAAATGACAAACAAACGCAGTAGGCCTACAGAACGATAAACGAGCTGTCGATCGTTTTTGCAAGTAGAGGTACATGTCTGTGCTTCTGACATGTGAATCTGTGTGTTTATATTCTTTTGATATGAACGTGGTAAGCTGCAATTCTGTCCAATGTCACAAGTGTTTCTTCACGAATGTGTTGTAGCTTGCCACTCTATTCATGATTTTTGTCCGTGCTGGCGCTTATTTTAGAATCATTTTTAGAAACATATATGCCTTCTGATACCACACAAACCCTTGGAGGCAAGAAAATAACTCAAATAATGCGGAAATTACGTAGGAAATGGATGTAAACAAACATTATGCTTACGACGCGTCTGACGTTCACCTTACCTACCGCTTGGAGCGCTAGTGTCGCTCCATCTGTCAAACGGCAACAACTTTTACAGCAGTGAGTGTCGCGACTGTTATATTAGATTGTGGTCTAATGCAGTCATACTTGGACAATCTAAAACTGTTAGTTAACACATATAATCAAATGTCAGAATATCTCCCAGCTGTAAAGGGCGTACCTCAAGGATCTGTTCTTGGACTTTTCCTTTTCATTATTTATATAAATGATTTACCTGCAGTTGTATTATGTGATTCAGTGCTATATGCTGATGACACAACACTCATCACATGTGATACCAATCTTGAAAATGTGCAACACAGCGTGGCAGTGGCAAAGGAGAGGTGCACTACTTGGTTTGAGGCAAATGTACTGCAGAAGAATGGTAGTACAACTAAAGGTATTGTATTCAATCTGAATGCTTCCAGACATAATAACAAAACAGTAAAATTATTAGCATTTCATATAGATCAAAAGCTCAGCTGAGATACCCACAGCAGGGAAGATATGTGACAAACTGGTACATGTCATATATTTGATGTGCAAGCTGAGGAGCAGTGTCAGTAAAGAACTTCTGTTATATACATATTTTGCATTCTGCCATTCACATCTGAGTTATGGAATACTATTATGGGGCAATTCTGTAGGCTCAAAATCAATGTTTAAATGACAAAAGAAAGTCATAAGGTGCATAGCAGGACTTAGCCCGTATGAATCATGTCGAGATTATTTTAAGAAACTAAATATAATGACAGTGCCTGGGGTGTATATTTACAACTGTCTTGTCTTTGTTAAAGAGAATCTGAGTAAATTTGACTTAAGGAGAACAGTTCATCACCATAACATAAGAAGTGGACCTACAATTAATATGACATATGCTAGGCTTGCAAAGACACATAACAGTTACAAATACACTCCTGGAAATTGAAATAAGAACACCGTGAATTCATTGTCGCAGGAAGGGGAAACTTTATTGACACATTCCTGGGGTCAGATACATCACATGATCACACTGACAGAACCACAGGCACATAGACACAGGCAACAGAGCATGCACAATGTCGGCACTAGTACAGTGTATATCCACCTTTCGCAGCAATGCAGGCTGCTATTCTCCCATGGAGACGATCGTAGAGATGCTGGATGTAGTCCTGTGGAACGGCTTGCCATGCCATTTCCACCTGGCGCCTCAGTTGGACCAGCGTTCGTGCTGGACGTGCAGACCGCGTGAGACGACGCTTCATCCAGTCCCAAACATGCTCAATGGGGGACAGATCCGGAGATCTTGCTGGCCAGGGTAGTTGACTTACACCTTCTAGAGCACGTTGGGTGGCACGGGATACATGCGGCCGTGCATTGTCCTGTTGGAACAGCAAGTTCCCTTGCCGGTCTAGGAATGGTAGAACGATGGGTTCGATGACGGTTTGGATGTACCGTGCACTATTCAGTGTCCCCTCGACGATCACCAGTGGTGTACGGCCAGTGTAGGAGATCGCTCCCCACACCATGATGCCGGGTGTTGGCCCTGTGTGCCTCGGTCGTATGCAGTCCTGACTGTGGCGCTCACCTGCACGGCGCCAAACACGCATACGACCATCATTGGCACCAAGGCAGAAGCGACTCTTATCGCTGAAGACGACACGTCTCCATTCGTCCCTCCATTCACGCCTGTCGCGACACCACTGGAGGCGGGCTGCACAATGTTGGGGCGTGAGCGGAAGACGGCCTAACGGTGTGCAGGACCGTAGCCCAGCTTCATGGAGACGGTTGCGAATGGTCCTCGCCGATACCCCAGGAGCAACAGTGTCCCTAATTTGCTGGGAAGTGGCGGTGCGGTCCCCTACGGCACTGCGTAGGATCCTACGGTCTTGGCGTGCATCCGTGCGTCGCTGCGGTCCGGTCCCAGGTCGACGGGCACGTGCACCTTCCGCCGACCACTGGCGACAACATCGATGTACTGTGGGGACCTCACGCCCCACGTGTTGAGTAATTCGGCGGTACGTCCACCCGGCCTCCCGCATGCCCACTATACGCCCTCGCTCAAAGTCCGTCAACTGCACATACGGTTCACGTCCACGCTGTCGCGGCATGCTACCAGTGTTAAAGACTGCGATGGAGCTCCGTATGCCACGGCAAACTGGCTGACACTGACGGCGGCGGTGTACAAATGCTGCGCAGCTAGCGCCATTTGATGGCCAACACCGCGGTTCCTGGTGTGTCCGCTGTGCCGTGCGTGTGATCATTGCTTGTACAGCCCTCTCGCAGTGTCCGAAGCAAGTATGGTGGGTCTGACACACCGGTGTCAATGTGTTCTTTTTTCCATTTCCAGGAGTGTATGTTGGTCCTGTCTGCTTCAGCAAATTACCTAAAAATGCCTACACAGTGTCGGTAAATAAATTTAAAACTAGTCTTTCGAAGTGGATGGAAAGGAAAGTAATTTGCTCTGCTCAAGAGTTCCTTGAGTATGTGACAAATGACCCACTTTCCTTATGACAGTGAACTATAAATTAACTGCAAACTATACATTTGCCACTCTGTGCAACTATTTTATTACTGTTTCATGTACTTATTGTTAATTATCTGTTTGATTATTTATTTTTCATTCACTGAACTATGAAGTTCATTTATCTTGTACTTGATCTGTTAGGAAACTTCTTGTTGTTAATGACATTTGCACAAATATGTATTGTATCCATCTTGGATTATTATATTGTAGTTAAAACATTTGTCATGACAAAGTTTACATTATTATTACTGTGACACCAATTGCATTAAATATACTCAACAGTGGAATAAAACATTTGTATTTGTTCTACACGTTGAAAATACTGCTTCAGCTGTAAATTTCTTTAATATCACAACCAGTTTTGGGCTCTCATAAGCCCATCCTCAGGTGTCGCAACTGTGCTGTGTCCCCCGAGCGCCGCTGTGGACGTGTACTAGGCACGGTTTGCTCAGTTGCAGATGTTCGTCCAACAGGATTATTTGCATTTGTAATACACGCCCATATGATTTCGCTTGACGCCATGCTGAAAGCTGTGCAGGTGTATAAAATTTGTGGCGTCCTGTGTGAATAGTAGATGCCACTACAGAAAGTCGCAAGGATATTTCGCTTGTTACTGACAAATGTGACAGCTTAGATGATAATTTTTTGCTGTCGGAAAAGAAGGGATAACCACAGGTTCGTTTGGATTTTGTAGTGAATTATATTGTGTTGGCTAGTGTTTGATTTGGCTTCTTATAATGACACACCAAAAGGAAAATGTTCATAAAAGCAAAGAATTTGGACTATGATATGAAGTGAACTGGCGACTTACACTGAAATGTCAAAGAAACTGATATAGGCATGCATATTCAAATACAGAGATATGTAAACACGCAGATTACGGCGCTGCAGTCGGCAATGCCTATATGTGACACCAAGTTGTTAGAGTGGTTACTGCTGCTATAATGGCAGGTCGTCAAGATTTAAGTGAGTTTGAACATGGTGTTATAGTCAGTGCATGAGCGATGGGACACAGCATCTCCGAGGTAGAGATGAAGTGGGGATTTTCCCATACAATCATTTCAGGAGTGTACCGTGTATATCAGGAATCCGGTAAAATATCAAATCTCCGACATCACTGAGGACGCAAAAAGATCCTGCAAGAACGGGACTAACGATGACTGAAGAGAATCGTTCAACATGACACAAGTGCAACCATTCTGCAAATTGTTGCATATTTCAATGTTGGACCATCAACAAGCATCAGAGTGAGAACCATTCAACGAAACGTTAACAATATGGTATTTTGGAGCTGAAGACCCACTCGTGTAGCCTTTATGACAGAATGACACAAAGCTTTATGTCTCGTCTGGGCCCGTCAACACTGACATTGGACTGTTGATGACTGGAAACAAGTTGCCTGGTTGGATGAATCTCGTTTCAAATTGTTTTGAGCAGATGGATGTGTATGGGTATGGAGACAATCTCATGAATCTACAGACCCTGCATGTCAGTAGGGGACTGTTCAAGCTGTTAGAGGCTCTATAATGGGTGGGGCGTGAGCAATTGGAGTGATACGGCACCCCTGATGCATCTAGATACAACTGTAACAGGTGACATGTATGTAAGCATCAAGCCTGATCATCTTGTCCATTGTGGATTCCCATGGACTTGGGCAATTCCAGCAGCAACACCCCCACATGTCCAGAATTCCTATGGAGTGGCTCCAGGAACACCCTTCTGACTTTAAACACTTTTGTTGCCCACCAAACTCCCCAGACATGAACACTATTGAGCATGTCTGAGATGCCTTGCAACATGCTGTTCAGAAGCGATCTCCACGCCCTCGTACTCTTACGGATTTATGAACAGTACTGCAGGTTTCATGGTGTCAATTCCCTCCAGCACTAGTTCAGACATTAGTCAAATTCGTGCCACCCATTGTGGCACTTCTTGTGTTTCCAGGGGCCCTACTCGGTATTAGGCAGTTGTACCAGTTTCTTTGGCTCTTCAGTGTATAAAACATATTTTTAGGAACGAAATTTTCTAGATTTATCTTCTATTGCCATATTTTTAATTTTTGTTGATGCTTAGAAAAACAAATACATTAACTGCATACAATGTTTCTCCTCCTCATAAGTATTATTCATATAGCTTCCTATTGTGACCACTACAATAATCACAAAGGGGGATATTCATAAAGTAAATGTCTTCTGACTAGGGCCTCCCGTCGGGTAGACCGTTCGCCAGGTGCAAGCCTTTCGATTTGACGCCACTTCGGCAACTTGCGCGTAGATGGAGATGAAATGATGATGATTAGGACAACACAACACTCAGTCCCTGAGCAGAGAAAATCTCCGACCCAGCCAGGAATCGAACCTGGGCCCTTAGGATTGACATTCTGTTGCGCTGACCACTCAGCTACTGGGGGCGGACATTCATATAGTAATACTGTCGTATTCATCTAACATTTGTCTCATAAATAAATGGTTGCACAGCACTACATTAGCGCTATCTTTTACTACATTGTGTCTTGCTTTACAACGCATTATGAGCCGCGCTACAAGTCCATATTATAACTATAATTAGTTCATTGTGGTACTCCTTACCTCCAAGGAGGCCCTCCTTTTTCAACTTGAACCTGTAGCTGCAATAAATATACATACAAAACAGGACAAAGGTGAATAAAATTAAAAGTTTTAGTCTTAGCACAAAATGTAAGCAAACAACAACACATCAGAAACATGTGTCAATCCCAGATTGCTGTTGGCTAAATGCACAGAAGCCTACATTATGCTTACAGCATTCATATTCATACCCTGTGGTATTAATACATGGTATTGACTTATTACAATTGAATTAAGTGAGCTCGACCTCCAGAAAATTATATTTTGAAAACTTTATCATCGACACTTCTACCTACATTAAAATGCTACTGACCTACTTTTGGACATCGTATGGATCCTGACTTTCTTCAGGACTACGAAATGGAAGTTCCTGTAGCGACTAATATAATCGATTCTTTTTCCTCATCCTACTCTGGGTAAGTAGATGGTTCTAGCTCTGATCAGTACTTTGTTTAAGGGCTGCTGTACATCAAGAGAAAGTTGTACTACAAAGCATCAGCAGGACAGGTGTTCCATTTGTTGCTCATGAAATTTTTATTACAATAATTCTTATGTACTTTTTTATTCACTGTTCATTCCTCCATCTGAGGGTGGTTGGCAGGCTGTTTTAGAGCTTAAAATATGATATTTGCAGGATCTGAATACAGCAGTTACTCACCCTAACTCCAAGACTGCAGACCTCCCAAAACGAAATTTACCAGTTCTACTTGTTGGGGCATAGTGCTGTAACTGCATACTGCAAAGTAGTTAACAAGTGAAGCAAATAGCGACAGTAAAATCAGTGTACTCTATTTTTAACTCCCACATTCCTTTTTCTTTTTTTAAATCCTCCCACTTTTTCGTCCAAATGAATTCAGTTAAAAACTAGTTATTTATGTGCGCTGGTTAAAATCAAACTTATTTGTCAAATTCGGCCTTTCCTACAGCTACTGATTTGTCAAACAAGTGCACAGACATAGATTCCGCGCAGGATACCACGGGCGATGCGCAGGGACCAATTTTCGCCCAGAGCGCTTGACGAGTTCATTCGTTAGTTCAGCAGGGGAGGCCGACATAGCCACCATTTGGCCGGCCGACGATGACAGAATCGCGGCACCATCTTTCGCAAACGATTTTACAGAAACTATAAAAAAAATTACTTTGCTTTGCTCGTAGCTTTACACGTCATGTTCACTATATTGTACTCGTCATTCTGTTAACGGTCACAATTATTGTGATATTTACGGGGAAGGGAGGTTTCTATCTGTCACCAGTCTCAAGGAAACTGATCTGACAAAGCACACTCATTTGTGATCGTACCATACGAGCGATAAAACCAGAGTAAAATATTCATAACATTCCTCATAGTTCATAAACGGCTTGAGATAACAAAGTGAGATTTTGCAAAATGGTAGCATGCCAAGAGGAGAGTATTTTGCCATAGGTTATTATGAAAAACTTTATTATCTACCATGTTTTTCCACCAACTACAGGCTTTTTCGATGAAAGAATGCAGTTTTTCAGGGCTACCGATAGTTGGCGAAACTAGAAATGCTTTGCGTTTTGCGACAACATAAGTGAAGACATTACCTTCATTTTTACCAAGGATGTGCTTTGTCATAAGATAATAGCATTACCTTTCCTCAGTTCCTCAATAATTGCACTTCCACTTGTATGTTCTGTATAGAACATTGATTATTTTCTTTCGTCTTCCTAGATAATAGTCTATGTAGTTGGGAAAGATACAACATTTCTACCATTGTAGTAATGGCCAAAGCTCTTAATTTTTAACTAACTATAAGTAACTGGTGCGAAAAACTTAAGAATGAAAGTACCATAACTTTTGTATTTTGCTCTAAGAAACTTGGACCATACTTAGAAATAAATGCTACAGTATAATTTAAGTGAAAAAATATGATATGAGGCGAACAGAAATGACACTTTTGTTCAAAAACAATAATTATCCTGCAGTCACCACACCAAAACGATCACTTCAAGAACGCTGGATGTACCTTCACTTGACGAGATGAAGGAACTCATGATACACCCAGGAACTTTGTCCAATATGGTAGTTTTGGTGGTCCAGGTGTTAGGGCATGGGCAGACGTATGATGTTGCATGGGCATATTTAGTTCGAAATCTTTGAACACAGTACATTTACCTACCAACGTTTTCGTGAGACTGCACTCCCCCAAGAGCATATTTCCAGTCCTTGTGGCCAGCATGTTGCAGTGCATACAATGCCATCTGTAATGATCACACACTCTATTACGAACCATGTCCTGCCATTTGTAATGTGCAGGGGACCACGAATCGTGATGATTTAAGTGTAATTGCTGTCTTTGAATAGTAGTGTCATTTCTGTTCATCTCCTTGCATATTTCTTTCAGTTACCTTCTGCGTTATTTTGTAGCAGTTATTGTAATCCTTAGGTTTTGCACATCAGTGTATTGATTTCTCTTTTCGTTCATCCTTCTCTAAAATACTTTTTTTTAGTGACTGCGCTCTTTTCCTCTCACCTCACCATTTGACTCTAGTTTTTCAATTTGTTTTATCTTTCTGTAAACTTTTGACTTTCTTGACTCCTAGTCTGAATTTGCATGTTGCACTAGATGTCTATGTACAGGTCACGCAATTCTTAAAAATTACGGGCCGATGGTATGTGGGCATGGAGATGGTGCCCATAATGTTCCACATGTGTTGCATTCAGCTCAGATGATGCAAATTTAGTGGCCAAAACATAAATGTGACTTCACTGTCGTGCTCCTCGAACCACTGTAATGCAGTTCTAGCCTTGTGATGTAGGCTTTATATGGCTTGAAGATGCCATTCCAACAATAAAAGTGACTCATCTGATCAGATGACATGTTTCAACTGATCCACAGTCACGGCTTGATGATCACTTGCTCACTGCAATTGTAATTGATGACGTCATTGAGTCCACACAGAAATATAGGTGTTATCTGGTGTGTAGGCCCATCTTCCACAATGTGAGCTGCACCATCGTTGTACTATGTCATCAAATCTATCACAGTTCATCACCTATTGTGCTTTAAGGAGCTGGAAAACCTCTGACCTCCACATTCTGTGATGAAGTGTGGACATCCAACAACTTGTCACGCACTTGTAACTGCATCATTCTTCAACAGCTTTCCATAGGTGCTCACAACAGTAGCACACAGACAACCAACCAGCTTTGCTGTTTCCAAGATACTTGTTCCAGGCACTGGACCATAACAATCTACCCATTGTCATTGCCACTTATGTCAGTGGATGTCCCTCTTTGCAGCCCAAATCATCACTAGAAGAGTTTCCCATTTGTATACTTTTCATACGGTTTTGCATATCCATTTCCACATATGGCAGCATTCAGTCTTGCAGAGGTTAGTGACTGTAGTGTTCCGGCTCATTGATGTATATGGGCATTGCCTCAGAGAGTAGCAAAATTCTTTCTGATCAAATACAAAAGATGAAAGCGTGTGACACATTAACATTAATATAGCTTTATCATAGTTTTTCATGAGTAAGTTTAGAAGGTAGATCTTATTGGAATGGGACACCCTTGTATACCTCTAACCTTTGAAATATTTTATCAAGACTTTCACACAGTACACTCCAGTTTAACGTGGACTTCGAACCACAACTTCACATTTATCACTTTAACAGACCATTACTAAGATGAAGGAAGTGGCAAGTGACAGAATAAGTCTTAGGATGGATTGAGAATTATAAAAATAAAAGTTGTCTGTATAATAAGCAAGGACAGTTCTATGGAGAACTGTTGCATTTTTTAAAGCAACACTAACAGTTACAAATCTCCCACAGTATGTCTCAACACTCATTGTCAAGAATGTGTTGTCAGAGAAGCAATTCATAAACACTATATCAGAAATAAGAGCATAACTGACAGGCCAAGGCATAGGATAGCAGCAAGAACAGGGGTCCTTGCATCTTTGCACATCCAGCACCTGATGATGTCTTCAATGATTATGCTGCGACTTGATTTCCTAAATGAAGATTATTTATTACTTCTGTTTTGTGTTAGTCACTTTTATTGCTATCTGACCTTTTTCCCGTTTTTCTATATGATTGCTTTCTTCTCTGATCTGTCTCTCCAATATTTTTATGTTGCTCTTCTGTTAGATTTTTTCTTCTTCACTGAGAATTTTCTCGTAACACTGCTAGACATGTTCCTCTTTCTTGATCAGTTCCATTGTTCCACACCATTTTTTGGCTTTTTCACACTGTGGGATTGTGAAAAGTTGCTTTTACATTTGGACATTTTACTCCAATTTATTTTCACATTGTTTTTTATCACACACACACACACACCACACACACACACACACACACACACACACACACACACACACACACACACACTTGGGTTTGTGTACACATTTTTCACTTTGTAGCCAGAACTATTCACTGCAGACCAATGGTGTTTGTGCATGGGTATAGCCTTAAGTCTCGCATTGTGCACTATGGTGTTTTGGTCATGGTAGGGGGAAGCAGGTAATTACGGGTGGCAAAAATTGTAATGCTAATGTAATTAAGAGTCAATGATCCAACAAAAATTGCATGGTGTAACTTCTGCTTAGTGTGTCCAACAATTATTTATAAAATTGCAAGAAAAAAATAACAAAGGAAAAACTTCTTATGAAAACTGTGATTCAATTCCAGTTCAACATTTTAAGGAGGAGTAATTACTCACCGAATAGCAGAGATGCTCAGTTGCAGATAGGCACAAGAAAAGGAGTGTCAAACAAAGCTTTCAGCTAAACAGGTCTACATCAATATTAGGTAACATACGCATGCACACACTCACACAAATGCAACTCACAAACATGTGATCACAGTTTTTGGCTGCCTAGGCTAGACTGGCCTTGGCAGCCGGAGACTGTGGTCATGTGTGTATGAGTTTCTTTTTGATATGTTGATTTTAGATTGTTTTAGCCTAATTGTAACTGATTTCCAGGACTGCTTGGAAAGTTATTGTAATAAGTTCTTCTGTTAATTTTTGAAGTTTATCTACAATAGAGAAAAACAGTAGATCAGCATCTGAAAAATGAAGAAGGTTCAGAAAAGATTCATTAATATGTATCCCCTCTCTGGTTTCGCAATTTAAGGTCATAAAACTTTCTATTTTTTGCTTCAGTTTTACTGATCTTCAGTATTCAACTGGTTGTTGTTGTTCAGATGGTGTAATATTTTGGCAGGCTGACTTGTTGCATCCTCAGGCAGTCCATGTGACCGACTGTCTTCTGCGGGGTCCCATCCATATATCCCGTTCCTTCAGTCTCAGGCTTGCAGTGCCTGGGTGAGGCTCTGCTGGTGAGATGAAAGTGTGCTGTTGGGACTTAGTTTGCTGTTCTCAGTCCCTGTGCTGCTACCATTGGGCTCGGGATGCTATGGATGCAGCGGAGGAACATCTCTTCAGCAGAGACATAGTCCCATACCAATCTCATTTACTGTTTTAGTGCAGACGGGCTTTTCTCCTTATAAAACACGGATAGCACTCAGCCAATCCTAAAAATCAACATCACTCTTTCACACTGCGTGGTTCAGGCCAGTCTTTTATCACTTAGATCCTTACTGGATTGGATTATACTTCTTTTATACCCATAATTTGTCCCAAAAATTTTAATTCACCTCTGCCAGTATGTGCAAGCTGTATTGTTATTCATTTCTCTTTGTAAAATTCTAATTAACAATGCATAATGCTCCTCCTGTGTCTTGGATACTAATAATAAGTTTTTTGTTTATATAATTACACCTTGCTCTAAATCATTAACCAATGCTTTATCTAATACTCATATAAAAATAGCTACTGATATAGTTAATCCAAATGGAAGTACCCAAAATTGATATGATTTTATTTCAAACAGAAATCCCACATAAGGTCTTGAATCTTTATGTAAAGACACCTACCAGTACCCCATTATTAAATCCATGGAACTAAAGAACTTTGGTAACAATAATACTTCTATTCTTACTGGCCTATTCCTTTCTGTGTCAATATGTTTATTTTAAGTTCACCAGATGGGCACCTACAGTAGTAGATTTATTCACCACCAACAATGTTGTTCACCATCAACAATGAATTATTATATACACTCAACCTATACTCAATAATGCCATTATCAATAATTTTTTATATTTTCTCATGGTCGTCCATGCTCATACTCACTGGAATGGAATAGGGTTACCAAAGAAACACTTTGTATCTTTTTCTTAAATTGATGTATATACTCACCAGTCACTCTGGGTTTACCCAAAAAGACTTTCTTGTACTTAAGTACTATATCATGCAATTTCTCTTTATACTCTTGGGTCAATATGCTGAATTCCTGAGATTTTAGCATTGTACTATTCACTAATTCTTCTGTTTCGTTAAGTTGACTGTCCACTGTTACTATATTAGTCATAGCCACTAGATACAGTTGTAAATCTTATTTAAACTTCACTGAATTATTTTTAACAGCATTCTATAAGTAATATTCTCATTGTTCTGCAATGCCGCATTTGTACTGAAATGAAGAGGTGCTTTATGATCCAATAGCTAATCTAGGCTTAGTAGTACATCTATAATAATATTTGGCACAATCAACAGAGTTTGATGGAAAGTAAAATGGTTAATTACAGTGGGGCAATCTTGTCTGTTCTTTTATAGAGTTTCATTTTCTACAACATAAACTCTAGTTACTGGGGGTATTGGGCATACATATGTATTTCAAATGGTGAACATTGGTTCCCGTGACATTATCAATATTTTATTGCTGGAGACAGATGAATATTGACATCTGTTTCAAATAACTTTCCCAAAACTATCAGTGTGATTTGTTCTTCCTTGTTTGTACTCTTCTGTTCCAATAGCCACTCATTTGTAGGGATTGTGTGAGTAATGGCTACTACCCCTTCTTCCTGGGGTCTTACTGTTGTTTTGTTACATCCTGAATCCTGTCCCCATCTTGAGAAAGTTAATTGTTTCCCAATGACCGGTTCGAAAATGACATGTCAGCCAGCGTATAAGTACCTATAGAATCTTAGCCCAAGAAAAGATATTGGTGACAGTAATGAGACAGCATTTGTTAGAACATTCTTTATTTATGATATGACATGAATACAAGAGCATGTCATACTGCTTGGCAGCTATAGAGCTCCTTAGTGACTATGCAGTCAGTGGTCAGAGAGGATCCTCTCTTGTGGTGTCTCCACAGACATTCCTCCCCTCCTCCAGGAATGCTTGAGTGGAATGTAGCTGTGATCCCATCACTACTATGAGACCTCTTCCATGTTGAAGTGGAGATGTGGTTGTCCGGGAGGTGCAGTGCAGATGTAGAGATAGTTTCATCGAAAGTGACTGTAAATATCTGATGCTGAGCCAGGGCTGGTGTGAACCCTCACTGAAGTGGTGATGCAGGGATCTGTCAGAGTAGAGGTGATCTGGTACTGTTTCCTAGGGGCAGTTACAGTGAGGAAACCATCAGAAAATAGGTGTGATGTAATGGTGGCCAGGTCCAAATCATTAGGTAGGTTGTAACTGTATGAGAATTGACAGATAATGAATTGATTCTCAATCTGTCATCTGGCATGCCAACCCTGAGTACCAGGAAGTTTTCAACTAGTTTGATGTACAGAACATCTGGAAGAAGTATTGGATATTTGGGCGTGATTGCAGAGGGCTTGGAAACCATAGCATCTGGCTGTATAGCCAGGAGTAAGGCTGCACAGGTTGAAGCAGGTGGTGCATGGTTGATTGAAGAGTTGTTGCATAAGGTCCATGTTGAGTTGAGCTAATTGAAGCAAGATGTCAAATCCATGGATCCCACATTTAAGGACCTTGCAAGGGCCTGTGTATAATGGCTGGACTGCTGGCCAAACAGTATCATTGTGAAGTAAGCAAAATTACTGTTGGCCAAAGCCTTGTGGGTGAAGGTTCTTTGTGTGCTGTGTGGAAGTGGAGGGTGTATGCAAAGGCACGCTATGTGCTGTTTGCCATGTTCAAGAAGGTCAGGCAAGTACGTAGCTGATGTTGATTGATGCTGGAGAATGAAGAGTGCAGGTAGAGTGTGTTCTTCACCATATATGACCTCTGCCAGGGAGGCACCAAAGCTGCCCTCTGTGTATGGAATGAATGCCCAAGAGTACTAAGAAAGGGCCTTGGTCCATTGACTCCCATAGCACATTATGACTACTTTCGAAGTACAATCCCAGTGTTCAATGAGGTGATTGCTTTGCAGGTAGTACATGGAGGTATGGCGCCAATAAATGCCACACAGGTTGCATAATTCATTGGAAAATGCCAACTGCCAATCTTGACCAGTGGTTATAGAGACCCAGCAACTGAAACAGGAGATCCGAATATCAAGAAAAGCCCTGGCCTTCGTTTATGCTATGATGTCTCTAAGGGATATGGTCTCCACCCAACATGTGACATGATCCATGACTTAGAGCAGGTATCAGTAGCTGTCAGAGTCAGGAAGAGGCCCTCCCAATGTGAGGTGTAGGTGCTGAAAGGATCTTTTTATATCTCAAACTGATCAAGTGGCAGCTGTGTGTGACATCCCACTTTACACTGTTGACAGGCCACACAAATATGCATTCACTCTCTGCAATCATTTTCACACTAGGTCACACAAAGCATTCTGTGACAAGTCAGGTTATCAGGCAGATTCCATAGTGCAACAAGTTGTGAAGCTGTTCATAGATGAACTTCTGCAGTGACTTGGGTACAAAGGGACAAGGGAAACTTTACTAAACATCATGTGAATGGAGTTTATCTGTGCCCAGGAGTGGGCAACATTCCCCAGAACTGTGCAACATTCCAGGTACAGGTTCTTCATTGTAATGTGGAGTAAATGGATGAGTTGTTGATCTCACAGTTGTCCAACTGCAAATTTGCTGTAGCCAATCTGTGCAGAGAGGAGGATATTGATGTGCAGCAGGTAGTCCCTGACACTGTTTTCCATGCCATGCAAATATATGACATCAGTCATGAGCTGCATTATATAACTGAGGCGATAGAATTGTCGAGGGCACATATCCTTTGAATGATCAAGTCCACTAAAGGTTGACGATCAGTGCAGATGATGAGAGGTCTGCCTTTCTCATCATCTTTAAGCTGACAAACTGCTTCATACAGTGTCAGTAGTTCACAGTTGTTGTGTTAGTAGTAGTTGTGAGTTGAGTTTGCAGAAGTGGGTGTGCCAGTGTCATCGGTCCCATGAGACAGCCATTTATTTGCTTGAAGGGATGCTACATATGAGGGTCCACTTTAGCTTACATTTTCTGGTAGTATTCATGCCCATGAGAATTTCTGTGGGTGGTGTCTGAATGGTGGCTGCACGAGAGAGTTGGTGACAATAGAAATTAATCGTCCCAAGGGAACAATATAACTTGTAAAAGTTCTATGATAGTAATAATCGATGGATGAGGTCAGTTCACTGTGGTGCAGTGCAAATACTGGCCGCATTGACACTGTGCTCAAGAAAGATGACTTGAGGCTGCTGAAAATGGCCTTTGTCATCATTAATCACTATGCCATTGGCAGTGAGCACATCAGGAACTTGTTTAAGATGCAGTTTGTGCTATTCCAAGATAAATCAGAAGATGAGAATGTCATACAGGTAGACATAACAAAAAGCAAGTTTGAACAGAACACTGCCGATACACTGCTTCCAGCTTTGAGTGGCATTCTTAAGGTTATATGGCTTTCAAATAAATTAAAAAGTGTGATGATCGCTGTTATGTGAACATCATCTGCACCCTTCGGTATCTGGAGATATGCCTTCTTACAGTCTAAGGCACTGAAAACTGAGGTGCCAGCAAGATAGCATGTGAAGTCTTGAATAACTGTCGTGCAGAACTGTCAGGCAAAGGTTTTGTGGGGGTTCATAGCCCTACAGTCTCCACATAGTCTCATTGTCCCATCTTTCTCGGGCACCAACTTAACGAGAGAAGCACACAAACTATCGGAAGGTCTCACAGTCCCACCTTGTAAAAGTTCACTGATTGCCACTTTGATGGCACAAAGCTTTTCAGGTAGTAATTTGCATAGCCTGCAGTGAATGGGAGGGCATGGGGTGTTGGTAATCTAGTGGAACATACCATTTTCAAATAGCACATTGAGTAAATAACACCTATGGTTGTGCAGAGGTTGTAGGAACCCTCAAAGTTTCAGTGTGGTGGCACAAGAGCAGGAAGCACATTACTGACCTTGGTCATGTGTGGAAGACTGTGTATGCTGTTTGAGAGGACGCTGCTGTCATGCTGAGGCTGAGAAGACATGGCGTGGTGGAGTCATCCAAAATAGGTATGAGCAGATGTCACATCTGAGAACCAAACCAGTAGCATCATGCGGCATTGAGTTCCTCTGACCTCTGGCACATTGTGGAGCATATAGCAGTGTTTTCACCCTTTAGATGTAATGACTCCAGTCTCGTGTCAAAATAATGCAGCTGAAGATGTTGCTGTTTGACTAGAGATGTGATGCATTCTTGTAGGTAGCATTGACTCCGTCGATCAAGCTGCAGCATTGAGTGCCATCTGATAGAGACATGGCAGAGGCATTCTGTGGCACTGGGAGGACATAACTGACAATGCTAGTAATGGAGCGGCCACTGTCTTGGTGGATAAGAATAATACAGGCAAGGTCCACTAACAGTTAAAAGGGGCCAAGTGCTGAATCACTGACAACTGCATTGCGGAAGTTCCATCTAAACAGTTCCCCAAGCATGAAATCCAGGTTGCAAGAGTCCACTCTGCAGAGAGTGTTAGAAGAGTCATTCACTATGTGGAGCTGCATGGTAGGAACAGCACTAAACAGTGAGGGTAGTCCTGGGGGCCAGGTACTCAAATCAGAACCTGTGTAGATAAGGAAATATTGTTCATTGTTGCTATCAAGGGTGTAGAGTCTGCTTCCATGATGGTAGTGTGAAAGATGTTTTGTTGATGCAATGAAGAGTAAGATGACTTGAATGGACTTTGCGATCGAGTGCACTTACTGTATGCAGACTGCACATTGCCTTTTGGTAAACATACAGTGGATGGCAGTTACATGCAGTGTCACTGAACTGCATGTAGAACCAGCAAAACCATCCCCATATTAGTGTGTCAGTGCACAGGGCACTGTTGCCAGTTGTGGGAGTGTTTTTGTGGTCATGTGAAGGTCACCACTGTAATGGGACACACTTTTCTAACATTACCTTTGTTTTTATAGAAATACCATTGATACTACTGATTTTTGTATATGTGAACATGATCTCAGCTGTTTAACTAAAAGAATTTCATATGATTTTGTATGTGATGTATTATATTTTAGGCTAAAATGTATTAGTGTGTTACAATTGATATGTACTAACAGTTAAAATTACTCTTCTTTTAAAAATATTGGAAATTACAAAACTTCTGGGATACTTAAAATTCATATTATTAATTGCACTATCTAATGCTTATTATTAAATTTATTTCTGGATTCATTTATAAAATAATGATGTGGCCTTAGTAAAGATTCTTCTTTTGATAAGAAATAATGTAAACTCTGTTGCTTTGTAAACTCTTTGGAAAATTGTGAGTGCTGCTGAATGTTAGTAGTAGTGGGCATGACTCTAATGGAAATGCATGTATTTTGCTAATCTTGTCAACAACAATGTAATTGATGTTTTTATGAAAATGAAAATTGTGAAGTCAGTGTGATATAGAAGAATGGGATAAAATAAAAGAAAATCATAGCAACAGATAGTACTCCATCAGTTATTTAGTCATCTGGAACCCACAATGTTAAATCAAAATTTCAGCTGCAAGACTGTGCCGCTAGATGCAAGACTTGGAAACAAGAAGAGGAAAAGAAGATAAGTAAAAAGTTTTTCTTTTGTATATCTTATGCCGCTTGAAGCTTTTGAAAATAATGGAAAAGACTAAGAGAAATTTAATGGTGACGGGTGGGAGGGTAAGATTACGCAATCCTCTGTGACAGAGTTGACGTCTCGTTCGGTGGCAGTTTGACGAGTTCAGTATGGCTCAGCTGTAGTGAGGCAATGGGCAGGGTTAGGCTGCTGTGAACTACATTTGGAGGCATTGTTGTCTGCAGTATTTATATATTATTACTGTTGTTAAACTGTAAAGATTCTGTCTGCCAGTTTCAACTTGTAATCCAGCAATTCATGTTCACATGAAATCATAGCAAGTTATACTTGAGTCACGAGCTTGACAGCCCAGAAGATGCAGAGCATGTGATCCAGCATCAGTATTAAACACTAATGTATGCAACTGATAACAAAGCAGTGAATATGTCCTGCCCCCCAGCCTTTTGTCATAAATAACTTGTAAGTGTTGCTTCATCATCCAAGAGAGGTGCTGGAGAAAAGGAGATTTCATAGCAATGTATTTATTATCATTTGGAGGTGGAAGAATCATGTCACTGATTACATCTGTGTGATCACTGAGATGACTGAGTAATGTGGCAAATTTGGCACTGTCACTTGGTATATTATATGTTGACAACTGCATACCAGATAGTGGGTTGATCTGGTTGAAACAGTGACATTTTAGATTGAGTACTACAGTGGACTGCGATGTCACCAGTGAATGGTCATGCCAACAACCATTGTGAAATCTGGAGTGATACAATGGATGAATGCTCACCATCTATAAATGGCATGGTCGTATGTGTGATAGAAACACTAAAATATTATCCGGAAGGCTAGGCCACATGGTGCAGGTTGAATGGGATGAATGAGTTTGAATGCAATATGGCAGACGTATCAGCATGTTTGTTTTTGACAAATACGTGTCATGTTAGTTTTTGACAATTATGTGTTGATGTGGAGCTGGCTGTAAATCACTGTGCACTTCCATGTGGAAATCACATTCCTGCCTTGAGGATTTCAATATATGGCAACTGCACTATGGCTGCATGGGTTCTAGAACTGTAGCAATACAAACTCTATACACCTTTATATGTACCCTGTTCACACAATACCTTGTGTTCTATGTCCCACTTTGATTGTTGTATGGATGTTGTGGAGTGCAGGCAGAACACCATCTTGCTCTAAAATGCTTTGTCACCTGTGGTGGCTCTGGTTAAGTGTTTGGTATCTGTCCGTAAATTTCTGATAATACCTTCTTTTTATTTTTGTTGAGGTTTATCATCATACAAAGACACAAACATCCAGTCAATTTTCCCATGACTAAAGAGAGGGTTATTGCCTATGCACATATATGTCATATGAGGGCATGCTGAAAAGTAATACCTTCAAATTTTTTATGTGAGTAATGTTAAACCTTACTAAATAAAACAGTCTTTACTAATATTCTAAATTTTTATTCTTCATATCTGCATATTTATTTCTCTACCCAACCACCATGGCAACAAACACCTTTCTCCCAGCAAGAGACCAGTTTGTTGATATCATCATTGTAGAGTGTTTGACTTTGTTGTCAAAGCCACAACCACATTGCATTACTTCGTAACAGTCACAGTGAAGTCCTTGAAAGTGTTTGTTAAGTTTTGGAAACACTCCGAGTTCTCACACTCTTTGAGGTCAACACCACCATCACTTCATAACAAGCATGAACAACCCAATCTCCCACATTACTGATGTAGATACAATCATCACCATACATGACTTCCATTCTTCTATGGATTTCAATTGGAAGCATGTTTTCTGTAGTTAGAAACCTGATTAAAGCATGTTGTTTGTAATGCACCAACATAGTTGCATTGTTCACGCTACATTACACACTATAATTCAGACACACTGTAATTCAGAGTCCTCTAGCAGCAGAGGGTTGCAACTTGCATCAGAAAAGTGACAAAGTTGGCTGAGTAATATGTATGACATATAATACCTCAACCAATATTGAGATCACAACAACAAAAAATTGGTGTCATTACTTTTCAACTCACCCTCTTATATGAATGTGGGAAGTAAAGTTCTGGTAGAAGGTAAGTAAGTTAGGAGTACAGGAGACCACTCTCCGAACAGTAAAAGCATTGAGTTATTGACAGGCACACAAAAAAGAATGAAAACTTGCTTGCTTTTGGGAAAGTGGTAGAAGTGTTGAGTCATTAATAGGCACACAATAAAGAATGAAGCTATACACTGACATGAGACAAAGGCATCATATAAACTTAATCTTTATACTGTATCAACAATAAACTCTCACTGTTCAGCTTAATGCTGTCCACTCTTATGCCACCTAATTTTAGTCGAGTAAGTTAGGAAGCTATCACTTTGAAAAAAGCTCTTACCATCTTAGTTTTACTGTACAGCAGTTATTTATTTGCTATTAGTAGCTTAATATTTACTCAATTACAATGGTATTTGTCAGAGAAAACTTTTTTACTTCTACAAACATTGAGTCCTGTTTATATTACAGTAGCAAACCCAGCAATTGCTAAATATGCACAGGAATTAGATATGCATCCTAAACCCTTTCCTGCCTGCTCCCTCCCTTATCCTCCTCCTCCCTCACTGCATCATCCCCTCCCCCTCTCTTTTGTCCATCTCCCTTTCTCCCCCTCTCTGTGTCCATTTCCTATCCAGTCTCTGTCCTATTGTCCTTCTCTCTGATCTTGAACCTGATTGGGAATTTGGGAATTGAAGTTCCTTAAAATGAGCAGGTAAACTGACTGAGATCATTGGTATATGGGCTATGAGAGAGACCTCTCCAGCTGTTGGATCTTTGAGTATAGTAGATTCAATTGTGGGTGCCTGTATGATAATTTGTGTGTGTGTGTGTGTGTGTGTGTGTGTGTGTGTGTGTGTGTGTGTGTGTGTGTGTGTGTGGAAGGGGGGGGGGGGTGTGGTAGGGTGCAGCTAGACCACCTGGGTTATGGAGGATTTTTAATAGTCTGGAAGATGAATGGCAACCTGTAAGTAGTCATAAAAATGTTCCGGTTCCGACCCTATAAAAAACCTTTGTAATACCAACTGTTGGATCATTTTCTTGAAATACAGATACCGGAATACACTATACTTTTTATACTTTTTGCTTTCCCTGAGAGTTGGAGGTTGGAGCCAATGGGTGGGACGAGGGTATGGACTACACTGCCCCCTGTCACCCCCCCCCCCCCTCCCAGTTATCTATGCCTATGCCCTAGCTTGTTTTGAATGATTCATATTCCATAGTAGTATTCTAATCATAACCTGATAAATCTTAAATACAACTTTCCCATTTTCTGTAAAATTGATGGTGAAGAAGCAAACAAGAAAGCACATTGTTGTGTTCACAGTTTTTGTCTGAAATTATGTAGAAGGAAAAAGACTATATATGGATGTTTGGAAGAAACTGTTTATCTAATGGAGTATACAGGTATGCCCTCCAGTAGACTGTAAGAAAGAAATTGTGACCAGACATTTTCGCAGTACACAACACAATTTTCTTTGTCACAGTCATTTTTAACAGGAAACCTGTACATTGTAGTTTAAAAAAATAACCTATGTCCGTCTGAGTGTTTATTACAGTATCAGGAAAAATTTGAGGTAAATCATTCAAGAACTTTTCAAGATTTTTGATAAGAAAATTTTCCCATTATTTATTAAATGTAGATTTATATATTACATACCTTAAAAATATGCAGCCATTGTCATTCCAAATTTTTATTAGAATATCACGTAAAAATGTGAAGCAAACTGGTCCATAACTTTTCAAGTTTTAGGTAACAGTGTTTACCCTTTGTATATTTTTACATATTTTATATATACGAAGGGGTCAGAGAGATATAGTCATAAGCCACACTTTTGTCGAAATTGAGATATTCACGCTATGACATTCTTAACGATGCCCTCCTCATCATGGATTGAAGAAGTTCTGTCTTTCAACATCAGCAGGCAGGTGATGATGTAGTTTAGTTCTATACTCTGCCACCTGGTGTCTTTTTGAGAACATACATAGTCACAAGCCACATCAAAATGGATGAATGTTCACATACATCTGAAGGTGCTTCGCACATCCTAGGCGTATATGGCAGTGACAGTAGTATAAATGAGGATTCTGATTCTTTTGACAGTGATGGTGATGAGTCCTGGTGTCCATCAAGCAACAGTACTAGCTCAGAAGATGTTTTGGTAAGTACACAAAAATATTTTTTACTGGTGATCATTGCTCAGTGGTTTGTGACTTTGTTTCTTGTAACATTGCACTCACAGTTGATCGTCGTCTTTTGCGTTAATGAGAAACCTTTAGAGCCTAATTTTAATGACCAATGATTGTGGTAATAATATAGTTCTCATGGCTACAAACATGTAAGAATATTTTTATTATCAATACCATTTCAGTGGCATATAATGATTTGTGTGGCTTGTGACTGTCTCTCACGGAAGTTCTGTGACTATTTTTCTATTCATATTACAGACTGAAATAAGAAGAAAGCGTAATATTGATGGGTGGAAAAAAAGTTAGGTCAAACATTGATGTAACGTGGGTCAGCAGTATGTGTCTTCTAAAACCAACAAGACTGTTCAGGCAGCATCTTTGGGAAGTCCCTGTAGTTGTTCAAATAAGTGCTATATAAAACTACTTGAAGAAGAAGAAGAAAATATTTTCCACTCGTTTTGGGACATAGGAAACTTTCATGCCCATAATACTTACCTAATGTGTTGTATGAAAATGGTACCAAAAAAGCGAAAGTTTGTTTCACTTTTTTTAAACATGAGTGGACCAATTGTCATAAATTTAATTTACCTTGTTCTGGTTCACATTTCTTTCTTTTACAGCTATCCCAGAAAGACTACAAAACGAATTTCATCTAGAGCTGTGACATTTTAATACAATGTGAAAGAAAATGGAATGGAAGTCATGATTTGCAAGCAAGCTTTTCTCAGGGTTCATGGCTTACAGAACCACACAAGAAGAGTGAGGAATTTGCAACAGCAAATGAAGTTGGGTCACTCAGTTCCAAAAGAAGATTTTTGCACCCGAATTTAACATAGGCTTCAGACTGCCAAAAAGCAACACCTGTTCAACATGTGATGCCTTCGCAACAGCAATGAGTATCCCAGAATTATGTGCAAAAGAAATTACACAAAGAAAAAACAACATAAGTTGCATTTAAGAAAGGCTGATAGTGGTCAAAATATGATCGTGTCTTTAACTTCTCTGGCTAAGAAGAATGTGAAAGAGCACCACGTAATAGCAATGGACATGCAACAAACGTTTCCCATGCCAAAACTAACAGTTGGGCCAGCATATTACAAGAGAAAAATATGGACATATAACTACAGTATCCATGGTTGTGGGTCAAATGAGGGATACATGTTTCTGTGGAGTGAGAAGGACGGAGGAAGGGGTAGAGATGAAGTTGGGAACTGTTTATTAAAATAGTTGGAGATAACTAACACTCAAGCCAAAAATCTCCAAATAATCACAGATAACTGTAAGGGTCAGGTAAGGAATTGGCCTCTTATTGCCCTGGAAAGGACTCTCATTGACACTGAAAGATTTGAGTCTGTGCAGCATTATTTGCCCATGGTAGGTCATGCTATACTTCCTTGTGATCGTGATTTTAGTCGCATTGAAATTTATGGAAGAAACAGATGTCCAATAGTATACATGCCAGATGAATGGGCAGAAGTAGTCAAATCTGCTAGTCCAAAAAATTTTGTTGCATCGAAAATTCACAGACAAGACTTCAGAAGCTTGGGTGATCTGAAGTCACTAATCTCGATACCCACTCTATTCAGATCTTGAGATCTCATCTGTTTTAGTGAAGCAACTAAATGATCTGAAGTCACTAATCTCAATACCCACTCTATTCAGATCTCGAGATCCCATCCATTTTAGTGAAGCAACTAAATGATCTGAAGTCACTAATCTCGATACCCACTATATTCAGATCTCGAGATCCCATCTGTTTTAGTGAAGCAACTAAATTTAAGTTTGAGTATAAAGCTCTCCTCACACTAAGTGTGAAGCACTGCTACTCAGATATAGGAAGCTTCACATCAGCGTATCTACGTTGCAAGCAGAAATGAAGACTTGCTGAACCAGAACTATTTCAGATGACAATAAAATACAGAAAACCAATTCAAACTAATCATAAAAAGACTGATTACATACTGTCTCTTATGGCGTATGTACCTGCAGCATATTAAAGCTTTTTTTGGCCTTGTGCTGGAAATAATATGAACAATTATGATGTAGAAGAACTTCCTTGATTTCACATTTACAGTGTAAAATAAATTATTAGCCTGACTTATCTGTTATTATTGTGTGTATGTGAAAGTGCAAAAACTGTTAAAAATTACTAGTTGTTATATAATTTTCAAAATAAAACCTTAAAAATGTATTTTGTGCTCTAAATTATTTTCAGGGAGGCAAAGTCATAAGCCATTTTTGAACACATCAAAATTAAAATGAATCTCAAATTAATATTACATAACAGAAAGAAGATTGTCTATTTTACTTAAGGTTTGCAATGCATTAACGTATAATTAAAAGCAAAAAGGAAGTGTCTATTTGGTCTTCAACATTTTTATACTTCCATGAAACTTTAAAGTTGCTGTATCTCAAAACTAGTTGAATTTGGCTTATGACTATATCTCTCTGACCACTTCATATATGTAGCATATTGTATAATGAGCATAGAGTATAATGTAAAATTTTGAAGTAAATCAGCCAAGAAATTTTCAAGATTTTTGGTAACAGCATTTCCCCTTTGTACATTAGATATACATCTATATATTAAAATGTATAGCCTATGGACATAGAGTTCTTTAGAGATCATGTAAAAATTTGAAGTAAATTGGTCAAGCACTTTTTGAGATTTTTGGTAACAATGTTAAATAATAATTTGTCTTTCTATAGAAGTATATGTTACTACTTGTCATAGAGCACTATAACAAACAATATTATATGTCATGTAGCTAACAGAAATTTTCAATGCGAATCTAATTTGTAGACAGAGTAGCTAATAAATTTTCTTTCCAAATGGTAGGGGTACTCAATTTCTTGCTTAAAGTTACATGGGAGCATACTGTATATTTACCACTGGAGTACATAACTCCAATCTGAAACAACGAGGCAAAATTTACATGAAATTTATTTTTATGCCTTCTATTGTGACAGTGTACATTAAAGTGAAGTGGAAACTGACTTTTATTAGCAGGATCGATTGAGAAATTAGAGTAAGAACTCTGAGATCCTCACAAAGGCTTCTGCACTGTATATGATTATCTACTTTACACAAGTTCCTTACTGCTTGCTTCTGCTGAACAAACACTTAATTTGCTTTAAGACTGATGTTTGAAAGAATGACAGTTATGTCAGTGTTTTGTGCAGCCCATTATTACTTAATCTAGCACATATAAACAGCGCAAAAAATTGAGAACATCTGACTGAGAGTTAGTAAGAGGAAAAAAATAATAGAAAGTGGAAAGAGATATGGGTAAGTCTCCATCACAGCACACAGGGTTTGTGGTTTTGGAATATATATTAAGGCTTTGGAATATATATTAAATCCACATCCCAAGACTAGTTGCCTACATTCTGTTACTGTTTTCACTTCTATGCAGTCTTGGCTTCAACTCTGGAGAGGCCTTTGTTCCCCTTATAGCACTGTTGTTAGTACTCATTACACAACATAATGCCTCATTGTAAAGTTACGACTGAATTTTGCACAAAAATATCTTACACCTACTATTATTAAAGTATTACACAAATCTATAGTTATCTAAACCAAAGTGTTTGGTTTGTGCCAGATATGGGAACAGCACGCCCCTTTTTTTCACCTAAATATCATTTAAGGATGAGTGTTGCCAACAGTGTGAACACCTGACCATGAAGGCATGTGCATCAGATGCATAATGTCACTTTTACTTCCTTACACTCCCACGTCACTCACTTTTAACTGTGGGGTCCTTTTCTGTGCATTGCACTCTGGAAAGTCCATGGGGGCACTTTTCCATATATACTGCTAAGAGCCTCTTCAAGATTTTTTTCCGAGACCATTAATTGTGTATCATTTTTTGGGGTGTCTTACCGTTGCGCACAGATCTACTGCTAACAGAATGTTCTGTCTAAAGGCTTTAAATTATACACAGTGGAAGAGAGTGAGTTCTGAATTTCCATCATCTCCACACTTACAGTAGCCTCTCTGCCTGAGCTTGAGTCATTCAAGATGTGTAGGATGAGGACTGTGAGCTGTCAAATGATGCACCATGGACTGACTGGGATTGACATAGTGCAATTTCAACCTTACCAGATTTTTGGGAAGAGAGGTTAAACCCACCAGCCCTTATTGAGATTCTCCCATTGATTCCAGTTTCAGAATTGTCAGGCCTCAGCAAAATTATGAAAAAAAATGTTCCTTGGAAGATTAACAGTTTCTTAAATAAAGAGAGGCTGATAAGTGACTCAACATGGATTTAGAGCTGGAAAGTCAACTCAGACAGCTAATTTTACCTTCATAAATGAAGTATTAAAAGCAGTGGATGATAAAAAACATCTATCTGGGATATTTCTGGATCTAAGTAAAGCCTTCAATGTTATTGATCATGGCATTCTCTTGCACAAATTAAGTAATTATGGAATTAGAGGCCAGTCTGAAAGGTGGCTCCAGTAGTACCTCAGCAATCATCAGCAGATTACACAAATAAAACACAAAGATAGTGAAACACAAAAAGTTTCTAGTTTTTACAGTGGTGATAAGAAAATCAGGTATGGAGTCCCACGAGAGTCAGTTCTGGGACCTGTCATATTTCTGCTGTATATGAATGACTTGGCTAGTAAAATACATGACGGAACCACTGTAATGTTTGCAGATGACACTAATATTCTAATTAAATCACAGAATGAGGAAAATCTGCAGGACGCTGCAATATCAGTTATGCATACCTTAATGCACTGGTTAAGGACCAATAGGCTCATTACAAATTCTGAAAAACTGTGGCAGTAAACTTCCACAACACAAAAATTCACCAACCTGCAAACCCTGTTTTTATTGTCGAAGGTCAGTCATACAAAATTTCTAGGCATTCGTGTTCTGGCAGATTTGAAGTGGGAGGTGCACCTAAACAATTTAAATAAGAGACTGAATTCATTAGCATATGCTGTTAGGATCCTCACTCAGAATGCAAGTTGCTCATCAGTGGTAACAATGTACCATTGTAGTATACAGTTGCTACTTATGTATAGAATAGTTTTTTGGGGGAATTTCACAAATTCTACAAAAACATTTAAAATACACGAAAAGATTATCAGAGTGATGCAAGGATTCCTGTACACTCCTTTTTAAAACTCTCGAAATATTGCCGCTGCCTTGGTTGTATATACACGAAATACTAATTTTCACAAAAGGGAACATCTTAAACAAGAAAAATCTCTTCAGACACAACTGTGATATACACACATATGAAACTAGGCAGAAGATGAACCTATACGTGACCACAGTAGATACAAACTTATTCAAAAGAGGGGTGTATCATACAGGGGCTATGTTATATAACCATTTGCCTTCTTACCTAAAATGCATACTAACATTAAATGCATTTAAAATAAAGTTAAAACAGTTCTTGCTTGACCACTGCTTCTATTCTTTGTCTGAATTTATGGTGCATTGTAATTTACCAAATTTTACTAATTGTCAATTCATAATATAGTTTACATTGTGCTTATCATGTCATCTCACTTAATAACTGCTATTATCACATGTAGAAGCAATGTAGTACACCAACCTACATTATTATGCATTTTGATTATGCCAACAATGTAGTCAAAATGACTAATGTATTGTAAATTAACTAGGTTTACCACTGTCCTATATCATGTGTACAAACAATGTACTGAAACGATTCTTGGAGAAATAAATAAATTCTACTGGTTATCGACCCTCCACTTTTTTTTAGCTGGAGTATGTTGGTCACCCTAACAACGGATATCTTCCGGGCATTTTTGATATTTTCTTTCTTTAGTCGGTATGAAGCATTATTGTAGGTAATAGTGATGTCTATTGGGTGTATTCCACATATAATGAATGCAATGGCATGGCTTGTAATCATCCAGGTAGCCTCACTATAAACCTCTCTGCCCTTGACACACATCTGTTCTATGTCACCTGACATGGAATCAGTGTGTCCAAGCATTGGCTCTAAAACTGTCTATTGCTTTGAATGTGACACTGTGGCTTGCTTTCATGGCAGACAGTGGTAGACTGAAATTAATAGTTCCTGCACTTTGACAAGTGCAGGAACTATTAATTTCAATCTGCATTATTTTTCTAGCCTTATCCACAACTGCTGATATATGATCATTGTAACCAAGCTTTTTATCAATATGTACGTAGACCTCCAGTACACAGTGACAGTGAATGATAGATGACACAGTGGCATGGAATACTTAGTACACCTTATTTCATACAAACTCAACACATACAAGGATACAAGACATAATGCACTTGAGTCACAGAGTGAACTGCTTTGCTACTGTTAACCATCAGAGATAAGACTGAAAGTCATTTTCTCTGGCCAGTGATGCTTAAGTTTGCACATGCCACTTCACCACCCACCTCTTGCAGTTATCTCAGAAACTGTCAGAGAGTGATGGAAATACCTGTTTCTCTCTCTCACATACATGACTCAAGCCACCACAGAGTGTCAGAAGCACCTGTAATGTTTATCATGATTGCTATCACATATCTGCAAGGTTTTATTTTTTATTTTTTTTATTTTTATTTTTTATTTTTACTATATCAAGCATCTCATTTACAGAATAATCTAACAATTGACCTCTAAAAATTAATGCTGGCAAAGTTCATGAAGCTCCCTGTGTGCTTGAAGGAGGCACTCCTGAACCTTAGCCAAGTTGTTTATTAAGAAAACAGGTCTGTAAGTCTTACATTCCAATGGTTTCTTATACTTCAATTTTTTGATAATTACTTCTCTCACAGTCTTCCAAGATTCAGGTACCCAAAGCAATCAAAGTGTTTCATGTAGTACAGATGTTAGGTAAGTTATGATCTTCAGCACTAGTTGCTGGAGGACATCTATGTGGATACCACCAGGTTCAGGTGTTTTCCCTTACTTAAACTTGGCCAACACCACTGCAGGCTTCTTTTGCGCATAGGGATAAGTGATGGAGTCAGTATTGTAATCCTGGTCTAATGTCACCCCAATTTGTATGTGTTCATTTTGATCTGTATTTGGAGCATCATTGGAGAGGAGGTAATGCAACAGATATTCTGCTGTATGTGCCTATTCCCTTACAGAATTGCCACCCCTGATTTGTAGTGTAGACAGAAGATCATAGGTGTTTTGACCCCTCAGCTACAAGTTCACAGTGTCTGCCTTAGATACCTATTTGAAACTGAGTGCATAGATACCTTTCTCAGGAGTCCTCCCTTGTCTGGAAGTGTAATGTCTTGCAGCAGTTTATAATTGCTCTGTATGTTATAGTTTCAGTTGTTTATCCATCAGCACAATGGTGCATTGGTATAGACTTCTAAAAAGCATCTTTTCCCTCCTGAGTTTGATCAACTTTGCCATCAATGTGGTGATCTGCTTGTTGTGCCATTTTATCGGCAGAAAATGTGCCTCCTGTAATAGATGTGTAAGTACATGAATTTTGTAATCTGCACTGCCTTCTGATGTATCCAAGGTACAATCTGATATAAACTGATGCATTTGAGGCCACTAGGTCTGCTTTATGTTCAGTATTTTTTACTCATCTCTCTGACACAATGTGCCCCACGATGCTACCTTAATTTGTATATACATATGTAGAAGTAAATCCTTGTAACTACATCCAGTAGCTGATTTCATGCAAACCACTCCTGTTTGACACAGTTACATCAATGTTGCTTGGCACACTAGCCCTCCTGATATAGGATGGTGCTTGATCAGCTATGTTAAGTTCATGCAGATCAATTTTGCTAGTATTTCTTGTGCAGTTCTTCCTAGTTCATCACTTTGATCACAGTGTCAGAACATGATCATTCATTTGTACCTCCCATTTTTATTAACTGCACCTCCCCCCCCCCCCACATAGTCTGCAGTTATATCCTCTATATAATTGCCAATTTCACCCAAGTATTGAGTGTGTACTTGTAGTAATATCCATGTATTATAATCTCCTACTACTGTGTATTCAGTACAGAGTTTGGGCACCTTTATGATAGTTTGTTTTCAGAGTTTGGACACCTTTATAATAGTTTGTTTTCAGAGTTTGGACACCTTTACGATAGTTTGCTGTGGGATCATTACTATGACTGTTGACGTGGCATTGCAGTGTCCTCTTATGATCCTAGCATACGGTAGAATACATGTCAGTCAGCTCTCCCAGTTGTAGGGCTATTGAAGGCACATTGTGTCCATTACCAGCTCCTCTGACACTCTTCTGAGCTCTACAGTTACTAGTGTGCCCCACATTCCATATAATAGTAGCAGCTTCATGCTACTGATAAATACACAGCATTTCAGAGCTTTTTGAGAGGATCAAAGCATTCCCTTCTGTGAGCCATAATTAGAACTTTATAGATCTTGTTGAGATCATCTCCTTCAGATTGCCAAGCAGTTTGCCATGTTCTCTGAGATGTGTTTGCAGGTTATCTGATCGAAGTATCATTCTATCGGTTTGTTCTGCTGAATGTATTGGAAGGCAGTGTAGCCTACAAACTTCAGGCCTATTACAGGAGGAGGTCAATTCCACCAATAAAATGGCACAATGGGCAGATTACCACATAAGCTCTCCTTGTCTTGACCATCAGTGCTGCTGAAGACTCTGCCATTTGAAAGTGTGCTATCATCATGATCACCTTTGCCCTTTGTGTTTACATAATTAATTGTGTTGCTTGTGTTTTTATCCATGGTAATATCTGAATTTTTTTGCATAGCTCACACAGGCTGAAACATATCAAACTTGTTTCCCTACTTTCTCACGTTTAATTGTATCACACACAGTTGTAGAAGTCACTGTTAGTGATTATATGCCATATCTGGTGAATGGCATTTGAGTGGCTTGATATTTAATCAACCTAGTAGTTGCAGGCTTGATCTGTCTTTGTTGCTATAGGTCCTCTATGCAATCTGTTAGGAAGAGATGCCTATTTTGCAGTACCTCCAACTCAAAAAGGGTTGGCAGTGCACTTTCATTACTCATCTCTCCTTATGGGAGATGTTTCAGCTCTCTCATCTACATCTACATACATACTCCACAATCCACCATACGGTGTGTGGCGGAGGGTACCTCGTACCACAATTAGCATCTTCTCTCCCTGTTCCACTCCCAAACAGAATGAGGGAAAAATGACTGCCTATATGCCTCTGTACGAGCCCTAATCTCTCTTATCTTATCTTTGTGGTCTTTCCACAAAATATAAGTTGGCGGCAGTAAAATTGTACTGCAGTCAGCCTCAAATGCTGGTTCTCTAAATTTCCTCAGTAGTGATTCATGAAAAGAACATCTCCTTTCCTCCAGAGACTCCCACCCAACTTCCTGAAGCATTTCCGTAACACTAACGTGATGATCAAACCTACCAGTAACAAATCTAGCAGCCCACCTCTGAATTGCTTCTATGTCCTCCCTCAATCCGCCCTGATGGGGATCCCAAATGCTCAAGCAGTACTCAAGAATAGGTCATATTAGTGTTTTATAAGCGGTCTCCTTTACAGGTGAATGAGGGAAAAATGACTGCCTATATGCCTCTTTACGAGCCCTAATCTCTCTTATCTTATCTTTGTGGTCTTTCCACAAAATATATCTTCCCAAAATCTTCCCAAAATTCTACCAATGAACCGAAGACGACTATCTGCCTTCCCCACAACTGCCATTACATGCTTGTCCCACTTCATATCGCTCTGCAATGTTATGCCCAAATATTTAATTGACGTGACTGTGTCAAGCGCTACACTACTACTGGAGTATTCAAACACTACAGGATTCTTTTTCCTATTCATCTGCATTATTTTACATTTATCTATATTTAGAGGTAGCTGCCATTCTTTACACCAATCACAAATCCTGTCCAAGTCATCTTGTATCCTCCTACAGTCACTCAACGATGACACCTTCCCGTACACCACAGCATCATCAGCAAACAGCCACACATCGCTATCCACCCTATCGAAAAGATCATTTATGTAGACAGAAAACAACAGCGGACCTACCACACTCCCTGGGGCACTCCAGACGATACCTCCGATGAACACTCACCATTGAGAACAGTGTACAGGGTTCTATTACTTAACAAGTCTTCGAGCCACTCACATATTTGGGAACCAATCCCATATGCTTGTACCTTAGTTAGGAGTCTGCAGTGGAGCACCAAATCAAATGCTTTCTGGAAGTCAAGGAATATGGCATCCGTCTGATACCTTTCATCTATGGTTCGCAAGATATCATGTGAAAAGAGGGCGAGTTGCATTTCGCAGGAGCGATGCTTTCTAAAGCTGTGCTGATGCATGGACAGCAACTTCTCTGTCTCAAGAAAATTCACTATATTCAAACTGCGAATATGTTCGAGAATCCTGCAAAAAACTGATGTTAAGGATATTGGTCTGTAATTTTGAGGATCTGTTCTTCTACCCTTCTTATATACAGGCATCACCTGCGCTTTTTTCCAGTCACTCGGGACTTTATGTTGGGCAAGAGATTCGCGATAAATGCAAGCTAAGTAAGGAGCCAATGCAGTAGAGTACTCTCTGTAAAACCGAATTCGAATCCCATCATGACCTGGCGATTTATTATGCTAAATTTAAAATTTCAGCTTTCGTTTTGCTGTCTTCCGTTGCCAGGCCAGACTGATCAGTGAGTGACTGGATGGAAGCCTTCAACCTGCTTACCGATTTTACGTAAGACCAGAATTTCCTTGGGTTTTCAGCAAGATCTTTTGCTAATGTATGACGGCGGTAGTGGTTGTGTGCTTCGCACATCGCTCTTTTTACAGCAGCATGAATTTCTACTAACTTTTGCCTGTCCTCATTCTCCCGATCTTTCTTGTACCGTGAGTGCAACTGTGTCTGCTTCCTGAGCATTCTCCAAGTTGCGCTGTTAAACCACAGTGGGTCTTTTCCGTCTGTAACCCACTTTTTCAGCACATACTTCTCCAATGCGTGATTTACAATGTGTTTAAAATTTGCCCTTAATTCTTCCATGTCCATCATACCGGAAGTAGATGAAGTCGATTCATTTACTAAGTGGGATGCTAACAACTGCTTATCTGCTCTTTCTAATAAGAATACTCTCCTAGCCTTCTTGATTGACTTTTTAACTTTCGTAACCATAGTCGTAATGACAACATGATGATCACTAATCCCTGTCTCAACACTGACACTGTCGATGAGGTCTGGTCTCTTTGTGGCTACCAGATCTAAAATATTTCCATTAAGCGTTGGCTGTCGATTTAGCAACTCAAGACAATTTTCAGATAATGTGTTCAAACGTAATTCACACGACGGCTTGTCTGTACCACCTGTAGTGAATCCATAGACATCCCAGTCAATACTAGGTAGGTTGAAGTCACCTCCGACTAATATAGCATGATCTGGGTACTTCTGCGATACAGAGTGTAGACTCCCTTTGAATGATTCTAGAACTGTCATGATGGAACCTGGTGGCCGGTAATAACACCCAACAATTAACTTTATTTCTCCTAGCCCTGTTAAATGTGTCCAGATAACTTCACAATCACACACTACTTCAACCTCAGTAGACACAATATTTTTGTCAACTGCATAAAGACACCACCTCCTACGGTGTTTAATCTTTCTTTCCGATACATGTTCCAACCCTCACTAAATATTTCAGAATTTCCTATCTCAGGGTTCAGCCAGATCTCAGTCACGAGAATAATTTGTGTGCCACACGCTTCCTGGAGAGCAGTAAATTCTGAACACTCTGAAAATTTACTGCTAATATCTTGATAGCTGAAATGTCTTTACACTGAGCATGTCCTGATTTCCCTGCCTGCACATCGACTGGTGAGTGTTCATCAGGACACTTTGTACTACTGCCTAGCCTAAAAAAACCCCATGTGCACGCCACAAGTAGTCTGCTACCCGAGTAGCCGCTTCCTTTGTTTAGTGCGCCCCTGACCTATCTAGGAGCATCCTACAATTCCCCACCCAATAGCGCAGGTCTAGAAATCTGCAGCCAAGACCATCACAGAGTTGACGAAGCCTCTGGTTGAGACCTTCCACTCGGCTCCAAACCAAAGGACCCCGAGCCACCCTGGGAATGATGCTGCAAATAGAGAGCTCTGCTTGCACCCCATGTGCGAGGCCAGCGGTCTTCACTAAATCCATCAGCCATCTGTGCAAACTGAGGATCGCCTCAGAACCCAAGTGACAGGCATCATTGGTGCCGATGTGAGCAACTAGTTGCAGACGACTGCATGCCGTATGCTCGATAGCCGCAGGCAAGGCCGTCTCCACATCTTGGATGATGGCCCCCAGCAGACAAACTGAGTGCACGTTGGAATTTTTTCCAGCCCTGTATGCTATTTCCCTAAGGGGATCCATCACCCGCATAATGTTGGAGCTCCCAATAACCAGCAAGCCTTTGCCCCCGTGTGCCTGCTCAGGCCCTGCTCCACCAAGCAATGACCCACCACCAGTTGCATTCTTTGGTGGAGGGAGGTTCCTGTTTTCTTTTTGTGTGTCATGCTTTGTACCAGCCACATAATTACTGGAAGTCAGATTATCTTTTACTATTCCCCTTCCACTGAAAGCCATACAATCTTACTTACTGCTCATATCTGGTACATGCAATACACTCAGTTGGCTGCTGGCATAATGTACACCTTTGCTCCACTGGCACCTAGTCAGTTTGCATGTAATGCACCTCATATGCTTGTCTTGTCTTTCACAGACTCTTTTTCTAGTAACCTTAGTCTCCACACATCTCACAGACTGGTATTGTTGCAGAATTTGACTGGGTGACCTAGGTAATAGCATTTGAAACACTTTTGGGCATCAATGAAATCATTAATGTTTAGGGGTTGAAAGCCCCTGTTTTCTTTTGTTTTGCTTTAGGGTGCAAAAACCACCTAGGGTGATATGTGCCCAAGTCAAAACTATAGAACAAGAACACAGAGAGGAGTTAAACGACTATATGTTAGTCCCAATGGACAGAATAGGAGACAGCTAAAAACAACAGGCACATGGAAAGAGGACTAAAAAAACACTATACAGTAATGTAGGTCCAAAACTAAAAATTAAATAGCCTTTGCCATATTGCTTCGGCAGAAAAAAAGTAAAACGCGGTCGACAGCCTGCGCATCTTTCGCTAAAACCGCTGATAAATTAGATGGCAAACCCAAGCTGGAACATAAATTGTTAAAAAAAGGGCATTCCAGCAGGAAGTGGCAGACAATTAAAATTTGGGTGCTATGTGTACAAAGTGGTGGGGTAGTACCACTTAGCAAATGACAATGGCTAAAAAGGCAGTGCCCAATACGCAGTTGAGTTAACATGATAACTTTTAGGTCCATTTTGAATTCAGTTTTGACCATGGTTTTTAATTCATCTTTGCTAATGAATTAAAAACACCATCTGTTATTGAAATAGTGAACTAAACAGTGTTTTTCATTTATTATACCAATGGAGATCATGGTTTCCTGAGATGTGGCATCATTTATGTCATCACTACTGATTACCTCAGTCATGTTTACTTCATAAATTTCCTCCTCCTCTGCTACACTGTCTGATAACTGATAAATTTTGATTAAGGTTGAATACCAAGTGCACTGCTTTTACTGTACTGATTTTTGTTTATTTCAAACAAGTTTTCAGCTGATTGGACCATCTTCAGGAAACATTTCTTTCCTGTAGCTGTCCCAATAATCCAAAAATTAGTTTTAAATAAACAATAATCAGTAGAACAAAAACAGTATACTTGCTATCCAACCTTAAATATGGAATTGTTCTACTAGGATGTAACAGAAGGATCCATAAATATGATAAATTTTGGCTCATCACATTTAGTATTTTTGATCTAGTTGCCATTCTCAAATATGGAATTGTTCTACTAGGATGTAACAGAAGGATCCATAAATATGATAAATTTTGGCTCATCACATTTAGTATTTTTGATCTAGTTGCCATTCTCATAGGTTTTTGACTGTATTTTTGGAATTAGTCTCAACAGTAACTGCATTAGTACTTGTTATGATTGAAGTGATCATTAAATGGTCTTTCTGTAAGATTATTTCTCTGGTGATGAGTTTCCATACAAGCTTGTTCATTTAACTGATGAAAGTGTCATAGCTTGCTGTGATTTGGCCTGTTGTATCTTTGCTGCTGTTAGTGTTTTGTTTTGTTTTCTACCTCAGTTGTTGCTGCAGAAACATTTGAGATGACTGGTTGCTGCAGTTCTTCCCTATAAACAAGTATTTTCTACCTCCAAATACTAAATTCACATTTTCACTTCCAGTGACAAAGAATGAGCAACTTCTTGTTATAGCCACATATTCTCTGCTCTCACTTCTTTGATCTGTCCTTCAGTTTTGCCCACAGGCATGCTCAGAGAATGCATTTTTGTTTTGAATAAAAAGGTAATGTTTGGTGAACTTTTGCAAGTTTTTATCTACACAGTGATGGCATTTACTTTTTTGTCTGTTAAGTTCACCTTTGCCATTGTGGTGAATTCCAATGAGAGGTCTGTGTCAAGGCGGGATACTTCAGTACTTTTTTCTGTCAAGTTTCTCACTGAATGGTCTGTGGAGCCCCAGTCTTAACTTTTTCTGTTACATATCAGCAAAGCTACCACAGCACTGGCTGAACATCTATTCACCTTACCTGGGTGGTCTTCTGGGGAACACTAAACTGCACTGTCATGAAGGCCATTGCTTAGTGCTGTTCATATAGATCACACATGGACACAGCCAGCACGTGAGCAACTGGCAGCTCCTGACACACTGGCTGTCATATCATGGCAAGGGTCATTCTCCAAGAGACTATGCAACACTCTGATACTACCATTAACACTTGCAAAGTATTGAGAAGGCACAAGTCCCATATTATGTTGAAGTATATAAGCAACCAATTTATATTGTAAAAACCCAAGGCTCCAAACAATAAATATTGAAGTCAATTAAGAAATTATGATGTAGTTCAATCCACAGCTGAGAGATCATGACAAATTCTACTGAATTCTTCTGAAGTTTATTGATGTGAACTGTAACCTTTTCCTGATCCAAAGTGCAAAACTACCCTTAAAGTAAACTGTTCTCAACCTAATGTTTCCTGAAATTATGCAAGAAATCAAAAACTTGAAGATAGCTTGTATGCATTATTCTTCAATAACCTGGAAACAACAGTGAAATGGCAGTAGGGGGAAGGATTTCCTTTGGTGTCTGCACTGGAATGATTCTGCTACCTAGGAGTGATGACCTAGAGATGATGGAGACTCAATCTCAGTTACAATAAATCAATAATAAGCAGGAAGTCTGAGGTCATGTTTTGATCAAGAAGTTTGAATTGTTGACATAACATCTAAGCTTATATCAACACTCATTAGTTGTCACTTGTGTCACAACAGTGTCAAAGAACTGAGCAAGATATTATATCACATCATCACCATCTTGCATTTTATGAAATATGAGGCATTTAAGCAAAGTAGCTAGTGAGTCAGGCCTCTGAATGCATTGACAGATTCTAGCTTGTGGTATGGCTCATATGATGTAATGCATGTGCTGTACTAATTTGATTCAGCAGGGATAGTCTGATGGATCAGCTTTCATTTTTCTATCATCTGTGAGCCATGCTTTGTTAGCAGCTTGTGTGGCAGTGGGGACAATGTCTTTCATATTGATTAGTTTTTTCAAAACACCAAGTGTCATTCTAAATGGCAAGCAGGTTACAAGTTTGACACATGTAACAGAACTGGTCAATGCACCTAGCTCTCATACGTATTGTAGACTATGTTACTCACATTAAATTCATGACACGGTCCAACAGAATCAAAATTTTAAATCTAAAAACATCATTCATTCTTATACTTTTTCATAAATAGAACTAATGTTTCCCTCTATTAATTCATATCATTAATTAGAACTAATGGATAATGTTGACACTAGATTTATTTCCAGTTTAATTTGAAACTGTAATTATAGTTTAAAATTATAGTTATTATTCATGTTTCAGCAACTGATTCTGAAAACATTTGAAAAGAAATATTTGCTTATGTGAGGGCTGTTCAAAAAATTATGGAACTTTTTCCACAAAACTTTTCTGCACTTACCTTTTACTTATTGTGCATGATCTCCATCGAAATGCCCTCCTCTGCAACTGATACACCACTCCCAATGCTGTTTCCACTTCTGGAAGCAGTCTTGGTATATCTCTTGCCAGATCATGCAAAGTGGTCTGCAGATTTTCTTTTATCTCGTCTTTCGTTGCAAATCTTCGTCCTTTCAGTGGGGTCTTCAACTTTGGAAATTAAAAAAAAAAAAGTCCACAGGAGCCAGGTCTGGAGAGTACAGAGGATGAAGCAGCACAGTGATTTCATTTTCATGCAATAGTCACAAACCAACAGCGATGAATGTGTGGGTGCATTATCGTCATGCAAGAGGGATGAATTGTCTAGCCACATTTAAAGCTGTTTCCTTTTCAGATTTTCTTTCAGATGTTGCAATACATCCCGATAGTACTGTCAATTAACAATTTGTCCCTGTGGTACAAATTCCTGATGAACTAATCCATCAAAGTCAAAGAAAACTATCAGCATGGCTTGACATTTCATTCATTCTTATACTTTTTCATAAATAGAACTAATGGATAATGTTGACACTAGATTTATTTCCAATTTAATTTGAAACTGTAATTATAATTTAAAATTATAGTTATTATTCATCTTTCAACAACTGATTCTGAAAACATTTGAAAAGAAATATTTGCTTATGTGAGGGCTGTTCAAAAAATTCTGGAACTTTTTCCACAAAACTTTTCTGCACTTACCTTTTACTTATTGTGCATGATCTCCTTCGAAATGCCCTCCTCTGCAACTGATACACCACTCCCAATGCTGTTTCCACTTCTGGAAGCAGTCTTGGTATATCTCGTGCCAGATCGTGCAAAGTGGTCTGCAGATTTTCTTTCATTTCGTCTTTCGTTGCAAATCTTTGTCCTTTCAGTGGGGTCTTCAACTTTGGAAATAAAATAAAAGTCCACAGGAGCCAGGTCTGGAGAGTACAGAGGATGAAGCAGCACAGTGATTTCATTTTCATGCAATAGTCACAAACCAACAGCGATGAATGTGTGGGTACGTTATCGTCATGCAAGAGGGATGAATTGTCTAGCCACATTTAAAGCTGTTTCCTTTTCAGATTTTCTTGCAGGTGTTGCAATGCATCCCGATAGTACTGTCAATTAACAATTTGTCCCTGTGGTACAAATTCCTGATGAACTAATCCATCAAAGTCAAAGAAAACTATCAGCATGGCTTTGACATTTGACCTGACCTGACAAACTTTTTTGGTCTTGGTGAACCTTTCCCAAACCATTGTAAAGACTGAACTTTGATCTCAACATCATAACTGTAGACCCATGTTTTATCACCTGTTGAGATTCTCTTAAGGAACATCACCTTCATATTTACGTGATCCAGAAACTTTTCACAGACTGCAAGGTCTTGATTCATGAGCCGTGGGACAAACTTGGCAGCAACACTATACATGACAAGATGCTGTGTCAGCATTTCGTGACGTGCTCCAACTGAAATGTTACAATCTTCCACAGTCTCTTGGGTAGTCAGTCTTTGCTTGGCAAGCACAATTTCGATAACGTTCCTGACATGAACGTTGTCGGTAGATCACAAAGGACATTCAGAACGAGGCTCATCTTTAACTTTTAACGTTTTTAAACGATGTGGACTATTTATAACACCAAGTATGGCTTAAGCACTCATCAACATAGGCTTCCTGCATCATTTGGTATGTCTCTGCAAAGGTTTCTTGAGTTTAACGCAAAATTTAATGCAGACATGTTTCTCCTCTAACTCTGCCATCTCGAAATTCGCAACCTGTGCAACACAACGTTCTACTCAATTCACCACTGAACAATAACTAACAGACATACAACAATGAGCAGTTTTTCATTAAATACAGGCATGTGCAGGGATGCCAACAGCATTTCACTCCAACACACCATTGTCGCAAAATGACAAATGAATTTTTGATCAGACCTCGCACATAAAATTCTTTGGGTGTAAGAGATCAATGTATTTTATGATCTCTGACATGTGACCTATTGTATCTTGGCAACTGTTGACTGTTGTGTGTAGTGAGTTCTGGAGTAGTGTGTAGAAGGGGTAGAGAAGAGAAACCACATTTATTATTATTTTTTGAACTTATTTATGTACATTGTAAGAACAAACCTTCAATCTACTTCGAAGTCCTCTCCACTTGCACTAATATACTAGTTTAATTTTGTGGTGTCCTATAACATTTCTGTGGGAAAGTCTATAGCACACTGTTAGGCTGTTCAAAGTACCAGTAAGAAGGATAGCACTTTGAACATAATACCAAAAAAGCTATGTATCACTTGGATGGATGTTATAAGAATAGTATACTGACGAGAGGTGGCTCTTTGTGCTGAGTCAATAGAGATAAGGCACTGCCTGGGTGTGGAACCTGAGTGGTGAGCGGGCGTCTACACTTGCTGATGGAGTGCACTAGCCCACACTACCACCATCTGAAGGTGCTTTGGAGGAGCCACCATAGAATACACAATCAGACCTCTCCAAGAAAGCCAACATTAGTAAAGACACGAAAGAGACTGGTTGATTTTGGCTCATGATCGAAGTTATTGTTGTAATTGTGTAAGTTAATGGAAGAAAATACAGTATTTAAAGTGAATTCACTGCTGAAAATAATTTCTGTAGTTAAAGGTAGCAGAAACCTTGCTCTCTCTCAGTGAAGCACTCGGACTTTGCAGAAGAAATTACCTTGCATGGCAATAAGTCAAGTGAGAACTGACTAGCAGATCCAGCTGTCAATCCAGTGTTAACATATTGTACCTTCAACCAGCTAAGGAAAAGCTGGCATGACACCTGGTTTCAAGTATGGTGAAGCACAGCAGCACCAGGGAACACAATAAACACCATATATGTTGACAGTTATAGCCAGGACAGAGTGTGATGAGTAAATGTGAGCAGAAGAAGGGAATTTCAAAGAATTTAAATGGTTTCAAGTGGGAGACTTTAAGAGATATGGTGTTCCCAAGGGTAACAAGTGATATTATGTACGAAATAACAAGGGGCTAACGAGCCATAAACAGTGGTTTTTGGTCGCCAAATAAGGATTCACTCACAGAAGAGAGTGATGACCGCAAATATTGGATGACTCTAGTCTGCACTGGAAGGCAGCACACACAGTTATGAGGTAAACGGGCGGTTGACGACGCTGAGGCAATGTTCACATCAGGTCAAGCATGGGCCGACGCAAGAAGCTGCATGTTGTGCCGTTGCCTGCTGCCACACGGTTTAACCCACCGATGCTGTGACATCAGTTGTTGACGCTGCGACGTGTTTTCCTCTATCACACCGCGTGAGCAGGTTTCATATTGATGTTAGTTTGAAATGACATATCTTTGTGAAACACAGTATCTTTTAAGAGAGTATTTTGTGGAAGATGGCATAGCATTCAATTTGTTATTCAGCTGGTGACTTTTTTGTATGCCTATGATTATGAGGAGCCGGCTGCTGTGGCCCAGTGGTTCTAGGCGCCTCAGTCCGGAACAGCGTGACTGCTAAGGCCGCAGATTCGAATCCTGCCTTGGGCATGGATGTGTGTGATTTCCTTAGGTGAGTTAGGTTTAAGAAGTTCTAAGGTCTAGGGGACTGACGACCTCAGCTGTTAAGTCCCATAGGGTTCAGAGCCATTTGAACCATTTTGATTAAGAGGATATGGCATCATAAATTTCCGAGATTCAGGAAGAAGCTAGAAAGAGAGGCAAAGAGGCTAGGAACACAGATGAAAATCTGTTACAACACTTTCTAAGTGGCATTGAAGAAATGAAAAGAAACAATGAAAATGTAAAATCTGAGCCAAATGAGGTAATCCAAAGTTCACATAACAGTGGTGATGAAAGTTATAGGCTACATGAGGAAGTGGTGACCAAAGTCATCGAGGAGACTGCAACAGAAGGTTACCATTTTTTCTAAAGAGAGATTTCATCACAGTGTGACTTAGTGTGGAAGAAAGTACACTCCTGGAAATTGAAATAAGAACACCGTGAATTCATTGTCGCAGGAAGGGGAAACTTTATTGACACATTCCTGGGGTCAGATACATCACATGATCACACTGACAGAACCACAGGCACATAGACACAGGCAACAGAGCATGCACAATGTCGGCACTAGTACAGTGTATATCCACCTTTCGCAGCAATGCAGGCTGCTATTCTCCCATGGAGACGATCGTAGAGATGCTGGATGTAGTCCTGTGGAACGGCTTGCCATGCCATTTCCACCTGGCGCCTCAGTTGGACCAGCGTTCGTGCTGGACGTGCAGACCGCGTGAGACGACGCTTCATCCAGTCCCAAACATGCTCCATGGGGGACAGATCCGGAGATCTTGCTGGCCAGGGTAGTTGACTTACACCTTCTAGAGCACGTTGGGTGGCACGGGATACATGCGGACGTGCACTGTCCTGTTGGAACAGCAAGTTCCCTTGCCGGTCTAGGAATGGTAGAACGATGGGTTCGATGACGGTTTGGATGTACCGTGCACTATTCAGTGTCCCCTCGACGATCACCAGTGGTGTACGGCCAGTGTAGGAGATCGCTCCCTACACCATGATGCCGGGTGTTGGCCCTGTGTGCCTCGGTCGTATGCAGTCCTGATTGTGGCGCTCACCTGCACGGCGCCAAACACGCATACGACCATCATTGGCACCAAGGCAGAAGCTGAAGACGACACGTCTCCATTCGTCCCTCCATTCACGCCTGTCGCGACACCACTGGAGGCGGGCTGCACGATGTTGGGGCGTGAGCGGAAGACGGCCTAACGGTGTGCGGGACCGTAGCCCAGCTTCATGGAGACGGTTGCGAATGGTCCTCGCCGATACCCCAGGAGCAACAGTGTCCCTAATTTGCTGGGAAGTGGCGGTGCGGTCCCCTACGGCACTGCGTAGGATCCTACGGTCTTGGCGTGCATCCGTGCGTCGCTGCGGTCCGGTCCCAGGTCGACGGGCACGTGCACCTTCCGCCGACCACTGGCGACAACATCGATGTACTGTGGAGACCTCACGCCCCACATGTTGAGCAATTCGGCGGTACGTCCACCCGGCCTCCCACATGCCCACTATACGCCCTCGCTCAAAGTCCGTCAACTGCACATACGGTTCATGTCCACGCTGTCGCGGCATGCTACCAGTGTTAAAGACTGCGATGGAGCTCCGTATGCCACGGCAAACTGGCTGACACTGACGGCGGCGGTGCACAAATGCTGCGCAGCTAGTGCCATTCGACGGCCAACACCGCGGTTCCTGGTGTGTCCGCTGTGCCGTGCGTGTGATCATTGCTTGTACAGCCCTCTCGCAGTGTCCGGAGCAAGTATGGTGGGTCTGACACACCGGTGTCAATGTGTTCTTTTTTCCATTTCCAGGAGTGTAGATTAATATGTCAAGGAGGATGGTGAAATGCGGAGGAGCTCAGAGAATTTGCGGAACACGAATGTAAAGATGTAAAGCAATGACTCTCAGAAGTGTGTGTACACATCAAGGTATTGGTATGTTATAGCGAGTCTGGTGACTCTGTTGTGTCCAATGAATCTACAGAAATTTCCTGACAGATTAAAACTATGTGCCGCACTGAGACTTGAACTAGGGACCTTTGCCTTTTGTGGGCAAGTGCTCTACCAACTGAGCTACCCAAGGACAGCTCACGCCCCGTCCTCACAGCTTTACTTCTGCCAGTACCTCATCTCCTTGAAGTCATTGATATGGGTCTGTAATTCAACGGGTTACTCCTGTTTCCTATCTTGAATATTGGTGTGATCTGTGCTACTTTCCAGTCTTTAGAAACAGACCTTTTGTCAAGTGGGCGATTGTATATGATTGCTAAGAAAGGCACTATTGTGTCTGCATACTCTGAAAGAAACCTGATTGGTATACCATCTGGACCGGAAGACTTGCCTTTCTTAAGTGATTTGAGGTGTTTCACAACACCTAAGATATCTACACTACTGGCCATTAAAATTGCTACACCACGAAGAAATGCAGATAAACGGGTATTCATTGGACAAATATATTATACTAGAACTGACATATTTACATTTTCACGCAATTTGGGTGCATAGATCCTGAGAAATCAGTACCCAGAACAACCATCTCTGGCCGTAATAACGGCCTTGATACGCCTCGCTACAATGACCTTGTGTTCACTAATCCCTGTATCCATCATGACGCTCTCTATTAGATCAGGATTATTTGTGGCTAAGAGGTCAACTGTGTTTTCGCAACCGTTTACAATTTGTGTGGGCTCATGAACTAATTGTTCAAAGTAATTCTCAGAGAAAGCATTTAGTACAATTTCAGAAGATGTTTTCTGTCTACCACTGGATTTGTACATGTATTTTCGCCAACAAATTGAGGGTAGATTGAAGTCTCTGCCAATTATAACTGTATGAGTGGGGCACCTATTTGTAATGAGATTTAAGTTTTCTTCGAACCGTTCAGCTATTATATCATCTGAGTCGGGGGGTCTGTAGAAGGAGCCAATTATTATTTTAGTGCGGCTGTTGAGTATAACCTCTACCCATAAAAATTTGCAGGAACTATCTATTTCAACTTCACTACAAGATAAACTGCTACCAACAGACACATACACACCACCACCACATTATTTAATCTATCCTTTCTGAACATGGTTTGCGCCTCTGTAAAAATTTCGGCAGAATTTATCTCTGGCTTTAGCCAGCTTTCTGTTTCTATAACGATTTCAGCTTCAGTGCTTTCTATCAGCGCTTTAAGCTCTGGTACTTTTTGAACACAGCTATGACAATTTACAACTACAATATCGACTGTTGCTTGGTCGATTCTCATTGTTTCTTTGGCCTCCACCCTTTGAGACTGGAGCCCTTTTTGATCTTTCCCAAGACTGTCTAACCTAAAAAACCACCCAGTCCACGCCACACAGTCTCTGCTACCCATGTAGCCACCTCCTGTGTGCAGTGGACACCTGACCTATTTAGCAGAACCTGAAACCCCACCACCCTATAGCGCAGGTCAAGGAATCTGCAGCCTACAAGGTCACAGAACCATCTGAGCCCCTGATTCAGACCGTCCACTCGGCTCTGTACCAAAGGTCGGCAATTGGTCCTGGCAATGATGCTGCAGGTGGTGAGCTCTGCCTTCATCTCACTAGCAAGACTGGTAGTCTTCACCAACTCAGATAGGCGCCAGGAACCAGAGAGAATCTCTTCCGATCCATAGCAACACATGTCATTAGTGCTGACATGATCCACCACCTGCAGTTGGCTGCAACCTGCAGCCTTCATGGAATCTGGAAGGACCCTTTCCACATCTTGGATGACTCCTCCTGGTATGCCCATGGAGTGCACACTGGCTTTTTCCCATCCTTAGCTGCCATATCCCTAAGGGGCTCTATCACTCGCCTAGCATTAGAGCTCCCAATGACAAGCAATCCTAGCCTCTGCGCTTGTCCAGACCTCTTAGGAAGACTGGCCACTGCCACAACAGACGAGGCCACCCTTGCTGGCTCAGAAGTACTTTCAGCAGTGGGCAGTACCTCAAACCTGTTACAGAGGTGTAAGGATACAGCCTTGCAGGCACCACCAACTTTCACCTTCCGCCCAGGGATTCACGACCCTGCCCTGGTTCGCCAATTATCGTCAGGCAAGTGTTGATTAGCAGGGACATCCGAATCTGAGGACAGAGTGGCATCAAAGACCCAGGCAATGCTACAGGTTCCAGACACACCAAAGCGCTCGCCTCAGGTGGCCCCATGTCACTGCAGCCCTGGGCAACAGCCTGGAGCCTGTCGACCATGGCCAACACAGCTTCCAGCTGTTTACAGACAGTGGCCAATTCCCCCTGAATCCGTACGCAACAGGTGCAGTCCCTATCCATGCCTAACCTTTTTTTTTCTTCCCTCTTCTCACACAAGCCGTTCAAAACAGATGACTGATGACTACGCGAATTTACGATATACGGGTACTAAAACGCTATGCTAGAAATCTCAGATACTATAATACGCCCAAAGTTTGTGAATTAAACTATGCAAGTACCCAAAAACATGCAAAGAAATTAAGAATTAAACTGTGAAACAAATAAGTGAGCTAAGAGTTCCGACTTGCTGCTGGCTGCTGCTTATCCAACAGTGGCAGGGAGCTCACTGGCTATGAATGAGACAGGAACTGAAATTGAGGGTAGAAAAGCAAAAGCTGAAGTGCTTCACTCCATTTTCAAATGTTCCTTTATAAAGGAAAAACCAGGAGAGTTGCCTCAGTTTAATTCTTGTGCCACTAAAAAGATGGATGAAATAAGTATTAGTATCAGTGGTGTTAAGAAACAACTGAAATCGTTGAAATTGAACAAAGCTCCAGGCATCGATGAAATATCTGTCAGATTCTATACTGAATTTTCGGCTGAGTTAGCCCCTTTTAAGTGTAATCTATCACAGATACCTCAAACAAAGACCCATGCCCAGTTTTTGGAAAAAGGCACAGGTCACACCCATCTACAAGAGGGGTAGTAGAACTGATCCACAAAACTACTCTCCAGTATCCTTGACATTGATTTGTTGTAGAATCTTAGACAATGTTCTGAGCTCAGACATAATGAGGTCTCTTGAACAGAATGACCCTCTCAGTGCCAATTGGAATGGATTTTGAAACTGAAAGCTTTGGACAAAGAAAATCAGGTAGATGCTGTATTTCTTGATTTTTGAAAAACATTTGTCTCAGTACCACACCAATGATCATATTGGGTATCAAGTGAAATTTGTGACTTGATTGAGCACTTTTTGGCAGGGAGGATTCAGCATGTTATCTTGGATGCAGAGTCATCTTCAGATGTAGAAGTAACTTCAGATGTTCCCCAGGGAAGTGTACTGGGAACCTTTCTGTTCATGCTGCTTATTAATAACCTTGCAGACAATATTAATAGTAAAATTGGGCTTTTTGCAGATGATGCAGTTATGTGTACTGAAGTACTATCTGAAAGAAGCTGCATAAATATTCAGTCAGATCTTGATAAGATTTCAGAGTGGTGCAGAGATTGGCAACTTGCTGAATGTTCAGAAATGTAAAATTGTGCACTTCAGAAAATGATAAAACGTAGCATCTTATGACTACAGACTGCATTATATACATCTTAAAAACCTTAAAATATGTATGCAAATATACATGAAAAATGCTTAAAAAATGCACGAAAAGTGTCAAAATATTCAAGATCAAATAAATAAAAGAACATGGTAGTTACCATGTGCATCATATCTTAAAGCCAAACTTGTGCATAGAAATTATGAGGAAGAGCAGCACCCACATTTAGAATGCTGATATTGTTTTCTGGATACTTTCTGGTAGAGATTAGGAAGGGGTTGTTTCTGGGATTATTTTCTAAAAATTTGCAAAATGGGGACACACATCGTGTTTCAAGATTTGTCCCTTCTTTGGTATTGTTGTCAGTAACAAGTAGGTGCGATGCGAGTGAGCCACAGCAAACCAATTGATATGCACAGGACCAACTTCTAGGTATAACGCAAGCACGGGAGCATGCTCGAAAACTCCATAATATTTTATTTAAAAAACAACGTACAATCATGAGTTTTTTGGAACAGCATCAACTTTTAATTAATACTATTGGACCAAAGTATCATTTACAATTTATTTTACATTTTTCTACTATTGAAAACATAAACAGCCAAGTAATGTTCCAAATGTTTGGTAGTAAGATTGTGTCTTCGATTACTCAACATATTTTTATAACCAGGAAAGGACTGTTCTACATCAACTGAGGTAACTGGGCAGTATTTGAATTTGGGTGCTTTGTTGGCACTTATTGTTTCTTGTAAAAGTTCACCGGTCCCATTAAAAACTATCAATTTGACATAAGGGTTCAAAGCCTGGGTTATCATTTAAAATGATTTCAAACTTTTCTTTAAGTTTTCTTGAGCATACCTTCAGCAATGAGGGGTTTACTAGAATAGTTTTATTCATTAACTGAATAGAGTCATTTGGTTCCAAACATTGAGTTTCAAGCTTTTTAATTCTTTATGGCGTATGAGAAAGATGAGTGCTAATTACAGCAATGTCTTTTTTTAATACTGGAATCGTTGAAAGCTTCCTTGCACTGGCAAACTGCCAGAGCCTCTGGCGCTATCGAAGTCATTTACTACCCCTCTAATGAGCTCAAAATATTCATTGTAAAACAACACAGCTTCGACCCACATACCCAATGGGCTATCACTGGTTCAGCAGGTAAAGGCACATTTGGTAGTTTTTCTTTGTAGGCCTCGATGTGAGGAGGAGCCTTTAGAACCATTTTATTTGTGGATGAAATCAGTTTATTTACTTTCACAACAATCAAACTGGGATAAAATACTTAGAGATCTTTTCCTACTTTGATTATATAGGGAGCAGCATCTGATATAAACACAAACACCATTTCATTTGCAGAAGATTCTGGAAATATTTATACCCTCATTCATAAACCTGGCGATCATAGAATGATTTTCTTTTTCAAGTTCTTTGCAGGCCGCTAAATAGGAGGGGCAAGGCTCTTCTTTTAAAGCACTAACAATTAAATTTGCAATGTAATGGCCACAAGTGTTTGTAGTTTAATCAACTGAAAAACAGATAATGCTGTCCTTGATCTCATCGCGTATTCCTTCCAGAACATTTACATAAATTGTCAGTATGTAATTTTTACACAGTGTTGATGCATCTGGTATATTTTGATTTAATCAATATTTGTGTATGAAGCCTTTGAGGATAGGTTTTGTAAGTTTGTGAAGAGGAATATTGCTTGCAATGAAAGCTTCACATAGATCCATGTTAAACCGACTTTATTGGTTACCTTTGGACAAATCCCTTCTGCAACTTGCTGTTGTCAGAAGTTCTTGTCATGGTCCTTTCTTCTGCATTCCTGCAATATGAAGACTTGTCTTGACATGGTGGTCTATTTGAAACTTTTTTTTGCGCAAAATGTTTCTCTCGCGAAATTGACAATATAAAACAATTCCGTCATTTGTAAATACTCCAGGATGGTCAGCTATCCACAAAAGGTAAGTCTTTCTGCTCCTGGGATAGGAATGACTCCTTACCCTCTCCTTTAAAACCCACATCCTTTCATCTTTCCCTCTCCTTCCCTCTTTCCTGACGAAGCAACCGTTGGTTGCGAAAGCTTGAATTTTGTGTGTATGTTTGTGTTTGTTTGTGTGTCTATCGACCTGCCAGCACTTTCGTTTGGTAAGTCACATCATCTTTGTTTTTAGATATATTTTTCCCACGTGGAATGTTTCCCTCTATTATATATATATGACTTACCGAAGCTTGTGTCTGTGTATGTGCGGATGGATATGTGTGTGTGTGCGAGTGTATACCTGTCCTTTTTCCCCCTAAGGTAAGTCTTTCTGCTCCCGGGATTGGAATGACTCCTTACCCTCTCCCTTAAAACCCACATTCTTTCGTCTTTCCCTCTCCTTCCCTCTTTCCTGATGAGGCAACAGTTTGTTGCGAAAGCTTGAATTTTGTGTGTATGTTTGTGTTTGTTTGTGTGTCTATCGACCTGCCAGCACTTTCGTTCGGTAAGTCACATCATCTGTGTTTTATATATATATAGTTTGTTGTGACAGTTTGTTGCGAAAGCTTGAATTTTGTGTGTATGTTTTGTGTTTGTTTGTGTGTCTATCGACCTGCCAGCGCTTTCGTTCAGTAAGTCATCTCATCTTTGTTTTTATATATAATTTTTCACATATATATATAATTTTATAATGAGTTAAAATCCAAATATATATGGGAAAAATATTAAAAAATTTTTACGTGCATTACCTCAAGATCCAATAAAATCGATAACTTTTATGTAGAAGGCTGGGATTACTGTGTTATAAAGGTTAAATTACTTGTTTGTATTTGTAGTGCTGTATCATTTCATAGTATAAACACACATTGTATGTCGAAGTGCTAACGTTTTTCTGAGGAAAAGTGATGAATAGGTTGGTAAATCTCTCAAAAGTAAAGTATGGCACCAAACTGAAGTGTTTTTAAGAAACGTGGGTTTCATGTTAATAGATTTTTGAATAAAAGGAAACATTGTGTTCATCATGTGGCATGTGAAATTACAGACAATGAAATAAGGTAAATTCATCAGTACCTAGAGAAACACCCATTAGTCCTTTGAAGATTAAAATAAAACGTTGTGATACGCAGTTTTCTCAAATCGAAAGTGATGTAAATGGCAGGTTAGGTTATATTCTGATAGATTTACACATCCTAACAAGAGTGTTAGGTGACTGTGTGTGTTGTAAAACATGTGGAGGGCCAGTTAGTTTACACAGAGACAGTGAGGTATCAAATGGACTAGCCAGGAAACTTATCATTAATTGTGTCAATTGTAAATATATTCATTTATTTTGGAATTTTGATTAGTGTAAAGATAATTAAGGTGGTTTTATGGATTGAGAGCTACTAGCATAGCTCACACTGCAGGAGAAACAATGCATGCCGTGATGAATATGCCATGCCCACCTTGTAAAATCGACAAATATGCAGGATTTATTGGATTTTCTGTGGAATCTGTTGCATGTGAGTCAATGAAGAGTGCTGCAGACGAAGCCGTTGAAATAAATGATGGTATGACTGACATACCAGTAGCTTTTGATGGCACTTGGCAGAAGCCCAGATACAGTTCTAAGAACACTGTTGCTACGGAGACCAGTGTGAATACTGGAGAGGTAATGGATTTCCAGATTTTAACCACACATTGTTATAAGTGTAAATCAGGGAATGAAGAAGGGAATATCTGTGACAGAAATTATGAAGGAACAAGTGGTGGTATGGAGGCCTCTGCAGCTACTGAAATTTTTAGTCAATCTGTGAATGAAAGGGGAGACTGTTACACTAAGTTCTTAGGTGATGGAGACTCAAAAGCATATAACAGTGTAGTAGCCACTCAGCATTATGGTGAGAAGATTATCACAAAACTGTAATGTGTTGGTCATGTCCAGAAGAGGATGGGCACCAGGTTGAGGAAATCGAAACAAAGTTTGAGAGACAAGAAACTTTCTGGTGGTAAAACTATAAGAGGCAGGCTGACAGACAAAATGATTGATGAACTACAGCAGTATTATGCAATGGCCATTAGAAATAATACCGAGGATATGTTGAAAATGAAGCAGGCTGTATGGGATACCTCCTTCCACAAACTGATGAGAAACCATTACACCATCTTTGCCCTCCTGGACCTGATTCATGGCGGAATTACCGCAATGCCCAAACAGTTCATACAACCAAAAACAGTCCATCCCGGCAGCAGTCATGGATATCATAAAACCTATTTACAGAGACCTGGCAATCCCTAAAATACTGAAGAAGTGTCGTCATGCTCAGACTCAAAATCCCAATGAGTAATTCAATAATCTTATATGGACTCACTTACCAAAAAATGTTTTTGTTGGAATGAAGACACTAAAGTGGGGGGTCAGTGATTCTGTTATTACTTTTATTGATGGCAACATTGGTAGGGTGAAAGTGCTACAGCATATGGTAATTAATCCTGGAGCAAACTGCATCAGAGAACTTGAATGGATGGACAAGGTTTGATATATAAAGTAGAGTATGCAGCACAGTTGGCACTAAGGAGTCCAGAAAGAAGAAAAAGCCTGGAAAACAATCCAGAGGATGATATACAATACGGTGCAAGGCGCTTATGAGTAGCTAAAAATAAAAAATTAAACATATATTAAGTGAGTTACAGTCTTCTGAAACTTTAGAAGCCATTCCCGAAAATTTGCATTTTCTGTTGCATTTTTCCCTAAATCTCAGAAACCACTTCAAGTAGAGTATTCAAATTTTCAGGGAGTAATAACATACATATTCTAAGTCTACTGGACCGAAAGAAGAGCATAATATTAAGTATAATTAAAATTATTTAGGGTAACATACAAAAAAGTACACAAAAGTTTAACCGTGTAATTAAAAATTGTATTTCAGAAAGCAGTGATTGACATGCAATTATTTTAGTTCAGTAGACTTAGAACATATGGTTTAATGTCCTGTAAAAGTTTCATGTCAATGGCCACAGTGTTTCCTGAAATACAGGGAAGCCCAAGTCACTAAATTTAACATTGTCAGGATAGGGTGTTCCAACTCCACTCAAGTGATTACTCTAGGAATATTCTATAAGTCCATATGTATCGCTCACGTAGGGATCATGAGGATAAAATTATAATAATTAGTGCACACACAGAGGGATTCAGACATTCATTCTTCCTATGCTCCATATGTGAATGGAACAAGAAGAAACCCTAATAACTGGTACAATGGGATGTACACTCTGCCATACACCTCACAGCGGTTTGCGGAATATGGATGTACATGTAGATATTAATGTTAAAACCCAAGATTATATACCCTACACTTCCAGTGACAGGAGCATACATTGTTGGTATTACGAGTTCTAAAACAATGCAAATCAAACAAGAAGTAAGACTACCTTTAACATGGGGAATTTTATGTGTATGCAAACACTTTTAGTAGTGCCCAGTATCAGTTTGCAATTATTGCTCAGCATTGATTGGCTTATTGCATATAAAGCTGTAACTTTAGATTTTACAGCCTGAGAATTGACATGTAATTACAACAATCTGTGTCATGTGATAGCATTTAAGAATGGGAGAGTAATAAGTAATGCAAAATATGAGATAAGAATAGTGGCTACACAAAGCACATTGAGTTCAGAGGAACATACTGATCAGCAAGAATTATTACACTAGCAAATAAAACTAAAAGCATTTGAATCAGATTTGTTAACAGGCCAACAAAAACAGGACTTGTTCCTAATATTGTTGTGGTACGCAATGGTGTTTACAGATAAACCAGGGGTATTTGGAGATTATAAATGTAGCTTTAAGATAAAGGATGATACATCATTTTTTGTAAACCTTATCCCATACTCAATGAGATACTTAAAGTAGTAAATGAGTTTTGCTATTTGGGGAGCAAAATAACTGATGATGGCCGAAGTAGAGAAGCATTTCTGAAGAAACGAAATTTGTTAACATCAAGTATAGATGTAAGTGTCAGGAAGTCGTTTCTGAAAGCATTTGTGTGGAGTGTAGCCATGTACGGAAGTGAATTGTGGACGATAAATAGGTTAGACAAGAAGAGAATAGAAGCTTTCGAAATGTGGTGCTACAGAAGAATGATGAAGATTAGATGGGTAGATCACATAACTAATGAGGAGGTATTGAATAGAATTGGAGAGAAGAGAAATTTGTGGCACAATTTGTCTAGAGGAAGGAATCGGTTGGTAGGGCATATTCTGGCGCATCAAGGTATCAACAATTTGGTATTGGAGGGCAGGGTGGAGGATAAAAATCGTAGAGGGAGACCAAGAGATGAATACACTAAACAGATTCAAAAGGATGTAGGTTGTAGTAAGTACTGGGAGATGAAAAAGCTTGCACATGATAGAGTAGCATGGAGAGCTGCATCAAACCAGTCTCAGGACTGAAGACCACAACAATAACATCCCATACTGCTGAGAATGCAACCTTCAGTGCTGGAGGAGATAGAAAGGATGCTTGAAAACAAAATTATTGAATGTAGTCTTCATATGCGAGGGTTGGATCTTAAATAGTTGCAACTATTTATTCACAACTGATACAAAAGAGTTACATGTTTTCACCTGTTACTGTTCTTTAAAGTAGTCACCAACGTTGTGTAGAACCCGTTGCCAGTGATGCAGAAGGCATAGTATGCCATTAGGAGAGCCTGTTGTGTTGATGTTGCGAATGGAGCAAACTACTGTCTGGAACAGTTCTGAAGCGAATGCCACAAAGTGGTTTCTTCATCTTTGGAATCAAATCAAAGTCACAAGGACTTAAGTCCAGGGAGTCTGGTAGATGGTACAGTACTTCCCAGTCCCATCGACCGAACAGAGCAGCCACAGCTTGCACTGTATGCGCCCGCGCATTGTCATGCAATATGGTGGGTGGTTTGTACAGAACGTGTCGCCACTTCTTTTGCAAAGCTGGTTGCAGGTGATGCTCAAATTGAACAGTAATACTGTGCATTGATGGTCTGCCGTGAAGGGATGTAATGCGTTAGGGTAGCACTATCACAGTCATACATGAGACTCACCATAACTTTCACCATACTGGGGCTCTGACGCACTTTTGACTTTTGTGGCGACCCATAATGACGCCATTCATTGGATTGGCGTTTCAGTTTTGGCTCATATGATGTGGCTCATGGCGTGAGAAAGCCTTTCCTTTGTGCTCATAGCACTCCAAATTCATCTGAGCTGCGTTGTAACGCATTTCTGTCAAGTCATGCAGAACCCACCGTGATACAATTTTTCACATCCCCAGGCATTCCTTCAGGATGTGAAGCAGAGTTGTATGCACTAATCCGGTTTCGTGGTGAGCTCACGAATCATATGGCGTCGATCACTGTCCACAAACTTGGCAATAGCATGCACTTCTTCTTCAGAGATTCTAGGGCGACCTGCCCAATGCATGTCTGCTACAGTTTGCTGACCTTCATTGAAGGCTTTTACCCACTATTCTGTATGGAAATACCGATTCCCCGCATGCCTCTTGAAGACCTTGATGACCCTGTCATGCTGTACGACCTGTGGCACATTCAATCTTGATCCAACTCCGTTGTTCCTGTTTCAAAAACATAGTGACATGGTTATGTTAGACCACTCACTCACAAGTGACTGTGTTTCCCTCAGTTGTGCGCACGCCGGTGACGTGGGATGGGTGAGTCCATTTGCTTGGAGGTAAGGTAGGTATATCAACAATGTGTGCTATCAGCGACAATAGTACATTCCATTGCATAGTGTCTCCACAGCAGTGTTGCCACTATTTAAATTCCAACCTATGTATATGGCAATCTGCTCATCGAGTTATATAAAGCTACCAGTGGAATTAGGTTAATACTGGACGTGTGTATGGTGAATAAACCTATAGAAACAGGATGAGATAGACCAGTCTGTATTGATGAATTAGTGTCAAAACTTGAATGAACACAGTGTTTTAGCCCCATGGATTTGACCTTGGGGTATTGGCAGGTCAAAATTGATGAAAATTTGAGAGAATATACATCCTTTTTGTTTGAAAGTAAGTCTTACAAATTTAAAATGTTGCTGTTTGGTTTGAATATTTCAGTGTCCATATTCATTAGAGCTTTGGATGCAGCATTAGGCAAGGATCAACTAAAAGAGTTAATTATTTATGTATATGATATATTATTAGTTCCAAAAATTTGGGAGGAACAAGAACTTTGGAGAGAGTTTGCATTAAAGGTATTACAATTAAGCTTTCTAAATCACATTTTGACTGAGAAGAGCTAAAGTTTCATGGACATTTGGTAGGCGTAAATGGTATAAACTCCAATTCAGAATGAATATGGGCTATTAAAGATAATCCTGAGCCAAGGGATGTGAAGCAATTAAGATCACTCTTAGACTTAACAGGATTTTATGGGCAATACATCCAGGGGCAACCTATGAATGATCCCAGGCTATTCATACTTCTCAAACAAAAGTTGAAATGCATTTGGAGTGAAGAGTTATCAGAAGCATTCAATAATATTAAGTTAGGTTAGTGTTGATAGAGGCACCTATCTTAAGGAATCCACGAATGGATAAGCCTTTTAAATTTGGTTAAATTTGGTTCTGATGCGTTGGAATATGAGTTGCTCGCAAATAATTCCAGTGAGAGTGAGATCTGACATTAGGATACTACAATACCATAGTGAGTAAAAATTTCTCGGTGTACATGCCGCGGCATGTACACCGAGAAATTTTTACTCAGGAAATACGTCGCGAAAGACTTCGTAGCCATACAATACCATAGTGTTTGCCAGCACACCACAGAACAAATATGATTTAAATTATACTATAACATAAGAAGAGTTATTGGTCATAGTATGGAGTATAAAGAAATTTCAGATTCTGATTTGCGGGTCTAAAATTATAATATATACAAATCATCAAGCCCTGCCCTTCTTAATGGAAAGTTGTTACAGTGGAGACTCACAGGATGGGTACTTTTCTTTCAAGAGTATCACACAGAGATAAATTATATAAAAGGTTTACAGAATGTGGTTTCTGATGCGTCATGCCTACCGAGGGTCCTCAAGTAACATTCAGTATAACTTTTTTAGCGTTAAGTTACACCAATATTGATGAATGGAATTTGGTGGGGAGAATAAAGCAGGATATACTTGGGGAACCATATATTAAAGATAAGTGGTTAACTATGAAACAAGGTTGGGTTATTAATGATAATAAAGCGGAATGGAAAATACATAATGATATTTTGTTTTGGAGTATAAGAACTATAAGATTTTCATGGAGAGTATGTAGACCAATGACTGCAGGGTCTGAACTTATTAACAAACTTCCAGCATGCTGGAATAATTGCAAGTCAGCAGTTTCTGTTTAATTAGTACAACAAAAAACCAGCAAAAAATGCAAATTCCACTTTTTATTTTCTCGATGGCTAGTTTCAGGCTGCGACCCATTTTCAGATCATCATAAGAGGTAGTCAAAATGGTATTTTTGAAAATGAAAACTCATGTCAAAATATATATGTATTATAAATTGTCAGTTAACTGCTACAGTATTATGAGAAGCTGATAGGCAGATAGGCACAACAAAAAGACTCTCACAATTATAGCTTTTGGCCATTAAGGCCTTTGTCAACAGTAGATACAAATAATCCCCCCCCCCCCTCTCTCTCTCTCTCTCTCTTTCTCTCTCTCTCTCTCTCTCTCTCTCTCTCTCTCACACACACACACACACACACACACACACACACACACACACACACACACACAAATGAAACATGACTGCAGTCTCAGGCAACTAAAACCACATTCATTTCATTTCATTACATTTTCATTTTCATTTCATTTATTATCATCTTTGAATCATTTACATGATATAGGAATTGTCATAATACTGTCCAGAATATGCACAGCAGAATATTACAAATTTCTATCAAACGCATAAAATTGACATTATATAATATTTTGAAAATTAAAACATTCAATTAATGGGTTGTTCTTTTATGTGCTCTTTTAACATGTAATGTATGTGATGAATTTATATATGTTTAGTACATTTTGGAAGACACATATTACACATAATTTAAAGTTAAAAGAGTATAAACGAGACATAGAACGGACAATGAGAACAACATGATATTGACAATACAACTGTCGGTTAGTGATTTAAGGATTCAAAATATTCCACTATGCTATAAAAACATTTATTTATCAGATAATTTTTTAAATTCTGACTTAAATTTTCCTTCATCTTCTGTTCCCCTGATGCAGAGTGGTAGAGCACTATAAAGTTTTATTCCTTAGTGGCTCACATGTTTTTCAGTTTTTGTTTTTCTTGTTCTTTCTATATGCAGATTCTTACAGATATGAGTATTGTAGTAATGAAGATCTGAATTTACATGTAAACTACTCAAGTGTGTTCTTGTAAGCAGTATGCTTTTTAATATGTTCAAAGATGGTACTGTAAGTATATTTAGCTGCATGAAGAAGGGCTTGAATTGTGTTTCCCTTTTCTGTAATTTAAAAACCTCTCTCAAGTGATGTTTAGTTGCTCCCCAGAATTTTATTCCATAGGATATAATAGAATCGAAATATGCTATATCCACTAATCTTGTACACTCTGCACTGCAAACTCTAGAAATTATTCTCAGTGCAAAACATGCTGAATTGAGTTTTTTGGATATGTATGTGACATGGTCTTTCCAGCTCAAGTGGTGATCAATGTACATGGCCAAAAATTTTGTAGACCAAACTTCCTCTATTTCATGGTCACTCAATGATAAATGGTGATCATCTGCTTACTTTACCATACTGTTAGTAATTTATTTTCTTGAAATTGAGTGTTAACTTATTAGCATAAAACCACTGTTGCACACTCTTCAGAACTTTTTCAGCTGTAGTGAATAAGGATTTGCTGTCATCACTGATAATTATACTTTTATCATCTGCAAACAACATAATTTTTGATGATCTGTTTGGCCTTTCAGTGTCATTTATATATATTATGAATAATAGGGGGCCAAGAACACTACCCTGAAGGACACGTACTGCCACTTTCTTAGCATCAGATACCCACTTTATTTTTTTCTTATTCTGAGATGAGATGAGTTACGCAACCTGAGTTCTATCTTGGAGATAGGATTCAAAATATTTCCTCCCAATTCCTCTGATGCCTATTGCCTCCAGTTTGTCAAGGAGAATTTGATGATCTACTGTATCGAAGGCTTTGAAGAGATCTAGGTTGATTCCTACCACGCATTTGTTATTGTCTAAATTTCTAATAATTTCTTCTGTATAGGCCTGTATAGCTGTTTCTGTGCTGTGACTTCTACGAAAACAATGTTGATTACAATTTAGAAGATTGAAGGTGTCAAAGTAGCTTATGAGTCTAATTTTCATTAGTTTTTTAAAAAAATTTTGATAAAGATGGACTTATTATCATGCTACTGACTACTTTTGGTGCTGTTGTTTTATCTTCTTTGGTAAAGCTCTTTCTTAGTTTATCAGGTACACTTAGAAGGTAGTTGTTAACGTAATTGGGCAAGACTTCCTTCTTTATTTCAATGTTATCAGTAGATTTAAGTACAATATCCCGATCTTTAGAGCTTTTTCCTATTTCTCTTTTCACTATTTCCCATGAGGTCCTTGATTTATTGTCTGACTTCCTTATTAGTTTATCATTACTTAATACTTTTGCTAGATTAATTACCCTTCTATTTTTATTTATTTACTTACGTCCTGAATCTTTGAGATACATACACCTTACGTTAGATGTTGGACATAATGACATTACAATAATATACTGTTACATTGATTGTATACATTACATTTATAAATTGTTACTGTACATTGTTATATTGCTGTATTGTTACATGACATTTTTATATTGTTACAACCGAAATTAACTTATTTTTCAAGATACTGTGTTACTGAGTAAAAACAGTTTTCCAAGAGATATGAAGTTATAGATTTTTTAAAGCTGTGGATTTTGTTTATGGCCTTTAAGTTACTTGGCAGCTTACTAAACAAATGTGAACCTGAGTGATATACACCTTTCTTGGACAGTGTGGTATAACAATGATGTCTGTGTATGTCACTATTTGCCCTTGTATGGTGTTCATGTACAGATTTATTTTGAATAAATACATTTCCATTTTTTAACATGCTTTTTTTAGGTACATGACAACTTCTAGTATATAGATACGTGGTAGGGGTAGAATCCCCAGTTCTTTAAAGAATGGTTTGCATGATTTTTGGCTGTTAGAATTTTTCATTATCTTCACAATCTTTTTTGTTTCCGGAATGTGGTTATGCTATGAGGAGAATTTCCCCAGAATGTGATGCCATACCTCAATAGGGAGTGTATGTAAGCATAATACACCACTCTAACTGTTTCAGGACTTGTGTTGTTCTGTATAATCCTCATCGCATAAGTCATTTTCGATAGTTTAGAATTTAATGATGTGATGTGTGAATTCCATTTAAGATTGTCTTGTAAGTAGATGCCAAAAACTTTGTTTCAGTGACACTGTTAATTCTTTGGTTTTCCAAGGACATGTTTGGTTTTAATGGGTTTTTATTTTGTTGTGTATGGAAGTGTAAGAAGACTGTTTTTTGAGGGCTTATCAGTAATTTATTCCTCATAAACCACTGTGTGACATTTTTCATTAGTGACTTTAGCATTTAAACTTAGAGCCATTTCGTTTTCACCTTCAATTAATATGCTTGTGTCATCTGCAAATAGCACTGATTCAGATTGTTGAACGTGTAGGGGGAAGTCGTTTACGAAAATTAAGAAGAGAAAGGGACCTAAAATTGAGCCTTGTGGCACACTGTGGGTTAATGTGTTAGGTTTCGATTGATAAGCTTGGAGTTCGTTTTTTCCCATGTGTTTGACCTCTGTTATCTGAGAGGTAGGATTTCAGCCACTCGTGTGGCAGGCCTCTTACACCATACCACTCTAACTTTCTTAGGAGAATTTCAGGTCTATTAAATCAAATGCTTTTGTTAAATCCAGAAAAATCCCTGAAACATTTTTGTGACTATACACTGAATTTAAAATACGATTTATGAGGCTAAAAGTGGCTGTTTTGGTATTGCACTGAGGCCTGAAGCCATGCTGACATCCTGTGGTCATATTTATTTATTTATTTATTTTTTTGCTAAAGAAATCAGCTAATTGTAGCAGAACTAGTTTTTCAATGATTTTTGAAAAACCTGAGAGGAGTGACACAGGCCTATAGTTGACCATCTGCTGCCGATCGCCCTTTTTGTAAAGGGGTACAAATTTTGCAGTTTTTAACTGTTGTGGGAAAATACCAGTTGATAGTGAAGAATTGCATATATCTAGCAGTGGTGTGAGTATCTGTTCAGCTGACACTTTTATAATATAGTCTGGCACATCATCAACTCCGGCTGAATATTTATTTTTTAATGACTTTATGCTGTTTAACAGTTCTTCCCTACTTATTGGTCGAAGGAACGTGGATGTATTTGTTACACTATTTCCAGAAATTTCCTGTAATATTTTGTTTGATGTTTTTCCCATGTGTTCCTTCACTAGCTCACCAACAATATTGGTGTAGTAAGTATTGAAGTGGTTAGCAATTAATTTTGGATCAGTGATCTTGCTGCCTGCCTGTGACAATACAATATTTTTGTGTGTTTCCACCTTTCCAGTAAGTCTCTGTATACCTCTTTGTAGTTACTAACATATTTTTCAAAATTAGGGTCAGTATTAGTTTTTATTTCAGAGTTTAGTCATTTCATAGTCTTGGAAGAGTTTTTAATGCCAGATGTGATCCAAGAATTTGTGTGTCTATGGCTAGATGAGTTGATTTTAAGTAATCTTTTTGGAAAGCACATTTCAAAATTTGTCATGAGAAGAGAGGAGAAAACACTGTATGCAGCATCTGTATCAGTTTGTGACAATACTTCTGCCCAAGATTGGTTAGTCAGTGTGATACCACACTGGTTGCAGTTTTCGGGAGAGAAAATTCTCTTATACATATGATGTACTGTTTTTGTATGTATTGGAACTGTGAGCACTTTAATAATAAGTGCGTTATGGTAAGATATTCCTAGGTCAATATTCAAAACTTCTCTACCTGGGCTTTCTATATTTGAAAATATATTATCTATAAGACTTTTTGAAGTGTTTGTAACCCTTGTAGGACTGTTTATATTAGAATATAGTTTGGAAATGTGTAGAATATTGAGGAATTTGATTTTAATTGAACTATCTACCAGCATATTGACATTAAAGTCCCCACATACAATTACTGATGACTTCTCATCATGTAAGATGTTCAGCAGTTCTTCAATCTTCTTAAAAAAAATTTCTGAGTCACCACATAGTGATCTATACTCTGACATGACTGTTATTTTCCTATTTTTTACATTGATTTGCACAGCTGTTGGCTCAAAATGTTTTTCTATGCTCAGGAGTTCAGCTTCAGGCCTGTTTTTCACTTTAATATCTGATTTTACATAAATGCAGACACCCCTATTTTTTGCTTCCTTCCCAGAAAAATGACCAACCAAGGTACATGAGGAAATATTAACGTTTTCTAATTCATAATTTTTGCACCAATGCTCTTGAATACAAATACAATCACATTCACTGGCCTCAATCTCAACATCTAGAATTTTATTTTTGAGACCCTATATATTAAGGTTAAGTAATTTTAAGCCTTTGCAACTCGGCTGAGAGGAACTCTTACTTGTATTGTCTGGTGTCGACAAATTCTTCGTTTTGAGGCTGGGTAGCAAAAATTCTTTAGGGACACATGTTTCCTACATCTTGTCTTTCTTTCTTCTGGATGTGCTGCAACTTTTGATGCTGGAATTCCTGTTGTATCTGATGACTCATTGGCCGTAAGCACATTTCTTGCTGATGATGCCAGTATGTAGTCTGTAGCTGTTTCTGATATTGTTGAAGCTGTTGTGGAGGCTTAGCTTGCTTCAGCTACTTTTGTGGCAAGGGAAGATTCCACTGCTGGATCTGTTTCCAGTGAAACAGTTTCATTTTTATATTGGAGAATTTCAGTTGCTGTGATGGGTGGTGGTAGTGTTATGGTATGGCAGTTCCTGTCTTCAACTGCTAACACTGCATTAAGTATTTCTCAGCTAATGAATGCTTTTCCAAGTTTATTTCTGTGTAGCCCATGCCTGGTAAAATGACCTCTTTCTGAAGATGGTACATTCACATATGTGGCATTTGAGAAGCTTTGGCATATTTTTTTCAAATTTTCTACGAACATGTCTTTGTGGTATACTTGCAATATGTTGTTGTTGTTGTTGTGGTCTTCAGTCCTGAGACTGGTTTGATGCAGCTCTCCATGCTACTCTATCCTGTGCAAGCTCCTTCATCTCCCAGTACCTACTGCAACCCACATCCTTCTGAATCTGCTTAGTGTATTCATCTCTTGGTCTCCCTCTACGATTTTACCCTCTACGCTGCCCTCCAATGCTAAATTTGTGATCCCTTGATGCCTCAGAACATGTCCTACCAACCAGTCCCTTCTTCTAGTCAAGTTGTGCCACAAACTTCTGTTCTCCCCAATCCAATTCAATACCTCCTCATTAGTTACGTGATCTACCCACCTAACATTCAACATTCTTCTGCAGCACCACATTTCAAAAGCTTCTCTCCTCTTCTTGTCCAAACCATTTATCGTCCATGTTTCACTTCCATACATGGCTACACTCCATACAAATACTTTCAGAAACGACTTCCTGACACTTACATCTATACTCGACGTTTCGTTTCTTCAGAAATGCTTTCCTTGCCATTGCCAGTAATTGTGATATTTCTCTACTTTGACCATCATCAGTTATTTTGCTCCCCAAATAGCAAAACTCATTTACTGCTTTAAGTGTCTCATTTCCTAATCTAATTCCCTCAGCATCACCTGACTTAATTCGACTACATTCCATTATCCTCGTTTTTCTTTTGTTGATGTTCACCTTATATCAACCTTTCAAGACACTGTCCATTCCGTTCAACTGCTCTTCCAAGTCCTTTGCTGTCTCTGACAGAATTACAATGTCATCGGCAAACCTCAAAGTTTTTATTTCTTCTCCCTGGATTTTAATACCTACTCTAAATTTTTCTTTTGTTTCCTTTACTGCTTGCTCAATATACAAACTGAATAACATCGGGGAGAGGCTACAAACCTGTCTCAATCCCTTCCCAACCACTGCTTCCCTTTCATGCCCCTCGAATCTTATAACAGCCATCTGGTTTCTGTACAAATTGTAAATAGCCTTTCGCTCCCTGTATTTTACCCCTGCCACCTTTAGAATTTGAAAGAGAGTATTCCAGTCAACATTGTCAAAAGCTTTCTTGCAATATATAAGTTCACATTTGTAATTTTCTGTAGTATTAAATTCCATCCTGGATTTTACATTGTTTGATAAACTGTTACAGTGCATAAAGATCTGTTAAAATGATTCAGAAATGGGTCCTAGCCTGTAACTAGTCATTGAGTAAATAAAAAATGTGAAATTTGGAACTTTGGTTGGTTTTTTGTTGTACTGAGAACTTGTTAAATTTATACACAAGGGATATGGACACTTTGGAGTATGTAAGCATATCAAGCAAATGGTCAAATTCTATTACTTTAAGGGTTTAAGTAGAAACACTGTATCAGTTTTAAGATCCTGTCAAATATGCCATAAAATGAAAGATGATAATTGAGCTGTAAGTTGTAAATGGTCTCCTTTAATACCAAATGAATTACATGACCCTACTTTTTTGATCAACTTCAGATGAGTAGAGGAGGAATAACATATTTTTGTGCTAGTTGAGTGATGGTCTAAATATGTAAAATTGAACCCCATAAAACAAGTGAAAACAGAAAAAGTTTGCAGGAATATTCTGAATGTACAGGTAAACCACTCAGATTGCTAACAAATAATGGTCCACAGTTTGTCAGTCTGGTGTTTGAGGAGCTTTTTTTATTTTTAAATAGGAAACAGCTGGGCATATAGCTATCTCAAAATACCATACACAACGTAAGTATTGTGAACAAATTATGAAGGAGATTTCATGACTATGTAGAATGTATTGTCCTACTAAACATACGACTTGGGCACAGTTGAGTTTCAGCTTATCATAAATGAACGACCACACATGACAAAGAGCTTAGCACCCATGGAAGTGATGGACAAACTAGATATAGTGGAGTCATACTAAAAATACTGTCGCAGCAGAAGCCATGGTATAGTGGTTATGATATTAGACTGTTGCAGGGAGGGTTGTGAGTTCAAAACTGTAAAATTTTAATTTCCATACTCAGTCCGAGTGCATTCCACAAGTATCCACAAATGTCAATAACATTGTACTGGAATGTTCTGTAACTGTACATATACTGTATGTGTTGTGGCCAGAGGCAGTTCGCTTCGCGCTCTTGTATGTGCAAGTGCTGAATAAATCTTCGTTCAGTGAAATTAGTGTTCGTCATCCATCTAATTACACCTTCTTTTACATGACAATATTTAAGTGGCGTTAACTAGAAGCCATCTCTATGGATGAAATACAACTACACTTAGGCAACAATTTACAGGGAACAGCATGTGTGCCAACGTAACCATCATGCACAATTATGGAATTTAAGATTGGATAATTGGTGTTGATTTCTAGTCACCTGTTAAGTTCAAATATCAAAAAGGAGACAAACAAATTTTTCCCTAAATGTAGTGGACTATATATGGCAAAAGTGGTTCCACACCTGAAAGCTTTATTCCTAGGAGATCCAATTACAGAATGAGAGAAAGGATTATATAATGTGGAACAGATAAAACATGACAAACAGCCAGAATACCGTTTATGAATAATAACAGCAAGCTGAATGTAGCTAGTTGTGAATTTTGTGATGAGTGACGTATTATAGCAATGTAACAGAAAATATGTGAAAAGTCTTTCATTTCTTAAATTCTCCAACACTAATATGTAATTTCTGCAAATGTCAGTGTTAAGATTTTCTACTTTTTGTATAGGAGTGACAACGATATGGGTTGGGTTTATACATGGTTTTGTAGTGGAAGGTTAATGGATTATCAGGCGTAGTATATAGGCACCAGCAACAGTTGTAGATTTTTGTGTGTGTGTATATAAACACTTATCTTGAGCATTAACTGAGTCATGTTTTTTTTTTTGGGGGGGGGGGGGGGGGAAGGTTACAGTTCGGTACCTTTCTATGGAGATAAATAAACAGATGACACACTGATACTGAACAGCTTGAAACAGTCACACAAATGGGAAGGCAGGAAGAGAATATGCCATAGAGAAGTTAGGGAGATGTTGGGAACCAAAAGGAAGACGCAAACAAGGAGTACAGCAAAGTGAGCAGGAAGTCAAAGCATCTGGTACAGGGCCACCGGGAAGTGTGACAAAAGGCTGAAATGCAATGAAAGGGTTAGTATGCTTCAATACTTATAGTGAGATGAACCTTGTTAATAGAAAGAGGGGGGAGGTTTTTAGGGTAGGGTACCCCACAGATGACAATCTGTGTCAGGTTAAGATGAACCAGAAGGAGAGATGGGCTAACCATATCTTTTATGATGATGGTGAAGGTGGTGAGAGGTGACATCACATTGAACTTGTGTATGAGTAAGGAGAATAACTATCTCTGGAAATAATGTAGAGTGAAGAAATCATAGTAAAGGGCAAATGTTATATTTGAAATGAGTTTTCCTCCGGATTGAAGAAGGCATGACATAATAGTGATCAGGGAATTATGAGACTTACCTTCTTCTGAGCTTCATTGTGCTGGCTATGCCACATTCTGAGATTTGGTCCTAAAAAGTAAGGCTGAATGCTGGCACATCTCTGAATCCACTGTATTTGGGTTACGATGTGATGTTTACCTGAACACAGTATTCTTATATGAGGAGTCAAAATACAATTTGGAATCAGTTTTGGAATCAAGAATTCACTTAATGAATAAACATAATTTTAAAAATTGAATGTGATCAATTTTCATCATAAATAAATATTAAAATGTTAAGGTGGTACTTACAAATGCAGAGTATTGTTAAGGATTAGAGAAAATGTTCAGTAATGAATCTGCCGTACTATCTAAGACTAAGAAATATATGATTGAGTGATATAAAGAAGTATGAGGGTCATTAACACTACCGTATCCATTCAGAGTTATGGCATATGTGGTGTCCTATAACATTTCCATGGGAAAGGCTATGGCACAGTGTTAGGCTTTTCAAAGTAGGGAAGATAGCCACATGAAGAAATTACAAAAAAACTATAAATAGCTTAGATGTACGTTCTAAAAATAGTATTTTTACCAGAGATGAGAGTCAAGTGAGATAAGGCGCTATCTGGGTGTGCCACTTGAGCCATGAGTGGGTGTCTACACCTGCTAATGGAGTGCACTATTCCATGCTGACACCAGTTGAAGGGGTCACCATAGAATACGCAAGCAAACCTCTCCAATAATGTCAATACTAGTAATGACACAAAAGAGACTGATTGATTTTGGGTGAAGGTCTCGTTTAAAAGGTATTGTTATATGGTTGCAAATATAATTGTGTAAATTTGTGGAAGAAAATACAGTGTTTAAAGCAAAGTCACTGTCAAAAATATTTTCATTGCTAAAGATAGCAGAAACCCCACTCTCTTTCAGTGATGTACTCACACTTCAGAAAAGAAATTCCCATTTTTCAAAGCATTGTTTAAATTCATCTTTTGTGATGCTTGGCAGCACCTCTATTGTTTTTTCTTCACCTCAGCAATGTCAGCAGAACTCTTTACTTTCATGTCCCTTTTCATTCTAGGAAACAAAAAAAGTTGCACAGGGCTAGGTTGGGCGAGTAGGGAGGAGGAGGGGGGGGGGGGGAGTTGAGATACAGAGATCATACCATTTTTGGTCAAGAATAGTCACACACTCAGGACTGTGTGAGCAGAAGCATTGTCAAGGTGGAAAACAAGTCACCCAACTGCTAGAAAATCAGGGCACTTCCACTGTACACTGTTGTGCAATATTTTCAAACTTCCATGTAGAAAGCCTGATTAACTGTCTGAGCCTATGGAACAAATTCTGAATGGGCAAATCTTCTCACATCAGAAAAACAAATCAGCATTGTCTTAATGCCTGGTTTAACCTAATGAGCTTTCTTGGGGTGAGGCGATCTTTAAGTTTCCATTGCCTTGACTGTTGTTTTGATTCAGGGTCGTTAGCATAGCACCAAGTTATGTCATCTGTGATGTCTTGGAAAGTTTTGGGTCGTTTCAGCACTCTCCTTTCAAAGCACAACATGCAAGCTTGGTTTTGTTTAGCAGTCAGCAGTTGTGGCAGGAAATTGGCAGCCATAATTTTCATTCTAAAAGGTTCTGTCATAATTCAGTGCACTTCTAACACTGCCCTGTTTACCTGATAATATGCCTCTAGTAGCTGTACCTCAATTGAGTCTGGCTAAAAAGTAATTGTCAACAGTAGGCTATTTCAAACAATGCTGTAATTGCACTTTGATGTAAAGATATCATCATCATCATTGGTGCAACAGCCCTGTGTGAGCCTTGGCCTTCTGTAGATTATTCCATTCTCCACTGTGTGGTGCTGAACTCCTCCAACTTTGAATTCCAAATTTCCTTCCTGCTCTGACACCTTTCTCCACATTAACTTTGGGCTCCGTACTCTTCTGGTTCCTTCAGGCACTATGCTGAATATCTTTTTAATCGTTTTGTCAATTTTCTCGCAATATGTGTCCTGACCATTCCAGCCTTTTAATCTTTATGTGGCTGACAATTGTTTCAGCATGCAGATTATATAATTAATAGTTGAATCTCCTCCTCCAGACACCATTTTCTTCCATTGGCCCAAGAATTTGTCTCCTTTCTTTCAAATATGTCCTCTTGCTTTTCACCAAATTTAGTTAATGTGCATGTCTCAGTGCCATATGTTAGCATTGGCCTTATTAAGACTTTAAACATCATAAGTTTGGTTTTCCTGAGCAGCAAATTAGATTTCAGATATTTTCTGAGGCAATACTTGCACTTGTTGACAGATAATATTTATGTTTGGATTTCAGTGCTGATATTGATCTTACAGTTTGCTTCTGATCCAAGTAAGTGAAACTACACATGGCATCAAACTTAAATCAACTACTTTGTATGGATGGGGTCTCAAATGTATAATCTTTCTTAATTACAGGCATATACTTCGTTTCCCTTTCATTTCTCTGTAAGTTTATCTTTCTAGCAGCTCTTTCAAGACATATGAGAGCTTCTTTTGTTGACCCTCTGCATTTTGCAATTATATTAGTATCTTCGAGTCAAGATAGCACTGTTACAAAAGTGTAGTAACGTTTTGCTCTCATCAAAAAAGCAAAAAACAAACAGTTTTTCGTGTAGAGAATGTGAAAAGTGAGTGATGAAGGGTACTTTGTGTGCAAGTGCAATTACTGGTTGCATGAAAAGTGCGCGAAAGTGAACCTGAAATTCATCAGTGATGATATTCCATGGACACGCTATGTTTGTTTATGAGTTGAAACAGCCGATCTTGTAAGTACAGTGGACTCAAAAACCGAAATTATAAAATTGCTGCAAAAGGACATTGAGGCATTAAATACCGAAATAGTGACTATAAAAAACGAAAATGATAGATTAACATGGGAAAAAGGCCTGTGCTTGTGAAAAGGAAATAAAAGAATATACGGTACAAAAAATGAATTTATAAAGCAGCTACAAAAGGACATTGAAGCATTGAAAACTGAATTACTGACTACAAAGAAAGACAATGGTAGATTAACTCAAGAAAAACATTTCTATGTGTGTGATATCCATCAAACGGAAACAAGCGAAACGGAATCCAGGGTTTCTGAATAACACCAGCCAAGTACAAAACAAAACCTTCAAAATACACATGGTGTCTGAAATATACCAAATACCCTCCCACCGGACTATCTGTTAACAAATATAAATGGGAAACAGTGACCTACAAAAAGGACAAATTTGGAAGCGCCACGGCAAAACCGATCGAAGAAAGAGACTTTCTTGTAATTGGCAACTCCATACTGAAAAATATTACAGTGAAATCGATGTTCATCCCGGAATCTGATCGCATCGGGTCAGCAAACACTTTCAAAATATTTTAAATTCGAAACGAAGTGAAACTGAAGGTGGAAAAAAAAAAGGACAAATATGAAGGTGTTTTCATTCATCTCGGAACAAATTCCACCTAGAACAGCAGTGAGGAAGAAATAATCAGCGAAACATGGAAGTTGATCTGCTCAGCACAAAGTGTGTTTGTAAATTCAAAAATTGTCATTAGTGCAATTTTACACAGAAGTCCAGTAAATGATACAAACATAAATAAGATAAACAGTGCAATCAGAGAACAGTGCGACAAGCTGGGTGCAATTTTTGTAGACTCAAATAAATTTCTAAGTGGTAAGTGTATGGGAAAGAATGGGCTACACTTGTATAAGTTAGGTTCAATGACTTTCAGCAAAATGATCATAGACATCCGCAATCATTAAAAACAAGGGAAACTGAAAACTTCCGAAAGAAGTGAGAAAACAAATGTGGAGATCCAAAATGGAAACTGTAAATACAATGCAATAAGTCTGGCTCTTGAAAGTATAAACAAACTCAGAAATTCTACCTTGATGCATCTAAATATAAACAGTTTAGCAGAAAATCGTCCAAATCTAGGTTACTTTAAAAATTTATGAACTGCAAGTTATACTTTCTGAACTCAAAAACATAAAGGTAGTCTGCTTAAACGGACACTGGATCACAAAAGAATGCGTAGAAGTTCTAAATAGAATTAGTAATGTCAAACTTGCCGGCAGCTTTTCTAGAAAAAACAAATCTCACGGGGGTTCCTGTATCTTACTGCATGCCTCCTTAAACTTTAAAGTGAAAGAAGATTTTAGTTATCTAAGTGAAGAATGTATTTTTGAAAGCTGTGTGATTTAAATACTGTGATAATATCAATTTACAGAATTCCTGGGAGTTCTGCTACTAAATTGTTCTTAGAAAAATTTCAGTATCTCTTGGATAAACTTAAAACAAGAAAGCAAGAAAAATATTGTGATTGCAGGAGACCTCAACTTAAATACATTAATTGGACGCAGTGACGCTGAAAAATTTCGCAATTTAATCTAAAAATCTGGTTTCAAGTTAAACTTTACTATGTGCACTAGAGAAAACTTCCATTCTGCAACTTGCATAGATAATATTATTACAAATTATCAGTTTGATGATACAAGGAAGTTTACCTAGATCTAAGGATTTCTGATCACTCTGCTTTGTTTATAGAGTCCCCCAAAACAGAGAAACTAAAATCTGAATCCCATGTCAGAAGGCATTTTAGCAAAGAAAATTTAGAGTTGTTTTGTAATAAGTTAAGTGTTATAAGCTGGCCTTTAGGCCACTGTGATTCAGGCAACAAAAATTTTGATAAATTTCTAAATTGTTTTTTGTGTGTATTCAGTGAAACATTTCCCCCAAAATCTTATCAAAAGATAGTCAGGAGTAAACGAAATTGGATTACACCAGGCATAAAAATTTCAAGTGCCAGAAAAAGACATCTGCACAATGAGCTCAAAGTAAATAGAAACCCTAATTTTGTAACTTACATTATGCACTGTAAGACTATATTCAAAAAAGTTATACTGGCAGACAAAAACTGGCAAATAGTATATTCATAAACAAACAAACAAATGAAACAAAGGCAGTCTGGTCTGTTATGGAAACCAGGTTGGGAGTCAATGTTAAAAGTCGAGAAATTTCTCTAATTAGGTTTCAGGGTGATATTATTGTAAATCATGTTCAAATGTCAAACAGCTTCAATGATTTCTTTGTCAATACAGCAAAATCTGATGTAGACATGGCAGCCCATAAGGCATACAAAACATTTGTTTTAAAAAAATTCAGAATAATCACTGAGAAAGGTGTGGAAGACACAATATTATCATTAAAAAACAAAAATTCAAGGCAGTACACCATATTATTTCATACCCGCTGACTATTATTGTAAACCAGTCCTCTGAAGATGGGTCTTTCCCTGATGTTATAAAATATGCAGAGATGAAGCCATTATTTAAAAAGGGATCACCAGATGATATGGGAAACTACTAGTCTATCTCTCTACTAAAATATTTGAAAAAATTGTGTCAAAATAAGTAGAAAATTTTCTTACAGTAAAAGTGATTATTAGTAAAAATCAGTTTGGCTTTCAGAGAGGAAAAAGCATGATAAATGCCATCAGAGAATTTACAGAAAAAATAAGCACATCACTAGACCAGCATATAAAAGTCTCAGGAGTGTTCTGTGATCTAATGAAAGCCTTTGACTCGGTGAACCACTCGTTATTACTCCACAAACAGAACAGCTATGGGATCGAAGATACTGCATTACAGTGGTTCAACTCTTATCTGACAGATAGGAAACAAAGAGTTATTTTAACATCAAATTCAGTTAACTACCACTCCAAATGGAAAACAATTTCCCAAGGAGTTCCATAGGGTTCAATACTGGGTCCTTACAGGTTCTTGCTGTATATAAATGATTTATCATTAAATATTGATGCTCATTCAGTCTTGTTTGGAGATGACACCTCAGTCCTGATAGAAAATGATACTATAGAAAAGATTCTAGATAGTATATAAAAAGTTCTGGGGAAACTGGAATCCTGGTGCCATGAAAATGAACGAAAGCTCAATGTCACTAAGACTCAGAAAATGCAAATTGTCTCTAAATTGTCAGCAATATGTCCTGTACAAATAGCCCTTAATAATCAACTGATGACAGAAGTGAGCCATTTGAAATTCTTGGGCCTAAACCTTGATAAAAGTATAAACTGGAAGATACATATAGACTTTCTGGCAAATAAATTAAATTCCCTGGCTTTTGCAATGTTTACTTTGTCTGGTGTCACTCATATGGACACGAGAAAGACAGTCTACCACAGTTATTTTCAATCCATTACTGTATTAGGTATGGGACAATTTTCTGGGGAAACTCTAGAAGCAGTACAAGGCTACTAATTCTTCAGAAGAAAATCCTTAGAAACATGTTTGCTGCCCACAAAAATGAATCATGTCACGCATTGTTCAAGAATTTAAAAATACTAACAATTACTTCACTGTACATTTTTGAAATTTTGATTTTTGTATATAATAATCAATATAATCTTGAAAAGTTCTGCTTTAAGCATAGCTGTGGTACTCATCACAAGGAAAACTTAAAATTTCCTTCAAATCACTTAAAGCTTTACACTCAGACATCACTGTGCATGGGGCTGAAAATATATAACAAATTAAAAGGAAGAAACATATTAATAATCGACCTTGGTTTGCTGAAAAGTTTACTCCAAAATATTTTAAAAGAGAAATGTTACTACACCATTGAAGAATTCATGGAAGACAGTCTGACACTTTGAACAATCTATAGCTAATATTGCAGTGTTGTCTGTGTGCAACAAAGGTAATTGGTAAACAGTTAATTTATAGTAAATATTGTAGTGTTGTATTGACTGGTATTATTTTGAAAATATTGTAAAAATAATTTCTGTAAATCATTATACATTACATTTTTGCTAAACTTGATGTGTCTCCTTTACAACAGATCATATGATCTGTACTATGTATGAAATGAGACTACTAATCACATTTGAACATCTGCAAGCACCAGCACCTGAACTGATTTTGAAATGAGACTACCTTCCCATCCCTATCTGAAATTACTTCCTCATGTCAAAATTCTCGGAAGAAGTCAATTTGGGTTGAATTTTTAATTTTCTGGACTTTATACTGTTATCTATACCCAGTTCCAGTAATAAGCTGCTCTTTAAAAATAGTACACATGAATTTGCTATCTCAGATTAAATTTCACATTAATATGCTACCCATTTTGTATTAGCAAGTAAGGGGGGTAAGCCATTTGTTAATAATCCAAATTTGAAATTTCATGATATGAACTGTGCAGTCATGTTGCACTACCTATTCTTGAAATTTACTTCTCCCCTATTCCTGAAGAGCTACAATGTTTATTCATTATGCTTATTTAAAATGATAGGACTACTTGAGAGCAAACCAAAATACTGTTAACAATAATTTACTCAAAGTGATTTGTTTATAATTAACTAAAATGTAATTTAAATTATGCTGTAAAATTCATTGAAATTGTGTATGAAATTAATTAAATGTTTCCAAATTGTATTTCAGAACATGTAGGGCAATATGTGGCCCATTTTTTAATGTAAGTAACTAAAATAATCTGACAGCATTTAATTGTTACTTTGTAAATTTTACATTTAACAATATATTCAATTGTTTAGTTTAATATAAAAGTAAGTGGTGCAAGAGCCATGCAGAGAAGCAGTAGCAGGGCAGAGAGAGAGAGAGAGAGAGAGAGAGAGAGAGAGAGAGAGAGAGAGAGAGAGAGAGAGAGAGAGTCACTCAGTCAGTGAGTCTGTATTATTGTCTTTCAGAAGCTGTTTGTGTGAGACTCTTTTGGAGGCCATCAGACTTCAAATGTATATTCAATCAATGTACATGCTAATCAGTCCCAACATAAGACAAGAAAAGTCATATACGGTACTCTGTGTTTCATTTAAAAATTATTACATCAGCATCGCCAAATGCTGGGACTTTTTGAAGCAACAATGCCTGAGGGTATCAAAGTTGAGTAGGTCTATCTTATATGGAGCAGCTAAGTTATTATGTGAACTTTCATTAACTGTGATTGAAACTTTCTAGTTTTCACTCATCTTTGTGCTTGTGAATGGTGGAGGCCCAAGCTATTAAGTTGGTATCATTAAAAATCCACTATTACCACTGTCCAGTTATACATAGAACTACAAAAGCTATATATTTTATTCTCACTCAGCGTCAGTGGTAATTAAAATGCTTTCCTTGTCTCACACCCGTAAGGGTGATATTTTAATTTGTGCAGTATACTGCCTTTTGTATTGATGGCTACATCTCTTATAACCTTTTCCAAGTCTTTATTAGACAGAAGGCAGGACAATACAGCTCCTGCCTTACTCCATTTTTTGTGATCACAGTACTTGAGAACATATTCTGTATTTTGACTCTGGATGTTTTCTCTAGTAACTTTCACTAAGGCAATCAGTTTATTAGGAATGTCTAACTATTCCATTGCTGTGTACTGCTCCCTTCTGTCAACACTGTCGAAGGCTGATCTGAAGTCTATAAAGAGGTGACATGTATTGATCCCAAATTCTTTGCTTTTTTCTAGTATTTGCCATGTTGTGGATATATTGTAATATCTTAAGTGTCAACAATATTCACACATTATGCTACGATGTAAGTAGGGTATGTGATGTTATTTTAGTAATTAGAAAACTGAGTCAAATTTACAAAGAACTAGGCAGAATGAGCGTATTTATCAGTATGACATTGCATTCCCTCTGGACTGGATAAATTCAGTGATCCAGTTGGGATTGGTGTCATAAAGCCACAGTAAACTCTCTGGAGGCAAGCTGGCTCACAGCTGTTGTAACTGGTCCTTGATATCCTGGATACTAGCACCGGGACAGAGTCAACATCCAAGCCATTTCCATATGTGTTCTATCACAAAGAGATCTGGGGTCTTACTGGTCACAGGTGTATCTCTACACCGCACAGACAGTTCATAGAGACATGTGGCATGTATGGTTTAGCATTTTGATGTTTAAAAATGGCATCCTGATATTGCAGCATGAGAGGTGACACATGAGGATGCAGGAATCCATGAAATACTGTTGATCAATCAGAGTTCCCTCAATCATTATCACCCATGACCTGATGTTGTACCCAATGGCTTCACACACCATGCCATCAGGAGTAACTGCTGTGCCTCTCCAAAACATTGGAAGAATGGGACCCCTCCCCTAGGCTGCCACCATACTCACTGACAATTGCTGTCCCAGACAGTGAAGGCACACAATTCATCACTGAACACAGTGCAATGCTGTTCATCAGCAGTGCATACCTTGCGTCATTACACCATTCCAAATGTTCCCGAATCCTAGGCACAGGTGTAAAGGGATTAAGATGCGCTTGGCACACAACATGGTGATCCTCCCTTGTGATGATCAGACATTGGTCGACTGCAACTTTGATGACAAATATGCCTGCCCACATGATCAAATGCACTCCAACATCAGATAGCTGTCATTTATGAATACCTCACAAATTTGGATATTGCCCTATTCAACCAACTGACCAAATGAAGGTAACAATGAGACCTCATTCAAAAATCTGTCTGATAAGGCTGTCTCAGATAGATATGTAGCATATCCATGACCTTCAGAGACCACTCAACATTTGATGTTTTCATGCCCATTATATACTCATGTTTTCATGCCCATTATATACTCTACCAGGCTTGCTAACTGTAGTGTCACGGAATAGTAAATAGTTGGAAACGTGGAATATTGTCAAAGTTTCGTTGCCTATGCCAAGAGCCAGAGGGAGTAGGTTAGCCAAGTGGTAAGAGGATTGCACATATACACTCCTGGAAATGGAAAAAAGAACACATTGACACCGGTGTGTCAGACTCACCATACTTGCTCCGGACACTGCGAGAGGGCTGTACAAGCAATGATCACACGTACGGCACAGCGGACACACCAGGAACCGCGGTGTTGGCCGTCGAATGGCGCTAGCTGCGCAGCATTTGTGCACCACCGCCGTCAGTGTCAGCCAGTTTGCCGTGGCATACGGAGCTCCATCGCAGTCTTTAACACTGGTAGCATGCCGCGACAGCGTGGACGTGAACCGTATGTGCAGTTGACGGACTTTGAGCGAGGACGTATAGTGGGCATGGGGGAGGCCGGGTGGACGTACCGCTGAATTGCTCAACACGTGGGGCGTGAGGTCTCCACAGTACATCGATGTTGTCGCCAGTGGTCGGCGGAAGGTGCACGTGCCTGTCGACCTGGGACCGGACCGCAGCGACGCACGGATGCACGCCAAGACCGTAGGATCCTACGCAGTGCCGTATGGGACCGCACCGCCACTTCCCAGCAAATTAGGGACACTGTTGCTCCTGGGGTATCGGCGAGGACCATTCGCAACCGTCTCCATGAAGCTGGGCTACGGTCCCGCACACCGTTAGGCCGTCTTCCGCTCACGCCCCAACATCGTGCAGCCCGCCTCCAGTGGTGTCGCGACAGGCGTGAATGGAGGGACAAATGGAGACGTGTCGTCTTCAGCGATGAGAGTCGCTTCTGCCTTGGTGCCAATGATGGTCGTATGCGTGTTTGGCGCCGTGCAGGTGAGCGCCACAATCAGGACTGCATACGACCGAGGCACACAGGGCCAACACCCGGCATCATGGTGTGGGGAGCGATCTCCTACACTGGCCGTACACCACTGGTGATCGTCGAGGGGACACTGAATCGTGCACGGTACATCCAAACCGTCATCGAACCCATCGTTCTACCATTTCTAGACCGGCAAGGGAACTTGCTGTTGCAACAGGACAATGCACGTCCGCATGTATCCCGTGCCACCCGACGTGCTCTAGAAGGTGTAAGTCAACTACCCTGGCCAGCAAGATCTCCGGATCTGTCCCCCATTGAGCATGTTTGGGACTGGATGAAGCGTCGTCTCACGCGGTCTGCACGTCCAGCACGAACGCTGGTCCAACTGAGGCGCCAGGTGGAAATGGCATGGCACAGGACTACATCCAGCATCTCTACGATCGTCTCCATGGGAGAATAGCAGCCTGCATTGCTGCAAAAGGTGGATATACACTGTACTAGTGCCGACATTGTGCATGCTCTGTTGCCTGTGTCTATGCGCCTGTGGTTCTGTCAGTGTGATCATGTGATGTATCTGACCCCAGGAATGTGTCAATAAAGTTTCCCCTTCCTGGGACGATGAATTCAAGGTGTTCTTATTTCAATTTCCAGGAGTGTATCAGAATGTGTCGTCATGCAGGGGCAATGGCCTGGTTACACACAACAGGCGAGAGAGAATTGCTTAGCACGCGGGTTTGTGTTAGACAGAGACTTTCGTAGAGTGCAAGACAGAGGTATAGCATCAGCTGTACTGCATTTCACAACTTCATGTAAGTCTGCCGTAACAACATGTAACTCTGTTGCAAGAACACCTAAGGGGCGAGTACGACAGATGAATCAGCAGTATAAGTGGAACAAATGCATTCATTACAAATGAGCATGACATCAGGACGTAGCTTGTGCTTCCTTTAAATACGCCAGCTTTGATAGCAACAAGGCACTCGCAGTTAGACTTGCAGTTAGATGTGTACTGGGCCGCTGCGTAGCACTCAGCTCAGTGATCGACACATTAATCTTTATTAAGGAGATGTTGCAGTAAGGGTGGCCCATCGAGCAGCAGACGTGAGGGGACAGTACCAGCTCTGGTCCTCTCTGCTGCCACTGCCAATCATCAACCCAGGATTAGCAGACAACGTGGCAGACTCGCTCACCACCAGTGCTGACCACATCAGTGAGCCGTCGTCGAGATCGTGCGGGGCCTAGGCCCTGTGCATCTGCCGTCACAACCGGGTGAGCCGACGATGCTGGGGGACTGCAGCCCTTTCCGCCCGTCCACCACAGACGAGCCACCAGGAGGAGCAGGGAAGAAGACGGGATGGGATAGAGTACACTCTGCACTACGAGAACGCTTTTTGTGCCGACAGTGCTGGGACTCCAAACCCGGAGCCTTCACGCACAGCTGCTTGCTGTCCGCTGCCGAGCTGGCTGGCCAGCCGGACACCATCTGCCACACGCGGCCGAAGTACGGACATTCCTTCACTACATCACAGCACTCAGTGCTGCACTAGCAAGACTGTGCGGCCTGGAGCTGGTGTCATCGCTATGAGTCAGTGAGGACTCCGGGAAAGTCATTGATATCACCAAGCCACATTGTACTCGGCAGGAATAAAGGTGCTATGAATTAATAATGTTTCTTTGGCGTTTCTGATGCTTCTACAGCCATTTCCTAGCATCCTGACAACTGGAGAGGTCACCGCTCGGCCATCCAGTCCACTGTAGGTGACCGGGACCACCGGGACGCCTACATAACATACCAGACATGAATGCACTCTGATGGCTTTTCTACCTGTAACAGTGAATTACAAATCTTAATCATGAAATGGAAAACACAGGATGGAATGTAACAATACAATGAAAAGAACTGTTGCTACTCACCATATAGTAGAGATGCTGAATTGTGGAAGGCACAACAAAAAGACTGCCACACAATTAGCTTTTGGCTAACAAGGCATTTGATGAAGACCTGCTTGGCTGAAAGATAATTGTGTGACAGTCTTTTTGCTGTGCCTTTCTGTCACTCAGCATTTGTACTACATGGTGAGTAGCAACTATCCTTTTCATTAAATCTTAATCATTTACGTATCTGCCAAGGTGTGTACATGCACAAAGTTACATTGACATTTGACCATGTGTTCTGGTTGCTTCACATTTTTGTCAGGCAGCATATATTACATATTTTTTAAGTTTTCTTTATTGTAGTACATGTTCACCTCTGGTAGCTGAGTGGTCAGCATGACAGAATGTCAATCCTAAGGGCCCGGGTTCGATTCCCAGCTGGGTCGGAGATTTTCTCCACTCAGGGACTGGGTGTTGTGTTGTCCTAATCATCATCATTTCATCCCCATCCATGTGCAAGTCATCAAAGTGGCATCAAATTGAAAGACTTGCACCCAGCTTATGGTCTACTCGAATGGAGGCCCTAGTCACATGACATTTCTATTTTAATACATTTGTAACTAACACTTGTCAGTGGTCAATCAAAAATATATGCTGTATTTGACATTGTTTTGTTTTGATGGAAATGTTGTACTGAGCAATGAAATTTAAGTCAGAGAGTTATTTATATACAGAAGATATATAAAATTACTTGTGTGAAAAAATCCAAGTTCTCAGAAGAAAAGATTATGGTAATGACATAAATTTTAACTGCAACTGTATAAAGAAAAGTTATTATATGGAAAATCTTTCAATGACACAGAGTATTCTCTTTGAGTAAAGCCTTTTAGTGGCAGAGTTCTAGCTTTAACTTCATATTGTATGGCGGTGTTGCAAAAGTAATGTATGTTCATTGTATTAGAATGACTAAGCTGTGTCTGAGAAGGTGGGAGAGCATATCAAGAGATCAGTGGTGGAGAATTATCTCACAACTGTTTTCAAAAGAAAGGCTAGTGCACACATGGGGTTCACAACTGTTCTACCTCAGGGCAATGTGGCAATACAGTGAATTAAAAACTGCACCAAGGAAAAATAATTTAGGCAAGCTATGTAATATCGTGATTCATAGAACAGGCCATGTGACACTATAGTGTTGCCATCATGACTTATACCCTGCATCTCACCTGCATCACACTTAGATTAAACAACATAGCCTTTTTTATATAGGAGTAGCCAGTACCAGGATTAATACCAAATCTGGTATAGGTGAAACTTCTCAGTTGTTTTAGTGAAAGAATTTCATTTGACTTTGTATACAATGTATTATATTTCAGGCTAAAATGTACAAAAATAAATTAATTTGTTAGTATTCTGTACATACAGTTAAAATATTTGAAATTACAAAATTTCTGGTATACTTAAATTTCATATTATAATTGCACAATTTGATGCTAATTAAATTTATTTTGGATTCATTTATATGTTATATCTTGGTGATGATTCTTCTTTTGTCAATAAAGCTTGTAAACTCTTTTGCTTTGTAAACTCTTTGGAATATTGTGAGTACTGCAGAATGTTAGTAGTAGTGGAGACAGACTTATTTATAAGATCGACACTAACAATGTAATTTGGAATATTAAGTGGAAATTGTAAAAACGGTGTGATATTTAATAATGTGACAAAGAACAAAGTTCAAGAAATACACAGGCAAATCTTCATTCATTATTTAGTCATCAGGAATACACAACGTTAAATCAAAATTTCAGTTGCAAGAATGTACCCCCAGGCACAAGACTTGGAGCCAATAACAAGAAGAGAAAATGAAGATAAGTAAAACGTTTTTCTTTTGTATATCTTCTGCCGCTTGAAGCTTTTGAAAATAATGAAGTGACTAAGAGAAATTTAATGGTGATGCGTGGGAGGGTAAGATTACAGCATTGTGGTACAGACCAATTCTGCTACACTTCTCCTGGCAGTTCTAACCCCCACTGATGGACATCCCCCCCCCCTCCCCCCTGGACCCCCCCCCCTCTCCAAACACACACACACACACACACACACAGATAGATGAATTGGATGAATTCTGAGAGTCTTAGCCACTTTGTACATCTCGCACATGCCACCACTACGCAGTATCATCCAACGTCTCCCACTCCTCCACCTGCCTATGTTGCCATGTGCTTGCCACCCTACAACATGCTTGTGGTTCACTTCTGCAAAGGCTCTTCCACCAAGGAAAAATGCAATGCAGTTTGCAATTGCTGTCATGCAACTGGAGAGGCATGTGACGTCATTGCACATGTGCTGCAATCTGGAAAATTCAGTGCCCTACGTGCCTGGCTCAGAGAGCAACTCACCTTATCAGAATTGCAGTGCATGTGTATGCTATTCTCATCATAGTAATGTGCCAACATACGGCTGTCAAGCTCTTCCAGCACTTCCACATGCTGCCAGAGTAGGCTGTGCTTCTTGACATGTTGCTAATAGCAACTTGGTGTGCAAGTTTACCCACTGCAATATGTATGGATTAGCTGTATATGCTTTCAAAGTCCTGACACAGCAGCTGCCACTACTGACAGTACTTTTGAAGCCCTTTACCTGCACACCATCGCTGCTGCCATGCACTGTCAGAACACTCACCTGCATGACCACACGCTCATGCAACCTGCACCAACTCACACTACCCTGTCCCCTGGACTCTCGGCTGACCCAATAGCCAAGACAATTAGCAAGATGGGCAAGCTCACTAATGCTTTGACACACTCTGTGCTGGTACACATGTGCGCCACACCTTGCATTGCCTGCCTCCACCCAGCATTGCGTATGACTACTATCAAGCATGCTTGCACAGGTGCACCCACCCCTCCGACCAGATGATGATGGCTGTATTGCATGTGGATTCAGCAAATATTGCTGGTATGAGTATTTCAGCATGTTTGTGGGCCCAAAAGGCAAAAGTAACAATATGCAAGCTGGCTGCTCTGCAGTTCTGCAGTGCCTGTTTGCGTGTGACCTCGTTAACCTCTGCTCCTCCACACCGTACATCATCGACACAGGTTTGGACCTTTCTGTCTCTCTCCACCAATTACTACTCTCTGTTGCCCACCATCTGCCTCCCCCCCCCCCCCCCCCCCCTTTGCCACAACTCCTCACTGCAGCCATCACAATCTACTGCTCCCACACCCAATCCATCAATCTAGCCCTCAGTAGACATTTACATGGATCTTTACCATGGCCAATGTTATGGACGCTGTCCTTAGTGCCAATTTTATTTCTCATTATGGCCTCCTCCTCAACCTGGCAAACTGCAGTATTCTTAGTGCCACTGTCCATCATACAGCCTTGTGCCAATCCTGCCCCACTACCATTTGCTCCAGCAAAAAACTCTCCTTCTCTGGCTCTTTTGCCAACCTCTTCACTACATTCCCACTCCTCACCTACCACTGCAGTGTTCCCTGTGAGGTTCACCATGACACCTGATACTACACTGCTGTGATGTTCAGGCCACCGGTTTTCTGCTGTCCCTGCCATCTTCCACTCATCAACCAGAGAGCTGCACAGGCCAATATTGAAGCAGCAATTGCCACAAGTGTGCTCTGCCACTCCAGGAGCCCACGGGCCTCTGCCCTACACCTTGTGGCTAAGAAGGATAATACATAGCGCCCATGCAGGGACTTCCTGGTACTTAACTCCAGCACCGCGCTATATCATTCGACTTTTGTGGAGTTATAGTGATGACTTTGTGGTACAACCACTTTCAGAGAGGTGGATTGTGCAAAAGCATTCACACAGATACCAGTTGCTCCTGAGCATGTAGAGGAGATGGCCATAATTACACCTTCTGGCCTCTTTGAGAATGCCCTTATACCCTTTGACCTTGAAAACACTGCCCAGACAGTTTCCTTGTCAACATCCTATGTGGCGTTTTGGGATGTTTTGCCTACTTGGACAATATCCTGATTCATTCATTCAATAGATTTCACAGAGCGCTGCTGCTGTATCTGTGAGGTATTCTCTCACCTCCAAGAGGCTGGTGTCATTATTAACTTGGAGAAGTACATTTTTGCTGTTCCATAGATTGACTACCTGAGGCACAGGGCTCTTGTGACTTCGATGAGAACCTCCATGCTGTGTCCAAGTTCCCATGTACCACTACATAAAGGGAACTCTGCAGGTACCTCAGGATGGTGAATTCTTCCCGGTAATGTTGAACAGTTTTGAAAGAACAAAGCATGATTGCTCACAGGCTGCCCTCTTAGCACACCCCCACCTGATGCCCCACTCACAATTGTTGCCAATACCAGGCAGTCTACTACATGCGCAGTCCTGCAACAACCCAATGAAGGACTTGACCCCCCTGCTGTTTTTCTCAGCAAAGCTCACGGAGCCACAGCAGCACTGGGCCATTTATGATCATAGCTCCTCACTGTGTACAAGACAGTCAGGTATTTCCACCCCTTAGTGGAGGGTGGCCATTTTGTGGGTTTACTGGCCACTGCCCCTTGACAATGTGTTTGTGTCACTGCCCCTTGACGGTGGGTTTGAGGGCATACAGATCTCACCCCACCTATTCTGACAGCAGGAACATATCACACAGTTCATCACTGGCATCTCACATAGATAACATAGTTGGCTATTGCCTTAGCTGATCGTGCACCATTACTGCTCTCCTCGACTATACAGTACTCGCTGCCACCCATGTTACGAACACTGAGCTGCTACGCCTGTGAAACGATGTAAATATGGTTCTCAACCTGCGACCACATGCTATATCAGGTACCCACATACCCATCTGGTGTGACATTTGCACCAGTACCAAAGACCCTCCCCCCCCTGCTCTCCTTTGAAGTGCATCCATCCTTACCTCCCCCACTGACTTCCACAAGGTGACCTACAAACACTTGCATGAAGTAACTGACACTGGCATCCACACATCTGCCATGTTCATTCAGAAGCATTTTGTTTGGTCCAACTTCCAATGTGGCTGTACCAACTGGGCCCATGCCTGCATCCCATTCTAGCACTCCAAAGTAGGCACACACACACATGCCCCCATTTCTTGTTTGCCCCTGGTGGAACATCGCTTTTTTCCCACAGACATATGGATATTGTAGGATCCCTGCCATCATCAAATGTCCACTGACATCTCCTTACTGCCATCAATAGATTGAGCTGGTGACCCGAAGCAGTACCTCTGCCTGACATAATTGTGGACATAGTAACAAAGGCCTTTATATGCATGTGGGTCACATGTTTCAGGTGCACCCACCACTTCGCCAACAACCGTGCATGGCAGTGCATGTCTTGTTTATTTAAGACTCCAATGACAAGTTGTGCCATGTTTGTGCTCTTCACGATAAGCTACCATGCTGCCTCTAATGGCATAGTGGAGTGATTACACATATCTCTAAAAGTTGTCGTCACATGCCACTCTGCAGCTTGGTCTACCACTCTGCTTCTAGTCCTCTTAGGTCTGTGAATGGCTCACAAAGTAGATCTGGGCACATCCAATGCCAAACTCACATACGGACGGACACTCATCCTTCCAGGTCACCTTATCGAGCCACACCCTGTGCCACCCATGACCTGAATCCCTGTCTTCATGCAGTAGCTCCACGATTCAATGCCCCCCAGGCAGGAAAGCGAACACTAGCACTTTATGCACTTGGATCTCAGCACATGCACCCACGTGAAGTTATGCATGCATGCTTGCCAGCCACTGCCTGCAGTGCTCAGACCAACACTTAATCCTCTCAGGCCACAGAAACACATCCTACTCGCAGCTCCAAGGCACTGACACTGAGATCTCAATCCATCACCTGAAACCAGCATACATGCTTGACCTTTCAAGCCTATGCATGCCGCCAGCGATCAAGATCGACATGGCGCCAAGTAATGATGACACCACTTCACCCAACAACACTGATCTGAGTGGCAGTCCATGGGAACCCAGAGCTGCATTGCCCTTTGCCCCACTTACCAACCCAACAAAGTTGCACTTGACATCAGCCACCCCCTGTGGTGATGTGTGACCTAGCCTACCAGAACAGGGCACCCACAGCGGATACCCACAGCATCAACACAGTCAATATGCCACCCATGCAGGGCACATGTTACACCATTCACCATGTGTCACCTGTCCATGCACTGCACTCTACAGCATCTCTTGCCAAAGCCTGCCACCACATCATAACACATTCCATTGTGCTGGCAAACTGAGGTGCAGCACCAACCACCCACCCTGGCTGGCGTTGAGGTTTCACGTCACCCATGTGACAGGTTCACCCAAGAAAACTTCAGGCCTGCTATACATACCATCACTGTGTCTGGCCCTGTTGATGCTGTGCTGCAGCCCACCAAGGGGACCACCTCTGCCTTCTCCGCTACAGCTGAACCCAACTCCCTGCCAACTCAGTGGCACTAGCCAGTACAAGGCCCACAGCCAGTAACACCATACCATCACTGTCACCATCTCCCTCTCACAGGCGTGGGGGGGGGGGGGGGGGGGGGGGGGGAGCTATGTGGTGATGCACTACAGTGCATGTGTGTCCGCCACCTTTCTGCTTCAGCAGATGACAATGGCAGACAACATGTGCATCTGTCATGAGCAAAGTGGATCTAAGTTGTACAGTCTCTCTCCACCATATACTGCCTCACTGCAGTTCTGATTTCTGTCTGCAGAGAAGCACGTGACGGAAAGAGCTCCCTGACTGGAACTTCCCATGCCACACAGAATGACTGTCATGCTCTCCCAAATAAGATATTGTTTTATAGTCAGGATTCATTGTGCTATGTGATCTTGAAGAAGGGACTTGTCACAAGGTGCAATAATGCCAATCTAGACATGTACATGCAGAGAAGACAGTGCCATTGACTCTGTACTGCCCACTTCAGTTGAAGAATGTTTGCTAGCATCTGCAAACCTTACACAGTGGTCAGGAGCTGAGTGTTAAATTTTTTGTTCATACAGACCAGTCTGATACTGATGGTTTCATGCCTCTGCAGGCAACTTTACAGGATAGGTAGGCTACTTTTGCATCATGGAATTCTTAGTAACAATTGTATCCTAGCAGATAATGTAACAATGAAAACAATAATTTTTTTACAAAATAATCTAATTGAGTAGATAAAAAAACTACTCACCAAGTGACGGTAGAACACACACAATTAAGAAGCTTTTGGAGCCAATGGCTCGTTATTCAGGCAGAAGGGTTCAAGGGGAAGGAAGAGAGGTGAAGGACAAAGACTGGAGAGGTCTAGGAAAAGGGGTAGAATTCAGGAAAGTCACCCAGAACTGCAGGTCAGAGGAGACTTACCACACAGGGTGAGAAGGCAAGACTAATTTTTCGGGACTGCATTCGAGGGGACTTGAAAGCCTAAGAGTTTAAAGGTGGAAGACAGTGTAGTATGCAAGACAGAGATTACTGCTTAAACACCATACATGAGTTAATAAGAGTGAAAATCTAAGAGTATTGTACATAACAAAGGTGGAATGGGGTGGTAAAAAATAGGTGGGTAAGAGAATGACAAATGTAGAAAACTAAAACAGAGTGCAGAAAAGAGTAGTTACTGTGAAGAAATGCTGAGACGGAAGAAATCAACATAAATTAAGGCCAGATGGGTGGCAAGAACCAAGGAAATGTTGTAACACTAATTCCCACCTGCAGAGTTCTGAGAAACTGGTGTCTGGAGGAAGAATCCAGATGGTGCATATGGTGAAATAGGCACCTAGGTCATGTTTGTCATGTTGTAGAGTATGCTCTACAATAGGATATTGTGTGTTGCCAGTATACACCCTCTGCTTGTGCCAATTCATACTAGTTAATAATTTGGTGGTAATCATGTTGATATAAAAGGCTGAACAATGTTTACATAACAACTGGTATATGATGTGTAATTTCACAGGTGGCCCTCCCTTTGATAGTATATGTTTTGGCAGTTGCAGGACTGCTACAGGTCCTTGGTCAACTTCCTTAATATCCCACAGCCTTCACCACTGCCTCCCAGACTCAGAATAACCCACAATCACAAGAATCAGTCACAACAGTACAGTGTTCTTAACCTCTCATCTAAAGCACTCTCCCCTCCTGAATTATCTGTGTTATCTAAGGGTCTTACTTTCAGCCATAAACCTGCATTTCATCATGCTGCTTTTTTAAAGGACTTACTTTTCTTCACATGTAATATCAACTGGAAATATCACTTTGCAACCCAACCCCAAAACCTTTCCAACAGCAACCCTGACATTGAACCCTGCATTGGACAGTTTGGACCATGATCCCAACTTGATCCAACATCACTACCTCAAAATCATCCCCTACAACCCTTCCAAGAATTCCTCATTTCCAACATTTCTTCACAACCCTTCCTCAGGTCCTTAAAACATGACCATCACCTGTCCTCTGTCAAAATCCAGGCTCTATTTTCCCTAAAAGCTGATGACTCCATCATTATACTCCCAGCAGACAAAGGATCTACCACTGTAGTACTTGACTGAAAGGAGCATGTTAGAAGATCTATGCCAGCAGTCTGAACACCTCTACATACAGCATCTGCCATCAAGATCCCTTCCCTGTGATTCAAACTGACCTGCAGTCCCTCCTTAAAACCTCATGACCCTAACAAGGACTAACATCTCAATGCATAGAACTCCTCACCCCACTCAAATCATGTGCCCCCTACCTTTTACTTTCATCCTGAGATCCGCAAACACAATCGTCCTGGCCATCCTATAGTTGCTGGCTTCAAAGCACCCACCAAATGTATATCTGCTTTAGTTGATCAGCACCTGCAGCCCATAGTACAAAGACTCCCCCCCCCCCCCCCCCATATCAAAGATGCCAACCATTTCCTAAACTGTCTAAATTCCATGTCCATTCCACACCAACCACACACTTTGCTTGTCACCATTGATGCCACCTTCCTCTATACAACATCCCCCACATACGTGGTCTGTTTGCTCCTCAGACAGTGCCCACCTGCTTCCAAATTTATGATATCCCTCCTATTCACTTTAATCAACTTTATATGTACCAACACCTACTTCACCTTTGAGGTGCAGACTTCCAAACAGATCAGGGGTACAGCCAAGGGAACCAGGATGGCTCCTTCCCATGCCAACCTTTTTATGGGTCACTTGGAGGGGGCTTTCCTGGGATCCATAAGTCTTCAGTCCCTGGTTGATTTAGAAACATTGATAACACCTTTACCTTATGGACTCATGGTGAGACTGATCTGTTACAATTCCAGGAATCTCTGAATACCTTCTCCCAATTTAATTTCATATGGTCCTGTACTGAATCCCATGCCACTTTCCTTGATGTCAATCAATCTTACTGAAGGCCAGCAACACACTTCCATCCACTTTAAACCTATCAACAAACAACAGTACTTACATTTTGACAGTTGCCATCCTTTCCATGTCAAAATTTCCCTCCCATACAATCATGGAATTTGATGAAAACGTATTTGTTCAGATGCAGACCTTTACAGCAATACACCACCATTCTCACCTCAGACTTCACTGCACATAATTACCCACCAGCCTAGTTCAGAAGCACATTTCCTGGGCCATCACATACAATCATAGTACTGCTGATCCCTCCAAAAACAACTTTGGAGCACACCACTGGTGACTCAGTATTATCCTGGTCTGGGATGTATTAATCATCTACTTTGACAGGGCCATGACTCCCTAAAATCATGCCATGTAATGAGATCCATTCTGCCTGAAATCTTGCCCACCACACCTAGAATAGCTTTTCATCACCCTCCAAATCTCTGCAATATTCTTGTCAGACCCTATGCTTCTTCTGCACCCATCTCTCTACCCTATGGCTCCTACCCCTATGTCTGTCCCTGCTGCAAGGCTTGCCCTATGCACCCTCCGACCACCGCCTATAGCAGCAAAGTAACTGACTAAACATATACTATCAAAGGGAGAGCCACCTGTGAAATGTTTAGTCTTTTACATTGATATGACCACCACCAAATTACCAATTAGGATCCATGGGCATAGGCAGAGGGTGTGTACTGGCAACACACAATATCCTATTGTAGAGCATACTCTGCAACATGACAATCGTGACCTTGGTGTCTGTTTCACCACAGATGCCATCTGGATTCTTCCTTCAGACACCAGTTTCTCAGAACTCTGCGGGTGGGAATTAGTGTCACAACATGTCCTTGGTTCTTGCTATCCACCTGGCCTTAATTTACATTGATTTCTTCTGTCTCAGCATTTCTTCACAGTAACTACTCTTTTCTTCACTCTGTTTTAGTTTTCTACATCTGTCATTGTCTTACCCACCTATTTTTTACCACCCCCTCCCATCTTTGTTATGTACAATGCACTTAGATTTTCACTCTTATTAACTCATCATGGTGTTTAAGCAGTAATCTCTGTCTTGCATACTACCCTGCCTTCCACCGTTAAGCTCTCAGGCTTTCAAGTCTCCTCCAATGCAGTCCCCAACAATCAGTCTTGCCTTCTCATCCCATGTGGTAAGTCTCCTCTGACCTGTGGTTCTGGGTGACTTTCCTGAAATCTACCCCTTTCCCTAGACCTCTCCAGTCTTTGTCCTTCACCCCTTTTCCTTCCCCTTAAACCCTTCTGCCTGAATAAGGAGCTCCAAAAGCTTCCTAATTGTGTGTGTTCTGCTGTCACTTGGTGAGTAGATTTTTTATCCATCCAATTAAATTATTCTAGCAGATTATGTGCCGCATTTTGCCAGATTGCCTTAGATTATAACATGTGTGCCTGTGACTTTGTTTTGTTGCCTCCTGCACTGTCATCATGATCATATGTGTAGGAATGGCATGCGCACCTCAACCATGAGAGCCTATGGTGTTGGCATCATGGCCTATACACAGCATCTCACTTGTAGTTATACGAGGAACACTTAGATTAAACAATTCCACACAAAGGCATACTTGCAATCCTTTTACTTTTTATTCCTTGTATTTGATTAAGTACAGAATTACTATATATAATTTTTTACATTTACAATTCATTACTTTCCAGTCAAAGTAACCTTCAATTCCATGAGGCTACCATGTTCTATTGGTGTTATTTCCCCTGTGTCCATTTTTATTGCTATATAATTTTACTGAGTTCATTTTCTCCTGTTAATTTTTATGTAATGGTTTTCTGCTCCAATAAAGGAAATGAAAAATTAAAAAAATACCTTCAGTTTCCTGCTCACTATTTTCCCCCTTAACCCCATGTGTACTAGTGCTCCATAGGCAGCTTATGTATGAAAGATTAGTGAGAAGTGCATTTCCCACAGTAGTGAGTACTTGCAGATTAGTGGCTGGGAGAAGAGGCAAATAATGGTATTTGTCATTAACAAATATAGCCACATCACATTTAGCACTGTCACTAAGGTATTTCTTTCTATGGACCCTGTAATCCCTTAACATGGGGGAGTCAAATGCTTTTCTAAGTATATCTTGCAGTTACAAACACAGCTGTATCTTCTTTGGTAAAAGACTTTGTTCTTCTATGTGAATACTGAATGTCCTTAAATTTCGCTAGAGGTTGGGAGCCACTTAATACGTTATGTTTTTCTTTGTCTAGTCCCTCATTTTGATGCTGAGATTGCAAGCACACGACAAATGGGATTTTAAATTGAGGCTGAGCAGTTCTCTCCACAAGATTTTGATCTCTGTTGCTGGTTGCTGCCAAAGAAGATTTCCTTCAGCACAATTGAAATGTATTCTGCAACTTTTGCTCTCTTTCTCTCCCTCCCTCCCTCTCTCTGCGACTAGTGTGCAAGAAATTGCTTTACTAGTACACTAGCAGAAGCATTTATTTATACTTGTGTTATTTGGCTGCACCTAAATGGCTGTTTCACTTTTGTAGCAGGCTCCTTTGCTGTTAACACAGGATGTAACGAAGGTGCTCAGCTGTATTGGTATGAAAGTCTTTTTTGTGTCTCTCTAAAGCACTCACTTGGTAACTTATTTCCTGCTCTTTCCTTTCTTTAAGGAATACTATAGTTTTTGTCCTGTGATGCATAACTTTTCAAAGAAATTTTTGCAGACTAATAAAGGTGTACGATATGTATTCCTTCTTTGTGGATTGTCCTGCCACAACTCTGGACTACAAGTGCCACAGCAGCAATGACTTAGCCCACTCACGGTTGGAGCCACTTTGCAACGACACAATCTTTCATGCTTGTAATAGGGAGCCTCAGACTGCCACTTATGTGGAAGCACAGTGTGTCAATATTGTTTCCACTTTAAATTCTGCAGCATATTTATCATATTGTTATTTGCAGCATACTTACAATATTCTTATAAATATTAGGGCTTCATGCATATTTTGATAAAGGTGAAAGTATTCTTGAGGTCACAGTTGTCATATTTCATATTATTTTTCAGATTTTTATGCCTTTGCTCCAACATTAATGCTGTAGTATATCTGTGTCAATCTTTATTATATCACAAATTGGAACAAATCTTTTATTGAGTATGTCATTCGGTAACAACTGGATATTTGCATAAATTGTGACAGTTATATAGCTTGTGAACACATTCCTCCAGGAAGCAGTAATCAAGCATATAAATTGACCTGCAATATCTGTTGAAATGAACTCAATGAAGTGTAGTTCAAAGCAGTTGAAACTTGAATTATAACATCACAGTACTCCTCCACACACACCAGATGACCACAGGATGCTGATGTTGAGAAGCGGAATAGGCTGGAGCAAGGATGTAGCCAGGATTTTGTCAAAGGGGGAATCCGTTTTTATAAAGAGTGTGGTGTTGTGTATTGATACTACCTTACCGGCATATCAAAGTTGGGAACAAAATTGCAAGTTTTTGTCCAACACCAATAGTGGTCATGCAGATTCCTATCGACTCAATGGGGTATTCTCACTGAGCCATGCCTCCAACAGCTCTGGACTACAAGTGCTACAGCAGCAATGACTCAGCCCACTGATGCTCGGAGCCACTTTGCAATGACACCATCTTTCATTCTTGTTGTAGTGAGCCTCAGACTGGGCAATATTGTAATACATGGATTCCATTTCTTGTTGCATCATTTGTAATGAATCTAAGTACATATGGAGAAATAGAAGTTAAGTGAATCTTCTGTTTGTTGTGTTAACTTGTTTGCTAATAATTTCTGGACCTGTCCAGCTTTCCTATGATGACAGTGGCCACAACACTCTGTAGCCCACCTTTTCTTACCATTGAGTAAACAGATGTACACAACATCTGGCATCAATGGCATCAAGTTATCATATCTCCATGTGTCATTCATCAAGTCTAATTGCTTTCTTTCTATTCTGTTAGATTTTTAATTGCTTTTGCTGTTATTATTTACCCAGTATTTGCCTTGCTTGTGCTCTTTATGTTCTAGGTTCTGAGGTTGCTCCATTTGCACTGCCTTTTTGATTTTTCTGTGCTTCACTGTCTTGCTATTTTTGCTGTTTACTGTTTGTCTGTGCACATTGCTTAGTTCATAATGGCTACTGTGCTGCAGTTGCCTGTACCACCTGCAGTTGATCTAACTCAGTTACCGAGTGAGGTGGTGCAGTGGTTAGCACACTGGACTCGCATTCGGGAGGATAACGGTTCAATCCCGTCTCCAGCCATCCTGATTTAGGTTTTCCGTGATTTCTCTAAATCATTTCAGGCAAATGCCGGGATGGTTCCTTTGAAAGGGCACAGCCGATTTCCTTCCCAATCCTTCCCTAACCTGAGCTTGCGCTCCGTCTCTAATGACCTAGTTGTCGATGGGACGTTACACACTAACCACCACCATCTACCTCAGTTTATTCAGTTTCAGAACCAACAAATGGTGTAAGAATTAGAAGTGATGAATTGCTTCATGAGTTTGATGAGGCGTAGAAAGACTGGACAGAGTACTTCGCACATCGCAACACATTACACACTAGCTACTGATAAACATTGTTATTTCTTGTCCATGGTGGGAGTGACTGTATATTGTTTGGGCACCAAGTTATTTCTCATGTCCCAGCCTGAAATAATGCCATACAATGACATCTTGCAGGTGCCTACAAAGTACTATGAGGACAGGGTTCAAGTGGCATGTGCCCATTACAAATTCTCTAGGTTGCATAATCAACAAGGACAGACATTCTGTCTGTGGGTGACTGAATTCCAAGGCCTCACTAGGCAATGTAGATTCAATGTGACTGTGGCAAATATTACAGTGATACCATGGTTCATGATGCCATCAAACACAATGTGGCTGACTCTTGAATTTGGGAACAGAATCTTAAATACCTGGACCCTTCCTTGCACTAAGTTCTGCAGATTTTAGACCGTCAAGATCCCTGCAAAAGTACAACAGATGGTTTTGAGCTAGCACCCGTTTGTTCTGTAGACAGCCGCATCAAACAGGCTTTGCAGACAGCTGACAAACAATACCCCAGCTAGCCACAGCCAAAGCACTCACGTAAACACGTGATGCATCTGGTACAATGTGTGAAGTCATGCCCTCGGTGTAATATGGCACATGCTTGCTGACCTTGCCCCTCATGTGAAGCAACTTTTTCTTTTTGTGGCAAGCAGTCAATGTACAACCTGTGTGCTTACAGAAGCATACCTTACCTACTTCTCTTACTCCTTCATGAAGTCAAAAACACAAACAGTGTGTAGTGTATTTTCAAAGCCCCACAGTGTCATTAGTGCAAGTCAACAGTGTAATAGCCATTCAGGAAAGGCTCCCAAGTCATCTGCAGTGCTATGTGAGGACAAAAAAGTTTTTGTCTCTCTTACTATTGCTGGACAATCTATCCATTTGCAACTTGACATTGGTGTCACAGTGACTTCACTCGGTCATAGTATTTATGAACTGCTTGGCAAGCCTAAGTTGTGCATATCATGCCATACACTGATTGCATATAATGGGCAAGACATTTGTGTCTTAGGCACTTGTAGCCTTCCTGCAACTTTCTGAAATTTGACAGTGACATTTACACTACTTTCCTCCCAAGAAAGTGCTAATAATTTTGGTCTAGCCTCCTTTGATTTGTCTGAGTTTAGCATTCAGGCCAATGTACTTTCTGTTTTTTTCTTTGATTCTCAGGGCAGTGTTGCCAAGTTATGTGCAGAATTTCAGGATTTATTTTCTGAGGGTTTAGAAAAAGCAAATAATTTTGTTGCCTGTGTCATAGTGATGGAAAACACACAACCACATTTTATTGGAGCTTGTCCTCTCACTTAGGCTCTTCGAGAATAAGTGGTTCAGGAACTGCTTTGCAAGACCCTTTACTGCACATAAGTGGGTGTCCCCTCTTGTTATTCTGAAGAAGCCATCAGGAAACTGTGGTTGTTTGCTGAGTTTAAGAAAACTGTGAATCCTCAAATGGTCATTGACAGTTATCCTGTGATGCACTTGAAAACATTGATGGATAAATTGGGTGCTGGTTATTACTTTTCTGAAAATGATTTGTGAGATGCTTACTTGCAAATTCATCTGGATGAGCAGTCTTGACAAGTCTTTGCCATTAATACTCAAGATGTAGGTCTCTTCAAATTTATGAGATTGCCATTTGGCGGTGCTTCCACACCTGCCATATGTCAGTGCTTCTTGGAGCAGCTGACTGCAAAAGTTCCTTTTTGCTCAAATTATTTAGATGAGATTGTCACCTCAGGTCACACTCCTGAAGAACACATTCACAGTCTTACACTCTGTTTCAAGTGTTGTCTGCAGCTGGTCTCAAATGTAACAGACAAAATGGATGTTTTCTCAGACTGAATTTGAGTACTTACAACAAGTCATTAATAACCACCCATCCAATCCCATCTGCTTGCTATTTATAACCCTCTACCCCCACACAATGTGTGGAAATTGCAGTCTGCATTAGGGAAGCTCATGTGTTACATCTGATTTATTTCTAGCACCACTTAAATTGCAGGTCTCTTGAATGTTCCTTTTACTTGGTCACAAGAAGTTGAAAGAATGTTTTGCTTAGAGATCAGTACCTTGTTCATTCTAATCCAGCCAAACTTGTGGCCCTGGCTGTGGATGCTTCCTCTTACAACATTGGTGCAGTTTTGTCACATAAAATTGGTGCTGGTGACATGCTGATTACCTTTGCTTCAAAGTTGTTGAACAAAGCTCAATGCAATTATTCACAAACTGCAGAGGAGACTCTCTTCATTGTCAGTAAGTCCCACCAGTATCTTTTTGGCAGAAATTCTTCTTGTTGACTGACCATAAACCTCTACAATCTGTGTTTAGCCCTTCTCAGTCAGCCCATATGTGCACAGGTCAGAAACTGCAATGGTAGGCTCTTCTTTTGCCAAATTACCAATATGAGATTGTGTATTTTAAGCATGCCAATGTAGGTGCACTTTCTTGTCTCCTTGTTGACACTGATTCAACATTTGACAAGTCCTCTGCTTCTTGTTGCTGCATGGATGCACAAGACATAGATTTTTTGCACAGCTTTCTGCCTAATCACCAGAAAATTGCCCAGGCCACAGCAGTGGATGCTGATTGGCAGATTCTGTTGCCAAACATCTGCACTAGTTGACTGTGTTCGGCCAGACAGATTCATAGCTCAGTGATTTGCTGATGCCCATTGACATGTCCTTCACTTCACCTGACCAGTCTCATGTTGTGGTTCCCCAGCTCTCCAGCTTGATGTGCTTCAGTGCTTCATTTGCCACACCAAGGTCACCATGGTGTCATTCACACCGAGCAGTCGGTGTGACTCGTTGCACGCGGCTTGGTCTGGATACACAAATTGCACAGTTGACTTCTCATTGCCAATTCTTTGCTGAACATCAGTCAGCCCTGCCTCAGCAGTTCTTTGAGTGGACTAAACCTCAAGCTTCTTGGTAACATTTTCATTTGGATCTTGTGGGACCTTACTGAAATACATGTTGACTCATTGTTGTTGACACTTTCAGTAAATTTCCCTTTGTGTTTCCTTTGCACTCTACTATGTCTCATTCCACAATCCAGGCCTTGTTGTTGATCTTTTGCCTTGTGGGATTGCCTGAAGTGATTGTGACAGACAATGGAACTAAATTTGCTGCAGCCAAGCTTGAAGAGTTTTGCACCGCCTCCAGCATCAACCACATCATGAGTGCTCCATTCCAACCACAATCCAACAATGAAGCTGAACACTTTGTATGAACATTTAAGCAACAGATGAACAAACTCTGTACCTCTCACACATGGGATCAAGCTCTGTTATTCTTGTTGGCTTTCTACCATTCCCAGCCATGTGACAGACTATCACCAGCAGAGTTGTTACACAGATGATGCCACCACACCCTACTTAAGTTGATACACCCACCCCAGTGGTTGGTACCCACTCCATCCAGACAAGCAAAATATCAAACTAATGATTCAATCTTCTCCAGACTGCATGGCAGATGGAGGCATTGGAAGCAAGGCATCATTGTAAAATGTGCTGGATGTTCTATGTTTCTTCTGCAGAGATGGAGAGGATTGCTGCAACACCAACGGAATCAAATTCGTCCTTATGAATTGTCTGATCCTGCTGCAGGATTTGTGCTTTCAGATTCCATGCCTGCCTGGACACAGCAGCCCTAACTGCATTCGGCTCCCATGGCTTGGGCCGTGCACCATTCACGGCTGTCCTGGACCTGATAGAAGTTGATGCCCTTTCATGGTTGTCGCCATCTCAACAGCCATCATTCTGGGGACAGGCACCTCTTCCTGGCAGCTGTCGCATGTGCTGCCTCGGGTCCCTCTGCAGTCATTGACATGCCTTCATCTTCCTCTTCTGCTCTCCCTGTAGATGTGGATGTGCACCTTCTGCCCAATTTTTTGGCTAGCATTTCTGGTGGGGCTCAGGACATGTGCTGGAGCATAAGCAAGAGTCACCCACCATCAGCTTTAGTTTCGGTTTCTAAATCCTCACTGATAGTTGCATCCAGGCCTCCCTTCTATTGTCATTCACTCATCTACGCTACATGATGACAGTGAGGAGGTTAAGGGGGGAGGGGTTGTGGTGTCACGTATTGGTACCACCCTACCAGCATGTCACAGGTGGCAAAGGAATTGTAAGTTTCCATCCAACACCAACAGCAGTGGTGCAAAATTTGATGGACCCAATAGATCACTCCCACTGAACTGTATCACCAATGGCTCTGGACTATGAGTGCTCTCTGCGCCACAATATAAGACAGCCAGTGGCAATGACAGCCCATTCATGCTTGGAGCCACTTTGCGATGACACCAACACTCATGCTTGTTAAAGCAAGCTTTATCGTGGTTGACAATTTGATAGCTGGACTCTATCTTCTATTCCTTCATTTGTAATGAGTCTTCACACATTTGGAGAAATGTAAGTTAAGTAAATCTTCTGTTTGTTGTGTTAATTTGTTCACTAATCATTTCTGCTCCTGGCCAGCTTTCTTACAATGACAGTTGCCGCACCACTCTGTAGCCCACCTGTCCTTGCCACGGTGTATGAAGTCATACACAACAAAGAAGATCTTAAAAAGATTCATATTTTTCATTTATTCTTAAAATTTCCATAAAGAATGATAAACCACTTTATTTGACAATGATCTCAGAGTTTTCACCAAATGGAGATATAATCTCATTACATAGGATTGTTGTATTTTGGCAAACCACTAAGGAGCACTCTTGCTCTGATCTTCCTTCCCCCTCTGAGGTCATTTTACAATCTTTTTTCAGCCTGGATTTGAGCCAAGGAAGTGATTAGGAATGAATAAATGCTTATTGTTTGGCACAATATGATTGTAACCAACAGTGTTTTTGGAACAAAGAGTTCTCTGTTTGAGAGAGTAGCTAGAAAAAGTTTTGGTGGTGAAAATGCAGAGGACCTGGAATTATTCAACCTTACACTTTCTCAAATTTCCTCTTATAAGTATGCATCTGTCACGTCTTGCAATGTAAGAAAGATCATTTTCTGCATTAAAGAATGTCCCTGTAGACAAATGCATGAGCCTAAATGGGGAGAATTTGGCTTATTATTTATTTACCAAATGGCTTTTAGTGCCAGGAGTCTCCAAAGAGATGCTCGGCTTGCATTCAATGCAGCTAATTTCATTTAAGCAGAGGGACTGTGTCTTTAAGGAAATTGGAATCTGGAAGGAAGATAAGCATTGAGAATTAACTGACTGTGGCTTATGGTAAGAGACCAACCCCAGCAGTTGCCTAAATTGAAAATGAAAAACTACAGAAAACTATTGTGAAGGTGGCCAGCAGAGGGATCAGCAGGCAGAGCTATCCCAAGTTGGTGGGGAATTTAAAAAAACTGGTTGTTGTACATTATTTTGAAATAACATACAACACATCACAACAAAAGATTGAATTCTAATGCTGCACATTTTTCCTTTCATTTGTCCATGTTTAGTCATTTGATAGTGAACAAATACAAGCATATTTTAAGATGTAATTGTGCATGGAGGTTCTGGCTTCAGTTATTGTGGTATCACAAGAGTATGAAAATATTTTGGACAAAAGGGGATGGGAGGGATGGTGGGTGCAGTTGGCTTGGACAAATTCAAGCAACCCTCTGAAAAAATGGTTTAGAAATGAACTAACTATAAAATCTGCTGTCATCAAATACTCTTTCCCCTCTCCACAAACTCCTCTCCATCATTCTGTCTTGGAACTGGTTTTTATAATTAGTACTGCCTGGGTGACCAGATTGGGAGATATTTTGGCATTTGTGCTGCTAATGATAGACTATTGAGCAAATTTTTCAAAGAAAGACAGCCATCTCCATTTGGACATTATTTTTGTTGGTCAATGCAATTTTTGGGTAACACAGAAAATACCAATTGTATTTTTATGCACTGATTTTAATTTAATATTATTTGTAATGATATTTACCACTCCACTTCCTTGTAAAATACAGAAATATTGCAACACCAAAGTTCTACCAGTCCTCAAATAATGACTCCAGTGCTAACATTTAACTTCTGTAGGTAGGTAATTAGGCTATTAATCATGCCTATATATTTTTAACTTACCATAATGCTAGCAGTTTTCCTCTTCTTTCTTGTTACAGACTGATCTATAATTAGAACTATCACAAGAGAATGCAGCACAAAAACAATAAACAGTAGCACCTACTTTAAATTCAACTGCATGTAAGAACTAAACTGCTTGACAAAATGATAACTGAGCTCAGGCAAGGCCAAAATTGGTCTTGGCTAAACTAGGATAGGCAACAGCTTGTAGCACTATGGATGTTTTGATAGTTTAAATATATCATTGGCCTTGCTGACTATCAATAGTGTGTCTCCCTTTCTTGTCGTATGATTGAAAATAAAAATATATTTCAATTTCACTATATGGCAACAAGATCATATGTAATTTCATTAGTTGATGGGGGGAGGGGGTGGTGTCAAGATGCCCTTTGGCTGCGTACCTGGCCAGAGCAGCAATGTCTCAGCCACCCCACAGACAGCATGACTGTGGGGATCCATGTGTGCTACAACACCTGGGTGGAGCAACATGGTACTGAATTTTACCCATCCACAGATTTTGATTTCACATGTGTACAAAGATGTACATTATCAATCAAACTGTCTTTTTCTTTTTTTTTCTTTTTGCAGTAAAATTTTATTTCTTACTTCTTTCATAATGCTTTTTCTCCCATTTTGTGTTCTCTGATCTAAGGCCACATTCATCTTAAGATATGCAGGTGGTGCATTTCTCTCTCTCTCTTTCTCTCTCTCTTTTAGCAGATTACGTAAAAGGTACGAAGAAATTAGATGCAAATACTTGGAGAAAATAGTATTAACATTAGACTAAGGAAATTGTGCTGGCAGCTATTCATACTTCAAATTTTATGCTCTGTTTGCTGGTAATTTAGTGTGAGCCCACAACACAAGGAGGATGAACTATAATTTCTAACTGATGAAAGTCTGAATGAGGAAGCACATGTTTATGGCATCATTTACAGTATCAGTATTAATGGAAGGTGGAGAAGATGTGGATGGGACGAGAAAAATATTAAGAGACAGTGATCTGTTGCACTGCAATACTTGGTGCAGCTGAGTAAAATTCCAACACTTTCCTTGGTTAAAGCAAGAAGTCAGTGAAGCATGTCAAGACAGAAGGCTGGTGGAAGTTTTGCCAGGCCTACTTGCCAATGTAGCAAACAAGGCTGCCAGAGTGTCAGGGTAGTTACCTCATGTCATCACCAAGTGGGAGAGTCAGGAGCATAAATTATACCAATACAGCGGAAAGGCAAAGACACCATGATGTAGAAGGCCTGGTTACTTAATACCACTACCTCAAACTCATTTAGGCTTGTATGACCAGACGCAATGCAGTATCAAAGTAGTATGCCCTGAGCCAGCATAAAAAATCCACTATTTTAGTCGAAGGTATCACAGACTGGCAGCTACCATCTATGAGGAGATGACTGTGCCAGTCCATGAGATGATGGTTCTACAAGCATTCACCACAAGATTTGGTCTCCATTCACTGTGGGTCTACTGCTCAGTCAAACTCCAGTGCTTTGGGCTTAGTGTTGTCCAAATCTTGGGCCACCTGTGGACCTACTCCCAACAACTGCCAGCCTTCTGCCCTGGAGGACAGCTGCTCGAGACCAGGGTGTGCTGCTGACCTCTGCCAGTGCAGTCATACTGTCACTGTCTCCTTGCTTACAATGTTTGCACCTCTGCTGACAGCTGTTTTCCTCTAAAAGGAACATGGTAGGACTTTGTGTCTTCCAGTGCATCTTCCCCTCAGCTGCAATACTGCACCAAGACTGCACACATGCTGTAACACACACCAAACAGCAGCATTCCTGCTGAGCAAATGGTGTTACAGCAGGAGGGGTCCGGCTGCAGCATCAGTGCTTTTCCACTCACTGCCTTCAGCACAGACCCAGGAAGGCGTTATCACCAGAGAGTGTTGCTGTGAGCATCCTAGTTTATTCTTTAATAAAATTTGTGACAACTAATGATGTTTCCCTGAGCAAACATCAGTCATCACAGTCCTCTGCCTCTACTCAACTCTGTCACTGTAGACATGATCCAACTCAGCCTCTACAGTTCTAAGTACAATGTAACTATGTCTGTTAACTGTTTGTTCTCTTCCATTCCTGTACTAACATCCTTCACTCTGTGTGTGTGTGTGTGTGTGTGTGTGTGTGTGTGTGTGTGTGTGTTTGATGTTCGTACTTTATAATTATACTTAATTCAGAAATTTCAGAGTAATGTAAAAATAAAGGTGCAAATTTTTCATAAAATACATACATTTGGAAACATTTTGTACCTGTCATCAATAAATAATTTATGTACATATAACATGCTCTTTATTGACTGACTGACTGATTTGCACAGAGAGACAAAAAATAGTGGTCTTGGCTCACTATTGTCCACACAAAGCCAATAAAGCCATCCAGTACCCTTAAAGAGTTTAAAGAGACGTGCGAGACCCTTTACCAGTTCCTTATTAGATGCAGTTCCTTCAGGAATTAATGACCCAAATAATCCGTGTCTTTTTACATTAAACACTTCATATAGGAAAATTAAATGTGGTGTGGTTTCAAACCCCTCACCACATAGCCTACACTTATGGAATTCATTCTTTGTACCCATCATGTTATGGGAAACAAGTCATACGATCTATCAAATTCTTCTGGGTTTGAGGCCATATTGCCAACTATAAAATTCCGACATTTCGATGACTGTTTCAAGGTGCCTTCCTCAGGGTGTATTTCTGACTGTGGAATGAGCACTAGTTTGGTTACTTATGTACTATGGAGGAGTGCTGTCATTGGATATGAGGGTGAGGAGGAAGGGTATTAGGAGTTCATTTTATTGGTCTTTGCATTGCGTGTTGTCATTGGCGGAAATAGGTGTTTTCCATTGGAATTTCCTTTATTGCTTGCCATTGGTGGAAATCAGCAAATAGGAAACTGAGCGGCGACTGCAGTGTAGCATTGTTTACTCATAGCATGGTATCAACAAAGGCACATCAGCACTCTGTGTACCCTCCGCTGCTGTGGCCTACTGCGCGGCCGGCCGCAGTGGCCGAGCGGTTCTAGGCGCTACAGTCTGCAACTGCGCGACCGCTACGGTCGCAGGTTCGAATCCTGCCTCAGGCATGGATGTGTGTGATGTCCTTAGGTTCGTTAGGTTTAAGTAGTTCTAAGTTCTAGGGGACTGATGACCCCAGAAGTTAAGTCCCATAGTGCTCAGAGCCATTTGAACCATTTGAGCCTACTGTGCGCCTGTTGCTTTGCGAGAGCTATCCTTCCACAAAGCTGTCACTACTGGCAGTCAAGACGCTGGAAGTTGGTACCTGTCTTCTATATTCACATTGTCAGATCGCTTGGCTATTTCTATAGCCTCTCTAATCTTCCACCTCAAGCTAAATGGCTGTTTCGCCAGTATGCAGGCCTCTCAAAATTCGATCTTCATCCTGCAATGTTCCTGGTGTTCTGCCACCACAGATTTGTTGTATTGTTTGAGGCAGATATATCACTCATGTGCAGTTAACCTTTTGCTTATTGGACACCCAGTCTCACCTACATACACCAGTTCACATTCACATCCGATTTCATAAACTCCGGCGGCATGAAACTTGTCAATTGTATCTTTTGTCGAGCCCAGAACATCTTTTATTTTGTTGTCGCTACAAAAAAATCAGCTTAATACCTGCCCAACAGAGAATTTTGCCCAGATGTTCAGTAACCCCTTGTATGCATGGTAGCAGGACCGTGTTCTGTGCTTCATTCTACATTTCCCTGTTGCCCTCCTCCTTCAGCACCATGCTTTCATAAATCATCCTCATGTTGTAGCCATTAGCTCCAAAAATGGACCTGAGGTTCTGTAGTTCAGCTTTCAGATTGTGTTCATCGCTGATCCTGTAGGCTCTCTTAGTTAAAGTTTGCAGGGCCGATTTCTTTTGCGTATGATGGTGGTGGGAGGATGCGTACAGGTACCTGTCCATGTTGGTGGGCTTCCTTTAAACTCTGTGTCCAAGCTTCCCATCAGGCTTATGGTAAACTTCCACATCAAGAAAAGGAAAAACCCCATTCTTTTCTATCTTCATGGTAAAGTGAATTTTCTGTGCTGCTGGTTGAGATGTTGGTGGAACTTCTGAAGCTCTTCTTCTCTGTGTGGCCAGGTAATAAAGGTGTCATCAATGTATCATAGCCAACATTCTGGGTGTAATGGTGTGGACTGGAGTTATGTTTCTTCAAACACTTGCATAAAAATGTCTGCTGCAGTAGGCAAAAGAGGGGAACCCATAGCTACACCATCTGTCTGCTCATAAAAATCCCCTTTCCACCTGAAATAGGTGGTTGTCAAACAGTGGCACACTAGCTCGCAGATATCAGGTGCCACGCGTGCCTCTAAGATGTTCACGGTGTCTGTCACCGGTACATTCATGAACAAAGATTTCATGTCAAAACTGACCATCAAATCAGTATCCGAGACACACTTTTCTTTCAAAAGTGCTATAAAATGGGTGGAGTTCTTGACATGTGAATCTGTGTGGCTCACTAAACATCTAAGCTTTGGGGCCAATTCTTTCACTAATTTATAGATTGGTGAGTTAATACTGCTCACTATCGGCTGTATAGCAAAAGCCTTCTTTGTGGACCTTTGGTACACCATATATTCTCAGTGCCTGTGGCACTTGTGGAATGAGTCTTTTGGGTCGTGTCAAAATTCATCCTAGTTTGCTTCAGCAGTGCTTGCATCAATTTCATTACCTTGGCCATCAGATCTCCCTTAAGTTTATAGTAAATGGGTTCATTCAAAAGATCCTCCATCTGCTTGTCATAATCTACTGTGTCCAACAATATGGTGGCATTGCCCTTGTCCACCTGTATTGCCACTATCTGAGAGTTGTTCTTCAGCTCCTTGATGGCAAGATGTTCCTCCTTACTGATGTTTTGCTTCAGAGTCTTTGCATGAGCCAAGACTCATACTATTTCTTGCCGGATCTTCTCTGCCTCTGGTTGTGGTCGATGATGAACTGAGGCCTCCACTGATTTGATAATGGCTTCTTTTGGTACTCTGGCGGTACTTTCACTTGACCTTATGGCTTGTTGGAAGGCTAACCTGTTGACCTTCTCCCAGTCATCCTCATCCAGTTTTCCACTCAGAATGAGGTGCAGTTCACACAGTGTTATGTTGTTCACGTCGAGAGTACCACGAATGTGGTGGATCCTTTCTTGCAACGAATTTCCGCCAATGACAACATGCAATGCAAAGACCAATAAAATGAACTCCGAATACCCTTCCTCCTCACTCTCATATCCAATGACAGCACTCCTCCATAGTATATAAGTAATCAAACTAGTGCTCATTCAGCAGTTAGCAATACACCCTGAGGAAGGTGCCTTGCAACAGTCGCTGAAATGTCAGAATTTTATAGTTGGCTATGTGGCCTCAAACCCAGAAGAATTTTATTGACTGTGACAACAGCCATGGAAGGATAAGTTTACAGGTCATACAATCATCATATTAATAACCTGAACACTGCTTTATATGAAAATCTGTGTTTATCAAGAACACTGTACACAATACAACATCACATGCCAAGTGCTGGAATAAGACTAAATAACAAACCACAATGGTGGCAAAAGTTTCAAAAATAAAATATTTTGGTAATTCAAAGATAGCACATTGCGTCGACACTTGATTCTGGTAGTTGATGACTGCCATAATGTGAAGGCATTTCTTAAAGTTCCCAGTGCCAGTCATTAGTCCTACCATGAGTTTAATCTGCCTCTTGCTTGTAATATACCAGAATTTTGGGGATCTTCTCATCAATAGTAGACTATGATATTAAGTCTGTTTGACGAAATTTACAATTCCATTATTTTTTCAGCTCTGTTTCACCTAAAATTTCAAATATGAAGGATAAAAAGGGTGTATATGAGATTGATGTATTGTCTGGAGATATTTATTTAAATTTCATTCTCTTCCAAATTTTTCTATATTACTTCAGAACACTATTTTTGTCTTCGATTTTAGAGAAATCAACTCACCTCTAAACTGAATTTTATTACTAGGTCATAGTTGGCATATATTTCACACTTTAAAATATCTTGTTTATGAAATTTTCTCATAACATGTTATTGTTTGTTAAATGAAAAGTCAGGCACATAGAAGAAAATATGAAATGTTTTATTATTTTGGCAATGAAACACGGTTCATAAACATTAAAGAAACTGTTTCAAAATTATATATAATAATATATAATTGTTTTTATCTTTATAAACTTCGCTATCCTCAGTAGGCATGTTTTCTTTGTAATTGAAGAATGTTCACAAATCATGCAGTAGGGCACATTTTACAGTTTTTAGGAAATCGACAAAAACTATTAATTCCAGAGAATTATATGTGTGTGTGTGTGTGTGGTGCCTGCGCATGTGTCAGTGCAGTGCTGTGCGGTCGTAATTACTGTACACGACGTTTGTGTAGTTCCGCGCCCAGCCTCTAGAGGCACTGTGTTTTCTAGCTTTTATATACATTCTCTTTATTGTTATTATTCCTTGTTTTTTGAGTTAGTTAGTAGTTCCGTGCCTCCTGGCTTGTGTGGACAAGTACTGTTTTCTCTCTAATAACTATGGAAGTTTTCCCAGGATCAAGGATCCTTCTGTAGATGCCGGAAGCAAATTCTGTAACTCCGATCGGTCCATGCATGCCGGGCGTCATCAGATATGCGCTCGCAGTAAAGTTATTGTTGCTCAACTGAAGGTCTTCATTCTTCTGAATCACATTAAGCAAAGGTCGGACAGCCACCAGTTTAGCTGAACCCGACAATGTAATAGCAAATGATGTTTGTGCATATAAGCTGTTGAAAATACTTGGATGTGCTTTATAAAATTGTGCTAAGCATAGTTTTTTTTAAAATTAAGAAAGTATTAAAATAGGAAAATGCTGCATAGCAATGGATATACAACAGCACAGCAATGGATATACAACATTATTCTAGCTCACTCTGTACTCTGCTATAGTGATAAGGTTGTCCAGAATCCAAAAGTTGTATCTAAGAAAATTATAGCAAGATACGAAGTAATATTTGTTATAAACTGATTATTATGATCTTGAATTTGTTACCAAGTTGAGAAACAAGATAAACATTAAATTCAGTTGTCACACTTCAAATTTTTGTAAAAATGCCTGTATTTTGGTTCCATGCATTTCATCCCCCTCCCCCCCTCCTCCCCATGAACCATGGACCTTGCCATTGGTGGGGAGGCTTGCGTGCCTCAACGATACAAATAGCCGTACCATAGGTGCAACCACAACTGAGGAGTATCTGTTGAGAGGTCAGACAAACGTGTGGTTCCTGAAGAGGGGCAGCAGCCTTTTCAGTAGTTGCAGGGGCAACAGTCTGGATGAGTGACTGATCTGGCCTTGTAACACTAACCAAAACGGCCTTGCTGTTGTGGTACTGTGAACCGCTGAAAGCAAGGGGAAACTACAGCCATAGTTTTTCCCCAGGGCATGCAGCTTTACTGTTTGATTAAATGATGATGGCATCATCTTGGGTAAAATATTCCGGAGGTAAAATAGTCCGCCATTTGGATCTCCAGGTGGGGACTACTCAAGAGGACATCGTTATCAGGAGAAAGAAAACTGGCGTTCTATGGATCGGAGCGTGGAATGTCAGATCCCTTAATCGTGCAGGTAGGTTAGAAAATTTAAAAAGGGAAATGGATACGTTAAAGTTAGATATAGTGGGAATTAGTGAAGTTTGGTGGCAGGAGGAACAAGACTTTTGGTCAGGTGAATACAGGGTTCTAAATACAAAATCAAATAGGGGTAATGCAGGAGTAGGTTTAATAATGAATAAAAAAATAGGAGTTTGGGTAAGCTACTACAAACAGCATAGTGAACGCATTATTGTGGCGAAGATAGACACGAAGCCCACACCTACTACAGTAGTACAAGTTTATATGCCAACTAGCTCTGCAGATATGAAGAAATTGATGAAATGTATGATGAGATAAAAGAAATTATTCAGGCAGTGAAGGGAGACAAAAATTTAATACTCATGGGTGACTGGAATTCAACAGTAGGAAAAGGAAGAGAAGGAAACGTAGTAGGAGAATATGGATTAGGACTAAGAAATGAAAGAGGAAGCTGCCTCGTAGAATTTTGCGCAGAGCATAACTTAATCATAGCTAACACTTGGTTCAAGAATCATGAAAGAAGGTTGTATACATGGAAGAATCCTGGAGATACTAGAAGGTTTCAGATAGATTATATAATGGTAAGACAGAGATTTAGGAACCAGGTTTTAAATTGTAAGACATTTCCAGGGGCAGATGTGGACTCTGATCACAATCTATTGGTTATGACTGTAGATTAAAACTGAAGAAATTGCAAAAAGGTGAGAATTTAAGGAGATGGGACCTGGATAAACTGACTAAACCAGAGGTTGTACAGAGCTTCAGGGAGAGCATAAGGGAACAACTAACAGCAATGGGGGAAAGAAATACAGTAGAAGAAAATGGGTAGCTTTGAGAGATGAAATAGTGAAGGTAGCAGAGGATCAAGTAGGTAAAAAGACGAGGGCTAGTAGAACTCCTTGGGTAACAGAAGAGATAATGAATTTGATTGATGAAAGGAGAAAATACAAAAATTCAGAAAATGAAGCAGGCAAAAAGGAATATAAATGTCTCAAAAATGAGATCGACAGGAAGTGCAAAATGGCTAAGTAGTGATGGCTAGAGAACAAACGTAAGGATGTAGAGGCTTATCTCATGAGGGGTAAGATAGATACTGCCTACAGGAGAATTAAAGAGACCTTTGGAGAAAAGAGAACCACTTGCATGAATATCAAGAGCTCAGATGGAAACCCAGTTCTAAGCAAAGAAGGGAAAGCAGAAAGGTGGAAGGAGTATATAGAGGGTCTATACAGGGGCGATGTTCTTGAGGACAATATTATGGAAATGGAAGAGGATGTAGATGAAGATGAAATGGGAGATATGATACTGCGTGAAGAATTTGACAGAGCACTGAAAGACCTGAGTCGAAACAAGGCCCCGGGAGTAGACAACATTCCATTAGAACTACTGACAGCCTTGGGAGAGCCAGTCCTGACAAAACTCTACCATCTGGTGAGCAAGATGTATGAGACAGGCGAAATTCCCTCAGACTTCAAGAAGAATATAATAATTCCAATCCCAAAGAAAGCAGGTGTTGACAGATGTGAAAATTACCGAACTATCAGTTTAATAAGTCACAGCTGCAAAATAATAATGCGAATTCTTCAGTTTGGATTCCGTAGAAATGTTGGAACATGTGAGGCAATACTGACCGTACAACTTATCTTAGAAGAAAGATTAAGAAAATGAAAAACTTAGTTTCTAGCATTTGTAGACTTAGAGAAAGCTTTTGACAATATTGACTGGAATAATCTCTTTCAAATTCTAAAGGTGGCAGGGGTAAAATACAGGGAGCGAAAGGATATTTACAATTTGTACAGAAATCAGATGGCACTTATAAGAGTCGAGGGACATGAAAGGGAAGCAGTGGTTGGGAAGGGAGTGAGATGGGGTTGTAGCCTCTCCCTGATACTATTCAGTCTGTATATTGAGCAAGCAGTAAAGTTAACAAAAGAAAAGTTCGGAGTAGGCATTAAAATCCATGAAGAAGAAATAAAAACTTTGAGGTTCGCCAATGACATTGTAATTCTGTCAGAGACAGCAAAGGACTTGCAAGAGCAGTTGAACGGAATGGACAGTTTCTTGAAAGGAGGGTATAAGATGAACATCAACAAAAGCAAAATGAGGATACTGGAATGTAGTCGAATTAAGTCAGGTGACGCTGAGGGAACTGGATTAGGAAATAAGACACTTAAAGTAGTAAAGGAGTTTTGCTATTTGGGGAGCAAAATAACTGATGATGGTCGAAGTAGAGAGGATATAAAATGTAGACTGGCAATGGCAAGGAAAGCGTTTCTGAAGAAGAGAAATTTGTTAACATCGAATATTGATTTAAGTGTCAGGAAGTCGTTTCAGAAAATATTTGTACAGAGTGTAGCCATGTATGGAAATGAAACATGGACGATAAATAGTTTAGACAAGAAGAGAATAGAAGCTTTCGAAATGTGGTGCTACAGAAGAATGCTGAAGGTTATATGGGTAGATCACATAACTAACGAGGAGGTATTGAATAGATTTGGGGAGAAGAGGAGTTCGTGGCACAACTTGACTAGAAGAAGGGATCGGTTGGTAGGGCATGTTCTGAGGCATCAAGGGATCACCAATTTAGTATTGGAGGGCAGTGTGGAGGGTAAAAATCGTAGAGGGAGACCAAGAGAGGAATACACTAAACAGATTCAGAAGGATGTAGGTTGCAGTAGGTACTAGGAGATGAAGAAGCTTGCACAGGATAGAGTAGATGGAGAGCTGCATCAAACCAGTCTCAGGACTGAAGACCACAACAACAACAACATATTTCATCACATCCAATTGATCCTTTAATAGTTTTATTGCCCTGTTGTAGAAAAACCAAAAACCAGAAGGCAATGGAAAATTTTTTGATTGATGTTCACAACCATGTTTTACAATACAATGTTTTTGCCAGGGATAAAGCACATTGTGACTGTGACACACACCTACACCTTGAGGATCGTTGCTACACAGCTTCAACCAGAGTACTTCAGTAATTTTCAAAGCATGTGGCTTTATCAAAACCAACTCAGTCAATCCTATGTCCTTGAAGTCTGATTGATTGATTGATTGATTTCTTTATTAATCCATGTAACAATTTACATTGTGTGGATTTCGTCAGCAAAATCATATACAATACAATATACCTACAATTATACACATAAAATTAGTATTTACACACATTTTTGAGGTATCTTAAATTAGTTTTATATCCTTGTGTAATTTGTAATTTTCTTATAGTACTGTACAATTTTTGATTACATATCAAAATTATTTCCTCATGTATTACAATGCAGGCTACTTTAATTACACTACATGTTTTAATTCAGATAGTCCGTTACTGCGTAATAACTTTTATTTAGTAAAAAAATTTTAGTTTTGTTTTGAACTGTCCGATTGTGTCAATATCTTTTATTTTTTGGGGTAATTTATTATATAATTTAACAGCATTGTAGAACAAGCTCTGCTGAGTTTTAACTTTATTTTTCCTCTCTAGATGCAGATTGAATTGGTTTCTAGTTTCATAGCTGTGTACTAATGAATTTTTCATATAGCAGTCAATATTTTTTTTACATACATAACACTTTGAAAAATGTATTCACAGGGGACAGTTAGGATTTCCAGCTTTTGGAAATGTTCAAGGCAGTGAGCCCTACTGCCACTCTTGGTTATTATACGAATTGCTCTTTTTTGTAATTTGAAAACTATTTTAATATTTTTACTGTTGACTCCCCAAAATATTATTCCATAGGTAATAACAGAGTGGATATAAGAAAAATATACAGATCTGACACATGTAGTATCACAAACTGCAGTCAGAATTCTCAGAGCATAGCATGCTGTAGCGATTCTGTTACTAAGTATTTTAATATGTTCTTCCCACTTTAACTGACTGTCAACATGCATACCAAGAAATTTTGTGTAGTCTACACATTCTATAGTTTCATTGTTTAACTTAAAGTTGTTAAAGTGTGGTTTTTTGCAGACATAGAAGTTAACAGCATTTGTTTTTTTAAGATTTAGTGTTAGTTTATTATTGGATGCCCACTCACGTACACTGTTTAGTGTTTGTTCGGCTTTTTCTTTTAGTGCATCTGGTGATTTGTCACTGATTAGAACATTTGAGTCATCTGCAAACAATATTGTTTGTCCATGCTTGATGCTCTGTGGGAAGTCGTTTATGTAAATGAGGAATAGTACTGGGCCAAGGACACTACCCTGTGGGACACCTATATTTACATAATTTGGGTCTGAAGTATACTTTACAATATAGTTTGAGCAACTTGAAATATGTGAGATTTCAGTTATCTGTCTTCTATTTTTTAGATATGACTGGAAGCACTTTTTCACAAGTCCCCTAATTCCAAGTTCATCTAACTTATTTAACAATATGTTGTGGTCTACTGTATCAAACGCTTTAGTTAGATCAAGAAATATACCTGTTGTGTAGTTCCCTTTATCTAATGCTTCTAGAATGTGTTTTGTGAGGTGTGCTGTTGCTGATTCTGTGCTTTTCCCTGATCGAAATCCAAACTGGTCAACAGACAGTAAGTTGCATTTATTTAAATAATTGATTAGCCTATCTTTCATAATAGTTTCTAATATTTTTGCAAAGCATGATAGTAGAGAAATTGGCCTATAATTTTCAATTATTCCTGCATCACCTTTTTTGAAGAGAGGTAGTAATTTTGCATATCTTAAATAGTCTGGAAAGTAGCCCTGCTTGAAAGATTGATTTATAATATCAACTAAAGGTGGAAGTAGGCTCTTGATACAGTCCTTAATTATAAAAATGGGGACTTCATCCAGACCAGCTGAGTTTTTGTTTTTCAGTTTGCTGACTGCTTTATAGACTTCTTCCTGTGTTGTAGGGAATAACACCATTGAGTGTGATACACCATTATTTGGCTTTTTGACCTGAGGGACTGTTAGAAAATTTTCCTGTAATTTTATTCCTATGCTACTAAAATAATCATTTATATAGTTTGCCAAATATATTGGGTCTTTTATTAGAGTCCCTTCCTCTTTGATTTTCAAGTTTGACCGATTCATTTTCCTGGTACCAGTTTCCTGCTTCACAATCTTCCATACTGCCTTATTTTTGTTTTCAGCAGAGTGCACTATTTTTGAGTTATGAGCTCTCTTTGCTGCAAACAATATTTTCCTATATGTTTTCCTATATCTTTTATAAAAGAGTGAGAAAGCGGGATTAGTTTGGCTGTGTTTAATGGAGCTCAGGTACTTTAGTGTTTCAGATGATTTTTTGATTCCTTTTGTGACCCACTTGCTTTTTCCTGCTGTTGGTAGTGGACATAATACTTTAGGAAATGTTTCTTCAAAATTTAATTTAAACAATGTCATGAAATTTTTGAATTTTTCATTTGCATCTACCTCTGAGTATACTGAGTCCCATGTTTGTCCTGCTATCTGTTTGGCAGACTCATGTCTATTTTTTTTTGAAAAAATTCGTCTGTAAATATGCATTTTCTTTGTTTCTTCTGGAGCCACTTTTATATTAATGATTTGAGCTGAGTGATCAGATAATCCTAGCTTTGCTACCACCACCTCACAGTTTTCTTTGCCTAAATCTGTTAATACCTGATCAACAGCTGTCTTTGAGTATTTTGTTATTCTGGTTGCACTGTCTTCCATAATCATCTCCTGAATGGTCAGCTTTGAAGTATCGACGAAGGCCTCAGCAATGATATGCTTCTATTCTGAAGGAATGATAACTTTTGACTTTTTCTATCTTTTCTTGATCATCACAAAATTCCTGTCAAAAGGTAGGAAACTGTGACCTGAGTGTAAAAACTTCTCATATATTTCTGTAAACTACTTGCAGCTTACCAGATAGAAATAAAGTTATTTGTTCTGCCCAAGACAGTGGTCAGACCATACAATCAGTTTGTTTTCCATATTTTCTTCAAGTGTATTGTAATAGTTCATCACAAATTTAAGTAGAGAGGAAACTATTTTGGTTGAACCTCTCCTTGCAGAGGATTCATCCCACAAATTGACAGTAATGTTTTTAGTATCAGTGTCATAAACCATGAAATTATATGATGACAGCTGTCTCTAGTAGAATAATGTGGAATGCATCAATGTAAGACAAAGTAAAACCTGTTGTAGTTCAACACATATGACATGTATATTATTGTTCCTTTTAGTCATTTCCATATCATTTTTAGTGCTTTGTATGCTTTTGCATGATGCGACTGCATCCTAATTTCGATGTTATGCAATTTTGTTTCATCTGAAGCTGCAATCATTTTGTTAAACAACAAATCACACTGTCTGTAAGTATCTGACCTAGATGCTGCAGAACACAAATTAAAATCTGTTTGAAACACACTTTGTTAGTAAGACCTTCTTATTGATTTATCAGGAAACACTTTGGTAAACAATCAATACTTTCTGCAGAGGTTGAGATTGGGGTGCAGACATTATTTTTGATGATTTATTCCTGCTGTAACGGCTCATTTGTTTTGGGAAACTTGAAATGTGTTCCCAAATCAGAGCCCTGTCCCCATTTGATATGCCATGAGGTCTACTGAAATATTTTCCTCAAGTGTCATTTCACCTTTTAGTTTACATTGATGAGTATATATTCATCACTGGGTGATGCAGAATATGTCAAGCAATATTTTTTGACACATTTCTTTTGACTGGACTTTGTATTTGAAAGCAGCTTGTTTCTGTGAAGTATCGTCTGTCCTACCTTTCTTTCATCTGGCTGACACACTTATTTTCATGGTTTTTATCAAGTAAATGGGCTGTTCGTTACATGTCAAGGCATAATATTCTTTGTATGGCTTTGATGTAATTTCCAGGTTTATGTCTTTGCATCCTCCTTTCGAGCATACTTCTGCATAGCATACAAAGTCCTGAGTCATGCAAACAGTCAATATTACTATCTGCTATTCAACTGGACTGTCATATTTCACAGTCTCTTTTAATAATATAGCAGAGCTCAGATTGTGTATTATATTTTTTCATCAATGATAACTATAAACCTGTAGTTAATTTTATTCGTGTTGTATATTTTTAGTGCAATGTTTTCAGAAGACGCACATAATGTATGTTTTTAGAGCCATGTGCTCTACAGGGTATATATACCACTGTACAGGATGCATAGACACACACCTCATTACAAAACACATGGAGCATTATTTCACTCATCTGTGTTTGTGGTAGTTTTGCAGGAACTATCTTTCCTTTTTGTGACTTATATTCCAATCCAACATCATGAAGCCTTTTTCTCCTAACATCCTGCAAATCATTGGTGTTAATTTTCCTTCTCTGCACATTGTTTTCACATTTCAAACCACTTGTGATATGTGTCACCTTGATACATTTAGCCATTCTTGTAACATATAGCATTGTTCACACAGGAGGCATGAAACTGTGTGTGTCTCTCTCTGCTGTTCAGTGCTGCCCTTGGACGGTGAACAGGTCAACTACTGGAGCAGGTCTTGCAGAATGCTTTATACAGCATTACTTCACATGATTCTACAAAATCAAAATGTGCCACATGGCATCATTTATGTGCATGCTTCAACTGTTCACTCACATATGCAGAAAAATTTTCACAAAAGTTAATTTGATCAATTATCAGTTCTGGAAATCTAGAACTTCAAGCTACAGTATAGTTTTCTTCATGGGTATCAAAAGTTAGTTTGTCTTTGTTTTGAGACTGAGAAGAACAGTCTTTTTTCTAGGTGCTGTGTAGTAATTTAGTCTTAGTACTGTGAACAGAGTTTGCCCCTTGTTGCAAGAAGAGTCTTTTTGGCAATGTAAAGGAAGTTGATGCATAAGTTTCATTGTTTGCTACATGTGAATGAGAGTCCACAGCTGTTGAAAGGCATTATGTTAAGGAGAATTCCACTGACAGCTGGTAAAATTGTGGTTTCATTGATACACAACCAGATTTGCAGCCTAAAGCCACATAACCAGGTGCAACCTACATGGTAAAGACTCAACTTTCTGGATATTGAAATAAATGAAGTTAATATCTAAAATACATTTACAATGTTACAAGATCACTCCTAGTCAAGATATATTATTCAGTGAATGTCATGTACATTAAATTGACAAAAGAAAGGTGACATACATGTGATCCATTAAAGTGGTAAAAATTGCTGTTGGGTGGATTATGTAGTTATAAACCCCTGTTTTAAAATTTTCCTGCATCTAAGTGAAGAAAAAATAATTTATAGTGGGAGGACATTAAAAGGTTTTTAAAAAATCTGCACTGACAATAAAAAATAGTCACTACTAATGTGATTAGATGGGGCACAACGCTACTCACTGTGTGGAATGATCTAAGATGGCACTTTCTCACTTTCTTACCACGTGATGGCAGGGAACCCTATGGCAGAAGTGGCCCACACAAATGAGTAAGATGAACTAACAGGCTGGCGGAACAGAAACTATCTTCAGGATGGTGTGACATGGTATACTCATGTAAGTAATGTTGCTCCCTTTATAAGGCAGAATAATACTGAATTTTACTACATACTAATACTTTTTACAATTTTACCAGGTGTCAGCAGTATCCTTCTCAACACCTTGCCTTTCAACAGCTGTGGATGCCCAGAGTATAAAATACTTTGTAACAAAATGCCATGAATGGAAAAGAGGGCATATTACCAATTTTTAAATTTAAACAAGGCAACAGCGACTACGAAAGCTAATGTAAACTTTAACAAAGCATCTCTTAAGTAATATTGCATCTCAAGTTATGTTAGACATGCAGAATTGTAAATATAGAGACACTAATATTAGCCGTAATTGGATTATGAATTTTTGCATTACTAATGAAGCAGGGGCCTTGTATACTAAGAAAAATTTGATTAATAGGAAACTATATTTGGCACAACTGGCCTCCACAATACGGATTACTGATATCCAGTTTCTAATCTTACCCTCCCACACATCACCAGTAGTTTTTCAGACTCTTCAAAAAATTAATTGCTTTGTTTCAAACACTTTGATCCACTTGTTAAAACAATAAGCACATTTATTGTCACACTTCAGATATACGTCATTACACATCGAAAGTGTCACATAGACAGAACATAATGGCCGCCTTGGCCCAAAGAGTTTTTGCGCGCCAGAGATGTTATGGCTCGTCAGTGTTGCCACAGAGCCCCCCTCCCCCCCCTGCAGTGCGGAGCATGAGGCTCTGGCTGTCATGGGGGTAGGGTGCTGGTGTTGCGCCGTCTTCGTCCAGATGGGGAACTGGGCAGGGTGGGGCCGGGGTTCGAGCCCTTTTCGATGGAAAAATGTAATCATGGTGCCACACCGGTGGGAGTATGCGGCGACCGGTTCGTGAGGTGACAGAGGGGGTGGGGGGAATAGACAGAGACATGGGGTACAACACATGCAGTGTCCCCGTGGCATCAATGAAAGATTGAATGAGGGAAGGATCTAAGGAATCGGGGATCGGTGAGGAAAGGAGAACGGAAAGTTGGAAAGTGTCATCGTCGGCGCAATGGGGGGGAGCGTGGATGACTAAGAGAGAATCATTTGTGGTGGTTATACAAATGTCAGATGGTGAAAGTGTGAGACGTTGATGGAGACAGTAGTGGGTTGTTGAATGTCGGGTGAGAAGTGTGTGACGGGCGTAGCAGATGAGGGTGGGATGAAGGGCGTGGACCCCGGACTCTGCCCAGTGAGGGTTCCCGGTGTTGGGGAAGGGGAAGGGGGCTTCATAGACAGCTAATAGCTCTCTGTCAAAAGCGGACCATTTGCACTGAGACGGAGAAAGTTTTTTTGAAAAGAACTTAAGAGGTTGCACCACCTCTCCTCTGTGTTCGCAAATGTCCGTGGTGAGCGAAAGTGTTGCATCCTGGTGTGGATAGGCAAGTGTGATGGCTTCCGGGAGTGCGGTTTTGAGTTTTTGAAAGACACACGCATGACCTTTGTCCACGGCACGCACCTGTCGCCTGACGTTTGTGGCGCGCGCATTGCGTCTGTGAGGGCAACCTGTAGTTTGGCGGCTCTTGGAATGTGGCGGCGGAAAAAATTGGTCATACCTAAGAAGTTCATGGTATGTTTCTGGTTTCGGCAGCTGTTTGATAATGTCTATTTTCTCTTGTGTGGGCCAGATACCATCGGCTGAAACAATTTGTCCCAGAAAAATAACAGAATCCTGTCTCAGTTTGCATTTGTCTTTGTTTACGGTCACACCGTGGGATTGTAATGTGTCAAACAGCACCCAGATGTGATGCTCGTGTTCCTCCCGAGAGGAAGAAAAGATCAAAATGTCGTCCAGGTACGTGTAGCAGAAAGGTAGGGGTCGTAACACTGTATCTAAGGACCTTTGCCAGGTTTGGGCGGCGTTTTTCAATCTGTAAGGCATGTAAACGTATTTGAAGAGGCTGAAGGGTGTGTTGATGGCCATTTTAGGGATATCTTGTTCGTACATTGGTATTTGGTGATACGCTTTCTCACAGTCTACCACACTGAAAATTTTAGCGCCTGCCAACTGAGAAGCGAATTCCTGAATGTTCGGTACTGCATAATTGTCCATGATTGTGCGGTCATTGAGATGTCTATAGTCGCCACAGAGTCTGTAGGAACCATCCTTCTTTGGTGTGAGATGAATTGGTGACGACCAGTCACTGGAGGATGGGTGTACAATGCCTGCTTTTAATAGGTCCGAGATGATTGCTTTCGCTGCTTTGAGTTTGTGTGGATTCAGGCATCGTGGTCAGTGTCTGACTGGAGGGCCCTCAGTCGTATTGAGTTTGTGACATGCGCCGCTTGTGATTGATAACATGCTACGGGCGTGGGGTGCATCGTTAGCGTTCAAACACTCGTGCAATGAGTCAATGATTTGAGCGCACGCCGGTTTGTGCAAAGAGCGAATACCTCAAACTGAGGCGAGTTCAGATTTTGTGCTCTGTAATGTCTGTTCGGTACGCTCGATAAGGAAGGTGAGCTTGGCCTGCGTTTGCTCTAGTTCACTGACTTCTTGTCGTTGTAGTAGCACGTTGCAACTTTTACTAGTTAACTTGGCCGCAAGAAGAGCACATTTGGTCTGCAATAATGAAATGTAAATGTTTTTTGACCGAATGGGTGATACAGATGCAGTGGCTGTGAGGGTGATAGTCTTTTGCAAAGGTTCGTGGACTAATGTACTTAGCGGAATGTCTAGCGAAAATTTGTGGTGTCACAGAAAGTCAATGCCTAAGACTGGACAAGTCACCTGTGCTGCATGAAAAGTCCACGAAAACTTCAAGTCTTTTGACAGTTTCAGCGTTAAAGGCACTGTACCTAACACTTTGATATGAGAGTCATTAGCCGCATGGAACAGTCTGGACGAGGAAGTTAACATGGTAGGTGCGAGGGCTGGGGGTATTACACTTGTACCAGCACCACTGTCAATGATGAATTTACTTCCTGAGATGAGGTCAAGAGCGAATAGACAACCGTCACCGCTTACCGTGTTAGATGCTGTTGCTGCTGTAAGGCGTCTTTTTTCCTGTGCGAGAGTCGCTGCGCCTATGGCGCCTCGCGAGCTGCGTTTCCCGCCACGCAAGGGCTGTGACATTTCCTGGCCGCGTCACCGAAGTTGGCATGGAACCAGCACAGCAGACAGGCTGCATTAGGCGGGGGTGATGTAGAGCTCCTGGTGTCAGCTGTGTCTGTTGTCGAGCGCTGCAGTGCGGTGTCGGTTGTCACGGCGGATGTCGTGGAGGCTGTATCTGGTTCCCCGCGACGGCGGGCAGATATCACCACTGTTGTAGCGTGAGTGCTGAGGAAGCGAGCTCACCCAAATCCTGGAGGGGAAAGGGGGGGGGGGGGGGGTGGCATGCTGTTGAGATCGCTACTCCCACTCTTCATGCTGTGCGCTCACCTGTTAATAATCCTGAAAGCTCGATCCATGACCGAAAGCTTCTCGTCCAAGGTGCTGTTGGTGAGCGGCAGGGGCTGTAGTTGTAATGCTTCCAGCATTTTGACAAGCCACATCGACCATAACGGTGTATCGGGTAGCAAGTCCACAGGTTCAAGGGCGCAGAGTCGTCGCCATAGTCCTGATGGGGTGAGGTCTTGCAGGTGTTCCTCGTGAATGATATGATGAATAATCTCATCCGGAGCTCGTGAAAGTCTTTCACAAATCAGTCTTTTTGTGTTCGTATATTTTGGTGAAGGCGGCGGGCTGATCACAGTGTCACTAATCAAATCCAAATGGTCATGCAAATGTCCCACCAAACACACAAAGCGTGATTCTTCTGAGTCAATGCCTGTGGCGGCGAATATAGAGTCGACTAACACAAACCACATGTTGGGCTGCGTTTTTGCAAAAGTCGGCAGTTTAGGTAACTTAGTTGGTTTGGAATCCAAGAATCCATGACCACTGGGTATATAAGGGCCACAGGTGTGGGAGCAGTCAATATGGCGTCTGCGAGGGGGGGGGGGGGGTGGAGGCCTGGGGGCCCGTAAACTGTTACACCCCTCGGATCGGTCGTTATTGCTGTCTGATGTCTATCAAAAGTGGGCGAGGTACTAGGAGAGGTCACATTCATTATACATTGTTCAGTTCGATCAGAAAATTGAGGCTGTGCGAAGCCAGGCGCGGAACCGATTCACGGCACGGATGATGTAGCAGCCGTGTTGTGGCACTGCTCCGAAAGTTGGTGCAAAGTTCTGAGGGGGGTTGCACGCCCCTGAGCGTGCAATGTTAGCGGTGGAATGTTCGGATGTCTTTTCACACTTTGTCCTGTATGTTCGAAAGAACGATCTTGAGGGAAGATGGCGGGTGGTACGTACCCATTGTCTGTGAGTGTTGTGGTACTGCAATCCACTCGCAGGTCGGAGGGCCTCAAAATGTTCGATGTATAGAGTCCATGCGTAGTGCAGGTGGGTGGCATGGTTGGATTATGACCATAGAAATCGTACGGTGGTACACCTCGTTGCGTAGGCCACATGACGATACAGGCGGTTCACTCGTACACACACGATTGTTATTGTTGTTGAAGTCATGTAGAACATGGGAAGAGTGTCACAAACTGTCATCGGGGTCACCAATGTGGGAGTTTGTGTCCTTATTGTTATAAATAACAACCCGATGATCCACATGTTAAAACAATGAGCACATTTATTGTCCCACTTTAGATATACATCATTACACATCGAAAGTATCACATAGACAGAACATAATGGCCGCCTTGGCTGAAAGAGCTTTTGCATGCCAGAGATGTTATGGCACGTCAGTGTTGCCACAACTTCAAAAAGAGTAAGATGTATAAATAACTTTGTTAATTATTTTCAATTTCTTGTTGTTGACTGCAGTTCATCACATCTAGGGATATATTCTTCAGGGTGAAATTTTTTATCTTTGTGGGTTCCAGTTTACATGATAACTGATGTTTCTATGATGTTTTTTTTTTATTTTATCCCATTCTTCCATATCACACTGACTTTACAATCTCCACTTTAGAACACAATTTCACATTGTTATTGCCAAACATAAAACACGCCCACTACATCTGCATCTACATCAATGTGATTACTCTGCTTTCACAATAAAGTGCCTGGCAGAGGGTTCAATGAACCACCTTCAAGTTGTCTCTCTACCGTTCCTCTCTCGAACAGCACGCGGGAAAAATGAGCACTTAAATTTTTCTGTGCGAGCCCTGATTTCTCTTAGGGGAGAGTGGGGCACTCTGAACCATAGGGCACAATGAATCAGGTGTAATAATTTCAGTATAAGGTGGTAAATTATATTTTGCTCTGTGCATATGCTGTCAGTATCGCTCTACCGAATGCCATTTGTTTTCTGCAGGATATAGTTTCCACCATTAGTGTTGTACTGGTGATATGTTAGTTTCGCGACAGTGAAGTAATTTTTGGAGACGTAGATAGATTGAATTTTGTTCAGTCCTTTGTCACCAAATTTTAGAGAAAGTAAGTCATTGTAACAATACCAAAACTGTATTTTAATGATATAGATCTTCAAATATTAACAATGTTCATACATAACCTCACATGAGCTTTAGTTGAATATGTACTGTTGGGGCACATTGAACCAAGCTCTCCCGGTGCACAATGGGCCAAGGTTCATTGTGCCACAGGGTGGTCCATTGTGCCTCAGTAATCTTTTAATTATCCAATACAAGCACTCTGTACTTTATTTCCTTAGCGTGGGTAAAAACATATGTGTGGGTATTTAGGGCTTTTAAATTACAGACGTTCAGCAGTCATGTTTTATATTATCAGGTTTGAAGATGGTTCGTTCATACTGCAGGAAGACAGACAGAGGTAAAACTGAACACAATGTTATGCAAGAAGCTGTACAGGATGTTCTTAATAAGGGCATGGCAGTTCGCCAAGCAGCTAAATCTCATTCAATACCTTACCCTACTCTTCGACAATATGTTCAAAACATTAAATGTGGTTCCAGTGAAGGATTAGAACCAAACTATGAAAATCGTAAGGCATTTTCTGTGGAGCAGGAGAACGAATTAGTGGAGTATTTGTTGCATTCTTGTAAGATATGCTTTGGTGTTGACACTAAAACATGCAGGTGCTTAGTAAGTGAGCTGGCTTTGAAAAATGGTTTGAAATGTCCTGAGAACTGGGCAGAGGGAGTGACTGGTTCTATGGGTTCGTGTAACGAAATCCCAGTTTAAGTATCCAAACCCCAGAGGGCTGCAGCTTATCCAGAGCAACATCCTTTAATCGGTATACTGTTACACATTTCTTCAAAAACTGGAAAGACCTTTACCAGAGATACCCTACTTTCACTGACGGTACAAGGGTTTTCAATCTGGACGAAACCAGTACCTCAACTGTACTGCTTCCAAAGGTAGTGGCACAAAAGGGAAGTAAACAGATTTCTCAAGCTACTAGTGGAGAATGAGGTGACTTAGTGACCACATGTTCCATAATCAGTGCACGTGGTACTTTCCTGCCCCCAGCAATGATATTTCCTCAAGTACATTTTAAACAACATATGATAAGTAATGCACCAACAGGAACCCTGGGGTTAGCAACAAAGACTGGCTGGATGAATAGCGAACTTTTTGTGGATGTCATGAAACGTTTCATCCACAAACCCAGTAGTAGCAAAGACAATCCTGCGCTTCTAATTTTAGACAATCATGAAAGCCATCTGTCAATTGAGCTAATAGATGTATCAAAAGCCAATGGGGTAGTTATGCTAACTATATCCCCACATACCTCAAACAAACTGCAACCTCTAGATGTAGGACTGTTCTCTTCATTCAAGGGAACTTATTACTCAGCATTAAATTCAAAACTCCTACACAGGAAAGGCACTCCACTCACTATTTATGATGTAGTTGCATGTGTCAAAATTGCTCATGGCAGATCAATGACACCCACTAACATGTTTGGCTTTCAAGAAATGTGGAATATTTCCATTTGATGAAGACATCTTCACTGATGAAGACTTTATGGTCAGCAAAGTAACAGACAGGGTCGTGGAGGCAAACAGAAGAACTTCAGATGTTAATTCTCTCCATCATATCAAGGATACACAATCTGCAGGACAAGCCTCAGTCGATGTCAGCCAGTCACAAGATCTGCAGCAAGCAGGGCCATCAGCAGTGCTTAACACCCAAACAGCTTTTCCTAATGGAGTTTCTCCTGAAATAATTCAAGGAAATCCAAAAGCAGAGGAGAATAAACGTAAGAGAGGGCGAAGTTTAATTGCAACTGATACACTGGAGAAAGATTTGTTGCAAGCCACAAAACATCCCAATAAATAGGTCAACCGGAAGCTTTATGAGCAAGAATCATATGGCGACATTAGTGAGGTGCATTATGAAGAGAGCGATGCCAATGTGGATGTGTCTGGTGAATCTGAGTACAACTTTGAAGACTTGGACAAATTATGAGAAACAGATGATTTCGTTTTGACCAAATTTGAACTGAAAAACAAAACACCAGAATACTATGTGGGGAAGATTTTGAAACCGAATGATGCCACAGGAGGCTATCAGGTATAATTTTTGAGAAAAAGTGAAAAAATGGGAGGGAAGTTATATTTTCCTCAGGTAAAGGATGAAGCTTTTGTTCCAGCTAGCAACATACTTTACGTGCTCCCACGTCCTGCTACTGATGGTGTGACAAAGAGACAAAAATCATATTTCAGATTTGGAATCAGCTTCGAGTCCATTGATGTTCGGTAATTCCAAAATGAGTTACATGATTGTGTGCCTACAGATTTAATTATCTGATTCATCATCATGATTGGAAGAAAGGAATTATAGTCCCGATCTTCAAGAAAGGGGATAAAAGGAGATGTGAGAACTACAGAGGAATCACCCTGCTATGCCACTGTGGAAAAATCTATGAAAAGATGCTGGAGAAGAGAATAAGAAGCAGTATTGAAAGTAGACTGCAAGAGGAGCAGTACGGTTTCAGACCGGGAAGATCAACAACGGACCTCATATTTGCGGTAAGGCAACTGCAGGAAAGGCACTATGAGTACGGGAAGGACTTAATCATGGCCTTTTTGGATATTGAGAAGGCGTATGACAGTATCTGTAGGGACAAGCTCTGGGATGTGCTGAACGCAAAAGGGATAGATGAAGAGATTACACGAAAAGTCAGAAAAATGTGTGAGGGAAGTGAGAGTTGTGTGAAAGTGGGGAGGGAACGTACTGCATGGTTCAAGCTGGAAAATGGGCTGCGACAGGGAAGTGCACTTTCGCCTTTATTGTTTATTATTGTTATGGATGAAATCCTACAGCAAGTATCAGATGCAATTGGAGATCATAAAATGAAAGCAGTGCTTTTTGCCGATGACCTGATGTTATGGGGAAATTGCGTGAAGGAGGTGCAAGAGCAGTTAGATGCATGGGAGGCAACGGCAGCACAATATGGAATGCATTTCTCTGCAAAGAAAAGTGAAATAATCGTCACAACAAGGAAGAAGAATAGGCCAAATGTGGATATAACTTGTGGAGGGGAAAAACTACAAGTGGTAGAGAACTTCAAGTACCTGGGAAGCGTGATTGAAAGTAAGGGGGGAAACGCAATGGAAATAAATGAAAGGTGCAGAAAAGCAGGGCAGTTCTACAAATGCATTAGGGGGCTTATTTGGAGCAAGGAGGTGCCACAGAAATCCAAGGGAATTATATACCGAACCTACTTTGTCCCCATATTGACATACGGAAGTGAGACATGGGTAATGCACAAAAGCGACAAAAGTAGAATACAGGCTAGTGAAATGAAGTTCCAGAGGAGCAGGTTGGGTGTAACAAGACGAGACAGATTGCGAAATTTGTATGTGAGGGAAAGACTAAAGGAGGAACCAGTACAGGACAGGATAGAAAAATCAAGACTGCAGTGGTATGGACACATGAAGAGAATGGATGAGGGAAGAATTCCAAAGAGGATGTTTGATCTGCAACTGGAGGGGAAGAGGCCCAGAGGAAGACCAAGAGATAGATGGGTGAAGGGAGTGAAGGAATGTGTGATGAGAAGAGGAGAGAACTGGACGAAGGTGGAAGAGGGGGAATGGTGGAAAGACAGAACACGATGGAGAGGCTTGTGTTCCCAACAGACCCAGCCAGTGGCTGGAAACTGTCCAAGATGATGATGATGATTCACATGTGGAATATACGTAAATGTTATGTTTAAAGTACATTTACACTTACTTTGTATGCTAAATAGGTTCACTCACAGAACCTTTTTGAAGTGGTCATTGTACCCCACATGTGGGCACAATGAACCATTTACCAAATTTTCTTCAAAGGCAGGCAGCTGAAAAACAATTAATGACAATGCAATCATATGAGGCCATTTGATACTTGAATGATTAAACTCTAACATCTGTAAATCACAATTCTGTAATAAAATTATTGGATGAGCAACACGGAGAAATATTTTTTATGGTTCAATGTGCCACACTCTCCCCTATTTTATCATGATGATCATTTCTCCCTATGTAGGTGGGTGGCAACAGAATGTTTTCACAATCAGAGGAGAAAACTGGTGATCAAAATTTCATGAGAAGATCCTGTTGCAACAAAAAAATGCCTTTGTTTTAATGATTGCCACTCCAATTCACATATCATGTCTGTGACACTATCTCCCCTATTTCACGATAATACAAAACGAGCTGCCCTTCCTTGTACTTTTTCAATGTCATCCATCAGTCCCGCATGATGAGGATCCCACACTGCACAGCAATGCTTCAGAATAGGGTGGACAAGTGTGGTGTAAGCAGTCTCTTTAGTAGACCTGTTGCACCTTCTAAGTGTTCTGCCAATGAATCGGTCTTTGGTTTGCTCTACCCACAATATTATCTATGTGATCGTTCCAATGTAGGTCATCTATAACTGTAATCCCTAAGTATTTAGCTGAATTTACAGCCTTCAGATTTGTGTGACTTATTGTGTAATTGAAATTTAGCTGATTTCTTTTAGTACTCATGTGAATAACTTCACACATTTCTTAATTCAGGGTCAATTGCCACTTTTCGCACCATACAGATATCTTATCTAAATCATTTTGTAAGTTGTTTTGATCATCTGATGACTTTACAAGACGGTAAATGACAGCATCATCTGCAAACAATCTAAGATGGTTACTCAGATTGCCTCCTATGTCATTAATATAGATTAAGCCCAGTAGGGGGCCTATAAGACTTCCTTGGGGAATGCCGGATATTACTTCTGTTTTACTCAATGACTTTCCATATATTACAACGAACTGTGACCTTCCTGACAGGAAATCATGAATCCAATTGTACAACTGAGGCAATACTCCACAGGTAACAGTTAGGTTAGAAGACGCTTGTGAGGAACGGTGTCGAAAGCCTTCTGGAAATCTAAAAATATGGAATCAATTTGACATCCCCTGTCGATAGCACTCATTATTTCATGAGTATAAAGAGCTAGTTGTGTTTCACAAGAATGATATTTCCTGAATCTGTGCTGACTATGTGTCAATAAATCATTTTCTTCAAGGTACTACATAATGTTAGAATACATTACATGTTCCAAAACCCTACTGCGAATCGACTTTAGTGATATAGGCCTGTAATTTAGAGGATTACTCCTACTTCCCTTTTTGAGTATTGGTATGACTTGAGCAATTTTCCAGTCTTTAGGTAAGCATCTTTGTGTGAATGAGTGGTTGTATATAATTGCTAAATATGGAGCTATTTTATCAGCATACTCTGGGAGGAACCTGACTGGTATACAATCTGGACTGGAGGCCTTGCTTTTATTACGTGCTTTAAGCTGCTTTGTTGCACCGAGGAATCTACTTCTGATCTTGGCAGTTGTTCTTAATTGGAATTCAGGAATATTTACTTCATCTTCTTTGGTGAACGAGTTTCGGAAAACTGAGTTTAATAACTCTGTTTTAGTGGCACTGTCATCAGTGACTTCACCGTTGTTATCACGCAGTGAAAGTATTGATTGCATCTTGCCACTGGTGTGCTTTATGTATGACCAGAATCTCTTTGGGTTTTCTGCCAGATTTCGAGACAGAATTTCATTGTGGAAATTATTAAAAGCATCTCGCATTGAAGTATGCACTATATTTCAAACTTCTGTAAAACTTTGCCGATCTTGGGGATTTTGTGTTCTTTTAAATTTGGCATGCTTTTCTCATTGCTCCTGCAACAACGATCTGACCCGTTTTGTGTACCACGGGGGATCAGTACCATCACTTATTAAATTATGTGGTATATATCTCTCAATTGCTGTCGATATTATCTCTTTGAAAACATTCCATAACTTTTCTATACTTACATGATCAGATTGGAAGGAGTGAAGACTGTCTCTTAAAAAGGTATTAAGAGCATATTTTCTTTTTGATGGTTGTAGGTGTTATGGTATTCAGCCTAGCAGCAACTCCCTTGTGGTCACTAATCCCTGTATTTATCATAATACTCACTATTTGTCCAGGATTATTTGTTGCTAAAGGGTCAAGTATGCTTTCGCAACCATTTATGCTTCGAGTGGGCTCATGAAATAATCGTTCAAAATAATTTTCTGAGAAAGCATTCAGTACAATTTCAGATGATGTTTTATGCTTGCTGCCGGCTTTAAATGTATAATTTTTCCAGCATATCGAGGGTAGATTGAAGTCACCACCGATTATAATTGTATGAGTGGGGTACTTATTTAAAATGAGACTCAAGTTTTCTTTGAACTGTTCAGCAACTATAACTTCTGAGTCATGGGGTCGGTAAAATGATCCAATTAATAGTTTGGTCCAATTGTCAGGTGTAGCTCCTACCCATACTATTTCACAGAAACTATCTACTTCAATTTCGCTACCAGGCAAACTACGTCTGACAGCAATAAATACTCCACCACCAACAGTATTTAATCTGTCCTTTCTGAACACTGTTAGACCATTTGAAAAAATTTCAGCTGAACTTATTTCCGGCTTTAGCCAGCTCTTTGTACCTATAACTATTTGAGCTTCAGTGCTTTCTATTAGGGCTTGGAGCTCAGGTTCTTTCCCAACACAGCTATGACAATTTACAACTACAATACCAATTATTTCTACAACTGCCTTACTGTGGTTTACCTGCCCACTTTTAGACGGATGCCCCTGCTGTAGTTCCCTTTGACCCTCTAACCTAAAAGACCGCCCAGTCCCTTGCACACAGCTCCCGCTATCCGTGTAGCCACCTCCTGTGTGTAGTGGACTCCTGACCTATTAAGTAGAACCTGAAAACCCACCACCCAATGGCGCAAGTCAAGGAATCTGCAACCTACACGGTCACAGAACTGCCTGAGCCTCTGATTCAGACTCTCCACTTGGCTCTGACCCAAAGGACCACAGTCGGTTCTATCGACAATGCTGCAGATGTTGAGCTCCGCCTTAATCTCGGAAGCAAGACTGGCTGTCTTCACTAACTCAGATAGTCTTTACCATTTCTGCTAGCCGCCCGAAACCAGACAGAGTCTGCTCCGATCCAAAGTGACACACATCATTGGAACCGACATGAGCCACCAACTGCAGTCGGTTGCACCCTGTAGTCTTCATGGCATCTGGAAGCACCCTTTCCATGTCCAGAATGACTCTCCCCCAGAATGCACACTGGCTTCCTTCCCCTCCTTGGCAGCCATGTTCCTAAGAGGCCCCATTATGTGCCTAATGTTGGAGTTCCCACCTACCAGCAAACCTACCCTCTGTGAATGCCCAGACCTTGTGCGCTGAGAATCTTCCTCTGGAACTGGGTGGATGATTGCATCTAGCTGACAGACATCGTCAGCCACAGATAATGCCTGAAACCTATTCATCAAATGAACTGAGGAGGCCCTACGATCAGCCCCTCGGAAAGTTTTTTGCTGCCTGCCAGACTTTGGAATGATCTCCCACTCGACCATGGGTGAAGGGTCAACCTCAGTGCAGGCAGTACCCAGGTGGGTCACAGCAGTGGACCAATCAGAGGAAACATGGAACGTGCTTGACGTCCCCGCATCCCCGCGATCGATCGCCCACAGTGACACCCCTTGGCAGCAGCCTCAGGCTGTGTGACAGAAGCCAACGCAGCCTGGAGCTGTGAGTGAAGGGTCGCCATCTCAGCTTGCATCTGTACACAACAATCACAGTTCCTAGTCCTAACTCATTCTGTGGTACTAATAATATTCCAGAGTTTACGAAACAAAAGAGTTTACAAACATTCTTGACAAAAGAAAGATCTTCACCAAGTTATATCATTGTTTTAAAGATGAGGCCAGAAATAAATTTAATAATTAGCATCAGATTGTGTAAATAATAATAAAAATTTTAAGTGTGTCAGATATTTTGTAATTTCAAGTATTTCTAAAAGAAGAGTAATTTTAACCATACATACAGAATTAGTACATATCAATTGGAACAAATTAATTTCTTTTTATTCATTTCAGCCTGAAATATAATACATCGTATACAAAATTATATGAAATTTATTTAGTTGAACAGCTGAGACCATGTTCACCTATACAACATTCAAAAATATTCCTGGTATCGAATATTTCTAGAAAAAAGGTAATGTTGGAGGAGGGTATCCCCTTACAATATCCCCCTCACAAAATGTAGAAACAGTGTGTTTACAGTATTTTGTGACAGAATATAAGGTTTGCCAAATGGTGTACAAAATGATGCCATAAGTTAGAATACAGATGTATAGAAGTGTATGATACATAAGATATTACAGAAAACATAAGAAAAATATCTACTATACAAGTCATAATCTATACATATGTCAGGATATGTCATTCAGATTTTCAGATCTGTAGAACAAATCACAAGACAAATAATACAAAATCAAAACTACAACATTGCAAAACTAAACTATATACAAACTACCTTAATTTGCAAACTCTCTGTGTGCCATCATTGTACCCTTCTCTCTGTGGAATTTATATTACTTCTTCTATATCTCCATACATTCAACTACGTGAGAAACATCTTCTCAGCTGCAGCAATTTTAACATTGAACAAATTGTGCTCAGCTTGGCTACTGGACTCGATGTTCCATTGTAGTCTACATCATAGCGCTTATTAAAACCTTTGATGACAAGGCTTGCTTTATATTTCTCAATACTCCCATCAGGATTAGTGTTTACACAAAAAACCTACTTACATGGGTAGCTCTTGCTCCTTTTGGTAGAGTAGTCAATTCTCATGTCTAATTCTCTTGTAGTGATTTCATTTCATTTTTCGTAGCTTGCTTCCAATGAACACTATTTACAGCTTCTTCATGTGGTTTTGGTTCTTCTGTTGTTTTATTAATCATCACTTTGGCTAGCATTAAAAATTCTTTTAACCATAAAGGTTTCATTAATGTTGAGTGATTTTGCAGCTGTCGATGAGGCTGGATAGTGTATTCCTCTTCTCTGGTATCTGCAGTGTCCTTTTCAGTCCATGATTCTTGAGAATCTTCTTTGTTGGAGTCTGCCTCACATTCTTCTTGAGCTGCATACTTCACCTGGTCACTTTGCTCAACATCCTGCAGTGGTAATTTGACTTGTTCTGCATAAGTTGCAGGCCTTTCAAGGATGGTTACACCTATGCTAAGAATGACTTTTATTCTTCTTTCAACCCAATTCAGTAACACTCATCTCCATCATACCCCATGAAATAACCCTTGACAGTTTTCTTATCCATTTTCTGTCTTTTTTGACCTGGAAACAGAACCATAGGTTTCTTCTTTTGGAAAGATTCATTAAAAGGTCCACAGAAAGCAGCTGACATCTATTCACCTGGCTTGGTTGTCTTTTCTCTCTGACCAAATGGCAAGTGATGTCCTCCATAAATGCATGGCTCACAAACTGCCTTTTCCAAGGGAACAGTTATAGCTAATTCACTTTCTAACATTCCTTTGACCTGATGTCCCTATCTCTCACAGTACAGCTGCAATAATGAAGTTTCTTCAATGCCATTTACTGCAGCAATTTCTCTGGACAAGGCTCTTTGCTGATAACTTGAATTCACTATTAAGATTTGCCTCCTGAGCAGCTAACACTGAAAACAAGTTTCCAGATAGCTATGGAACATACCACACAGCATCATATTCTACCCAACAGTCAGAGATGACAAATGAATATTGCCTTTTCCCACTGCCATAAGAGTCTCTTTTGCCACTTCCTTTACACCACACTAACAGTCAAATTTCATAAAGTCTGTAAAATACTCTGAACAGCTAGTCACATGCCTTGTAGTCCACTGTCCACCCACCAGGATACTGGATCTGCTTCCACTGAATAGGTCTCTTCACAGAGCTTTCACTGAACAGGCCTCATCACAGACAGACATCAGTAAAGCAGTAGCAACCGCACAACTTTCCTGGCTTCTATGGCGATTTTTATTTGGTTTCACATCGGAGGTTCACTTTCTTCAGTCCTTCTTCCAGTGTCTCTTTCGCTTACAATAATTGAAAATGTCATTTTTTCTTGAGTCATTCTTCATGAAATTGCCTTTGCCTTCCAGTTTTCATTTACTTACATTTACCGTTAATGCTTCCTTTGGCGTTTTGTCAACGTTCGGATTACTTCATGAAATTCCTTTCGAAAATACGTAACTGCACTGTCAGTTCACCAAATGATCTTTTTTCATTTGTTGTCAACAACATCAAACATGATTGAAAAGTTTAGAATTCAGTTTGGTAAAAAATGAAAGGCTTTGTTAACTAGAATAAGAGTAGGTAAAAGATTTTCATTTTTAGCTTTCAACCCATTGTTTAAGTCGCTCCACAAACTTTTAAGTTTCATCATGTCGATAGAAATATTTTCTCCTCGTTTTCTGCTGAGGAAGAAAAAATCATTTTGAACTGGCCCTTCAATGGTACTTCAAACTGCTGCTTTAAGGCGTTCCATGTACCACTAGCTGTTTTCTTGTCCACCACCTTTTGATACATTTCATCACTAATTGCACTATTATCATACATTCTGCATAACTGTTTGGCTTTCAATGCAAATCAAATTGTTCTTTCTGGTTTTTGTCTTCCATATCTGTTGCGCCATCTTCCAGTGTTTTGGTCTCCATTAATTTCTTATCAATGACATCTAATGCACCTTCATGTTAATCCAGCCAATCTCTTATTTTCCTTTTCCAGACTGACCAGTCCGCTTCTCCAGTCAATGGTTTATTATTCTTTGACATGTACGATAACTTACACTGTATAAAAGAACATGTACATATATTTGTGCTAATGTCTACTTATTTTTTTTATACAGCATAATGGAACAACAAATTCATCGTGTGGGAAAGCAAAACATACGTCTCAAACTTGGTCCAAAGCACTTGGCTTCAAAGATAACACATGGTGTCCTGTCGATTATTGATAGTCACTCCCACCCCTCTCCCTCCCTAAAATATGATACACCAGGTATGGCATGGTACTTAAACTTCACCTCCTGGCCTGCACAAGTGTGGATGATAGGGGGATGGGCGCTGTTGGATAATTCTGATGATGCATCCACTCCTGGAGTGTGAAAGACAAGCAGGTCACAGCTGTCTGACTCTGACAGGATCATTGACTTGGTGTGAGGCATGCATGAAGTTGATTATGGGGTGGTGGCCAGCGCTGGCAACATCAAGCAGGATTTACCCACTCTATGGAGATTTTGGTCAGCTTTCCGCAGAGGAGGATGTCCACCAACCATGTGGCTCATCATAGTATGTGACACAGGTTGGTGTACAGTGGCTGCAGAGGATATCATACCAGATATGTGCAAAGCATAATGTATGAACAACTGTCGACAGCCTTGTGTATGAAAACTGGGTATGTGTTATACTGTGGTGTGGAAGTTGTATTAAGAGCCTCCACATGCTTTCTGATTCGCTGCAAGAGGTGGGGTGGCTATGCCTTGTTCAGAACTGGCAGAGGTATGAGAAATTCCACTTGGATGTGTAATGATTCCCCATACACTAACTCCACCAATGAACAGCCAACGTCAGTTTTAATGCAGTCCATAAACCCAACAAAACCAGCAGCAATGCTTGAGTGCAAGAGTCTTTGTGACACATGAGGGTGGCTTGAAAGGTGTGGTTCCATCTTTCCTCAGAGCCATTGCTGGATGGCTGACAGCTGATTGTCCAGTTACACAGGAAATCACAAAGTTTACACCACTGCTTGAACAGTGTGGACTGAAACTGGCATCCCTGGTTGGTAATAACGAAAAGTGGATACCTGAAATGTGCCACCCATGTTTCCATGAACACTTATGTGGTAGGCTCTATGGAAATTTCTCTGATCGGAATGCCCTCTGCCCAACTTGTGCAACGAACCACTGCCATAAACAACTACAGCCTTCAGAACTTGGGAGGAGTCTGAACAAGTCAATGTGGACATATCCTAAGTATATGGTTAAAGTTGGGAATTTTCCTTCTGGAGGATTCACATGGCGTCCTACTTTGTTGTATTGGCACTGAAATCACGTTTGGGCCACATCTATGTATCTTTCTTGATTAATGGCCACACAGAATGGTCTGTCTCCAAGCACACCAAACTGTTAGTTCCTGGGCATTCCAGGTTGTGGAAGTTGTCAAATACTTTTCATCAAAATTGGGGAGCAATGTGTGGGCATGGTCTAGCAGTAGAAATGTCACTCCATACTTTAGATGAACCACAGGGAGCATTCATAAGTTGGAAATGCAGGCCAATGGAAAAGTTGCCAACAAAGACTATAGCTGTGCATCCAAAGTTTGATCACTTGCAAGTTCAGAATAACTCATTATTGGAGCTAGCCTGCTGATGTGTGAAAAATAGTCTACCACAATACTGTCAGCTTCATGAATATGAGACACATCTATAAAAATCTGGATATGTACTTGACTGGCAAGTTTGCTAAGGGAAACACAAATCACTGATTTTGTGGAAACTTGACACAATGGGTTCATGGTCAGTGAATACTGTGATAGGTCTGCCCTAAATGAAGGGGCAGAAATGCTTGACACCCTCATATACCATGAGGAGTTCCCTGACATATGCACTCCAACGAGTTTGGCCAGCATGTAACTTTTGACAGAAGAAACTTAGTGGTTGCCAATATCTGTTCACGTTTTGATGGAGTGCTACACCTATTAAAAACTAGCGTGCATCGACTGCTAAGGCTAGCTGAGCTCCTGGTGTAGGTTGTGCAACAGCCACTGCATCATGCAGGCTGTTTTGCAGCTTTGTGAAGGCTGACTCCATCTCAGAATCCTATGGAAGCAGGAATTTGCTATTTTTGTTACATCCAGCCAATGCATTAAAGAGCAGTGTCTGAGTGGTGGACATACTAGGGGGGGTGGCATCGATAAAAGTTTATCAATCCTAGGAATCGCCTCTGTTGCTGATAATGTTGAGGTCAATGCCGGGTAAGCAACAATTCCAATCTTCTTCGCAGTGGAAAAATGCCCTGAGCTGACACTTTGTAACCTATGAAGATCACCACTTGTTCCCCGAAAACTCACTTATGCTCCTTAAGTGTTATACCATGATCCCTGAGCCCATTTGCACCTCCTTCAAATGCTTCTTGTGGTCCTAAGCATTTTTGAAGAATACCAAAATATCGCCTAGGTAGGGAAAACAATAAAGTAACTCTCTCAGTACACTGTGCAAAAATCTCTGCAAGTTTGTGCAGCATTTTTGAACCCAAATGTCATTACTAAAAATTCAAACAGTCCGAATGGGGTTGTCACTCCTGTTTTAGGTACTTCTGATTTGACCTTGGGAAATTCGTTGTAACCCTTACAGCAATCCAACACATTGAATATTGTCACCCTGGCCAGTGAATGAGTGAAGTCTTGTATGTGTGACACAGAGTATCTATCCAGCACATGTCAGGCATTCCGTGACTAATAGTCACCACATGGGCGCCCTGAACCATTTTTCTCATGGATGAGTTGTAACGTGAAGCACCACAGGCTGTCAGATGGTCAGATGATTCCTTCTTGTAACATCTCATCCAAGACAGCCTCCGTTTTATTTAGGCAATCAGGTGGGAGTCTGTGAACACGGGAAAATGACCAGTGGACCTGGTGTTGTCTGAATGTGGTGCACCGTCTTGTGCCTGACCATGCCTCTTTTCATTCCATGTCACTGTTGGTTGGGTTCTGTCACTGCAGGGGAAGTAATGAGGTACTGGTGCTGCGCCATCCAGGTGAGACTCCTTCTTCAGTGTGGTATTCTTCAGCCTGTTGTTTTCTGAATGTAACTCGCTCTACATGACTCTGTTTGGACCCTTCTCCTCCTCAGATCTATGGGCAGTCAATTGCAGACTGCGGTGATAATGCTCTCACCAGCCTCTGTTGTCCTCAAATATAGGCGTGCTGAGATTGTCCACTCTTGGCCAGACATGTCATATTAGTTGTCCCTGAATTCCATGGATGATGTGACTATCAGTAGAAAGGACAAGACATGTGTTGTGTAATTCCACAGTCAATGCATGTTTCGTCAAGAAATCGGCGCCTTGTATGGGTTGGTCAGTATTATCCAGAACTAAGGTCCAGTTGCATTTCTCTGAAAGTTCAATGTCAACCATCAGTATTTTCTGCCCATGTGTTTGAATGGCTAAATCATTGACTACCTTCGATTGAAACTCATCTATCTACCTGTCTGCAAGGAAGGAATAAACAGATAAGGTCCTGACATCCGTTCCAGTGTCGACCAAAACCATCTGCCTTGTAGAGTGATCAGGGATGAACAGTCTTTGTGAAGGTGTGTATCTGACAGTTGTTGAAGTCGATCCACATAATATAGGCTCGCACCGAAATGGGTGTGTCTTGCTTGGCTGTGAGTTTAGGCACAGGTGATGGTCGTCACGGTTGGCTGCGCCTAAGGCAGGCCATGATAGGCGTTTGAGTGTGGACATGGTGTCCTGCACATGGTAGCTTGCGAGCTGAAATGCTTGTGGAACCAGCAATAACCAGTTTCGACATTTACATGTTGTGCAGTCTGCATCACGTGGGGCGATCGTGCATGTGCATCCTGTATCGCTGTAACCACTGCGGCTAGGCTGTCAGCTAATGTGGCAGTGCAGAGGGATCAGAGAACTTCGTTCACGTTTAGCAGTTGTTGGGCAGCTGTGGCAGCGCATGCTGGGACAGCTGTGTCGGCCGGGTTTGGCCACACTCAGGGGATTCGTTAACAGTGGTGATTGTGGCGGTGGCCACCATGGCGTGTGAGTCGAGCAGGACATGCGCCCTAATGGCCACTTGCTACAGCTCACTTAATGGCTGACTCTCATGTGCTATCAAGGTTAAGTGCATCTGTAAAGGTAATTGCTGCTGCCAAATGTGTTAAAGTAAGTTGTCTTACAACATTCAAGTGTCAATCATAACATGTAAGTGCCCCCAAGAGTCTGAAGGCAACCTGCCAGTGCACTTCTCATGGTACAGGAGTTGTGTTACTCGATGATCTATAGGTTTTGTGCAGGAAGAGCTTAATGCCTGAAATTGTAATAATGACGTAAGTTGGCTGTGAGAACCAATGAGTGTAAGTTCATAGGTCATGCAATTAACATTAGTGTAGGTGACAGAAACCCGTACATGTTCACATTTGGCTTGATTTCACAGTGTCCTGTATATTGGCTGTACAAGGCGACATCTTGTGGCAGTGCTTCAGGAAATAATAGCACAACTGGCATGATTGGAAAAGCAACGTTTTGGATGAATTCGTTTCGAGAAGGAGGCTCCAATGACGCCATGAACTGGAGAGTTTGTTGTATCTCATCAAGTTCTTTCTTGATGTTTTGGATGGCACCGTCAACGTCATGAAGGAAGTTTTGCGTGGGCAAATGCAGATAAGGTTCAACATGGAAAATGTGTAAAGAAAAATTATCCACTGCCACACCACTGTAGCTTTGGGGTCACCACGTATTTAGGGGAGCTTGCACTAAATAAAAGAACAAATACACATATTTGTGCTAATGTCCACTTAATTTTATTATAAGGTGTAACAGAACAACAAATTATATGATGTGGGAAAGTGAAACATTTTTCTCAAACTTGGCCATAATAACTTGGCCTCAAAGATTATGCACATGGTGTCCTGCCGACTATCGGTAGTCACTCCCACAGACATATCAATTTCTGCAGTATTTCATCTCCAAATACACTATGCAGCCTAAAGTTACTTACTGAATACAACTGCTGAAACATAAAATTCAGCTGTTGATGTTTCTAACATCCAAACTCAGCCGGCTGTACTCTACTGAAAACTCATTTGACTGTACGCTACTCAGAACACATTTGAATACACTGTAACCTCAAATTATGACTACTGTATTTGCTGGTGGGTGTAAAATCTCTGCTGGCCAGTGTGGCCGAGTGGTTCTAGGCGCTTCAGTCTGGAGCCGCGCGACCGCTACGGTCGCAGGTTTGAATCCTGCCTCGGGCATGGATGTTTGTGATGTCCTTAGGTTAGTTAGGTTTAAGTAGTTCTAAGTTCTAGGGGACTGATGACCTCAGATGTTAAGTCCCATAGTGCTCAGAGCCATTTGAACCGTTTTTGTTAAATCTCTCGTTTTGACGCTTACTTGCACTAACACGGTTCAGAAGAAGCTCTACAACACATTTCACGTGTTGCCGTATTTTTACTAGCTTTTCGTCACTGTTTCGAACCGTTAATTCACTTAACACACTTAAATGAAACTGGGCCCATAACCTTTTACATGCACTTGTCTTATGTAGAAAGACTTAACGATTCCACTGAACATTTCGTATATTTCTCATTGCAGAAACACACACTTCTATAAATAAGTGTTACAGTTTTTGGCTCTCCAGAGAATGCAGCAGAAGTGCTGCTAACCTTGTTTGATACTTAATTATAATATATAGGGAAACATTCCACGTGGGAAAAATATATCTAAAAACAAAGATGATGTGACTTACCAAACGAAAGTGCTGGCAGGTCGATAGACACACAAACATACACACAAAATTCAAGCTTTCACAACCAACGGTTGCTTCGTCAGGACATTTTCAAATGTCTGCTTGTGTCTGTGTATGTGTGGATGGATATGTGTGTGTGTGCGAGTGTATACCTGTCCTTTTTTCCCCATAAGGTAAGTCTTTCCACTCCCGGGATTGGAATGACTCCTTACCCTCTCCCTTAAAACCCACATCCTTTCGTCTTTCCCTCTCCTTCCCTCTTTCCTGATGAAGCAACCGTTGGTTGCGAAAGCTTGAATTTTGTATGTATGTTTGTGTGTCTATCGACCTGCCAGCACTTTCGTTTGGTAAGTCACATCATCTGTGTTTTTATATATATATATATATATATATATATATATATATATATATATATATATATATATATATATATATATATAAAAACTGTAACAGCTACTTCACCAGCAGGTGTGTATTGTGTGATGTTCTACATCTGTTGTAGAAGTTGACAGCCAGTCGCCTAGACCTCTTGTGGAGGTAGGGTATTCTGGCTACTTGATGAAGTTCCACCATAATCCCATGGTAGATGCAAATCAAGTTTGAGAGTTCGCTTTTGCGCTCTCTGTAGGTAACAGCTGCGACATCAAACACTGGCAGGGTAGTGTCATGTACAGAAAGACTTCAAGGTCCTGTGGGAATGTGGATATAGCTGGCATAGTGTAACCTATTGATTTTCCCTCAGCTCTTTGACATGTTGGTGCCTTATAAGTTAAGCAAGTAAATAAATAAAATCAATATAAGGAGCCTGTTGAGAGGGGCACCCTGGTACTTGGCCGTACTTCCCCATTTTACAGAGTCACAGGCTGTCTATCTAGCCATCTCGCTTAATGGATGTTTGGATTTTCGCTGCACTGAAACATAATCTCCATTTCCTCGACCAGGACACCAACTCGTAGTAGGTGGACTGAAGTAAGTGTTCATACTGTAATAGGATGACCGGAGCGGGTGGCGTGGTTGGGGTTGTAGGGCGAGGCTGGATAGAAGAAGGTGGATGTTTTTAGAAATCTTCTCTTTATTGCTGGTTCATCCTATACATTTTTCGGTAGCTCAACACCACCACTCGTGTCATGGTGGAGATGTGTTGATGCATGCAGCCCAGGGAACGCGACGCCGTGCTCGGTCAGCAGCTGCACAGGCGGTAGGAGGTTAGCAGCACGACATCTGGTCTAGCTCGCCTCCTGCAGACGTTGCAGCTCGTGACGACACCAGGAGTCACTGGTGCAGCAGTGGGCAACACCCTCCGCCGGCCAGTCCTCGGGGACACCATCAATGATGATGACGACGTAACAGTGACCGAATGGCCAATTGGTCAAACCGATGCCGACGCCCACCTCTGATGCCCTTAAATAGGGCAGACTGCTGCTGAATCCGCCGGTTATGTGGCGCCGTGTTTATTAGATTGTTCTCGATGTGTTGGGTAAGGCAACCACGCCACACGCGGCCCGCGCCTGTGTAATTCAGCTAATGCTGCGTTCTGGCTGCTGATGGCTGCCGCGCACATACACACATACCGACACTCGTTCCAAAAATGTGTCACCTGCATAATGCGCCGGCCAGCCTTAGTCCGCAGTCTGCCGTGGGGCTGGTGCATCGTGCACTGAAACACACTAAATCACAATTTCACACCACATTTCCTAAAAATAACCCCTTGTCCTCTACAATTCCATGTGCAAATAGCACTGTGTCGTTGATGCACAGCGCAAGGTGCAAAGTTGACACAATGGCAGATTCATTGTACCAGAGTGTAAAGAACGGTTGTTGTTGTTGTTGTTGTTGTTGTTGTTGTTGTGGTCTTCAGTCCTGAGACTGGTTTGATGCAGCTCTCCATGCTACTCTATCCTGTGCAAGCTTCTTCATCTCCCAGTACCTACTGCAACCTACTTCCTTCTGAATCTGTTTAGTGTATTCATCTCTTGGTCTCCCTCTACGATTTTTACCCTCCACGCTGCCCTCCAATACTAAATTGGTGATCCCTTCATGCCTTAGAATATGTCCTACCAACCGATCCCTTCTTCTAGTCAAGTTGTGCCACAAACTTCTCTTCTCCCAAGTCCTATTCAATACCTCAATTAGTTACATGATCTACCCACCTAATCTTCAGCATTCTTCTGTAGCACCACATTTCGAAAGCTTCTATTCTCTTCTTGTCCAAACTATTTATCGTCCACGTTTCACTTCCATACATGGCTACACTCCACACAAATACTTTCAGAAACAACTTCCTGACACTTAAATCTATACTCGATGTTAACAAAGTTCTCTTCTTCAGAAACACTTTCCTTGCCATTGCCAGTATACATTTTTTATTCTCTCTACTTCTAATATCATGAGTTATTTTGCTACCCAAATAGCAAAAGTGTCTCATTTCCTAATCTAATTCCCTCAGCATCACCCGACTTAATTCAACTGCATTCCTTTAACCTCATTTTGCTTTTGTTGATGTTTATCTTATATCCTCCTTTCAAGACACTGTCCATTCCATTCAGATGCTCTTCCAAGTCCTTTCCTGTCTCTGACAGAATTACGATGTCATCGGCGAACCTCAAAGTTTTTATTTCCTCTCCATAGATTTTAATTCCTACTCCGAATTTTTCTTTTGTTTCATTTACTGCTTGCTGAATATACGGATTGAATAACATCGGGGTTAGGCTACAACCCTATCTCACTCCCTTCCCATCCACTGCTTCCCTGTCATGCCACTCGACTCTTATAAGTGCCATCTGGTTTCTGTACAAATTGTAAATAGCCCTTCGCTCTCTGTATTTTACCCCTGCCACCTTCAAAATTTCAAAGGGAGTATTCCAATCAACATTGTCAAAAGCTTTCTCTAAGGCTACAAATGCTAAAAACGAAGGCTTGCCTTTTCCTTAATCTATTCTCTAAGATAAGTTGTAGGGTCAGTATTGCTTCAGGTGTTCCAACATTTCTACAGAATCCAAACTGATCTTCCCCAAGGTTGGCTTCTACCAGTTTTTCCATTCGTCTGTAAAGAATTCGTGTTAGTATTTTGTAGCCGTGGCTTATTAAACTGATAGTTCGGTAACTTTCAGATCTGTCAACACTTGCTTTTTTTGGGATGGGAATTATTATATTCTTCTTGAAGTCTGAGGGTATTTTGCCGGTCTCATACATATTGCTCACCAAATGGTAGAGTTTTGTCATGGCTGGCTCTCCCAAGGCTATCAGTAGTTCTAATGGAATGTTGTCAAAAAACTCTTCAAGCAGTATCATATCTCCCATTTAATCTTCTTCTACATCCTATTCCATTTCCATAATATTGACCTCAAGAACATCGCCCTTGTACAGACCCTCTATATATTCCCTCCACCTTTCTGCTTTCCCTTCTTTGCTTAGAACTGGGTTTCCATCTGAGCTCTTGATATTCATGCAAGTGGTTCTCTTTTCTCCAAAGGTCTCTTTAATTTTCCTGTAGGCAGTATCTATCTTAGCCCTAGTGAGATAAGCCTCTACATCCTTACATTTGTCCTCTATCCATCCCTGCTTAGCCATTTTGCACTTCCTGTCGATCTCATTTTTGAGACGTTTGTATTACTTTTTGCCTGCTTCATTTACTGCATTTTTGTAGCAGGGTATCTATAACAAACCAGGATGGTTGATCTAAATTTAAACAGTGTCTTGACTGTGTAATCAAGTGGTGACCTAATTTTGCTGTGGTATGCTAACTGACCTAAGTGTGTTAGTCAAGAGTGATGAATTCCACATGTGGGATTCTGAGAAACAAAAATTAAATTTTCAGTCCAACTCAAAATCAATAAAGGTGCACCCATCTATTCACCCTGTACCTTTATTCAAGTGTATAAAAAGCAGGAGCAAGAGAATTAAATAAATATCTTTCTCAGATGTTAAATATAGTTACCACAAGCATGTAGCCCCAATGTTTCTGAAAAATAAGTTTGCATGCCATACAGAAATCTATTGATAAATTCAGAAATTCTTGGGACACTATGTGTGAACGGATTAAGAACCTAGAAATAGGAACCTTATGAGTAATTCGGGACCATTGTAAAATGTCGTGTTGCACATGAAAAGAAAGCCACTTCCAAATTTTGTTACTGACCACAGTTATTGTACCCAAACCTGAGAAACGTATTTCTCCTGGAAAAGTTCATAGGAAATAGAGGGAGTAGACTTGAAGACTTACAGTTAATTTTTCCCTCTTTGGGTGTTTATTGGTTGTGTGATGGACTGGAGTGACCAAAAAACGTTATAGGATTCATGGTCTTGGTCACATTTTATTGGCACAGATAACTGGTTTTAGCTTTGCAGCCATCACCAGATCTGTAAGACGAAAAGAAATAAAGGTATTTCAGATTTTGAGAAACATGAACATGAACCTACTACAGAGAAACGAGTACGGTAAGTTTATTGCCTTATAAAGCAGCAACAAGGAGGACTTTTAGTCATTAACTGACATGGCTAACAATGTATGCAATGCTTAAATAATGCGTAACAGTATCGAATCTTGTCGCTGGTGAAAGGGTGGTGACAGACCTTCAAAAACTAATATTTATTGAGAATAATTAAAGGTCAGAGAGTGTGACTGTGAATTCAACTTTATAAGTGGATATCAATATCACCAGTCTCCTTCAAAAGGCAATTTGGCCTCATTTCAAGCAGTAACTAATTTAAATAGTTGTGAGATGAAGACATTTTGATAAAATATTAAATGACACTTTAAAACAAAACATTTATAACACCATAAAAGTATGACAATGCTGGAAGAATATGTCAAAACAATCACAGCACCCTGAAGTGAAGTAAAGAAGTTTCTGTAATAACAACTGACAACCTGCAAGGATTAAGAATGGATATCTATAGCAACACTAAATAAATACTGATACCTTCACACTCTCTCGCAGCATTTTATATACGGGGTGTTCGTTTTAACTGAAGACACTGAAATACCTCGAAAACTACACATTGGATCAAAAAAAGTTATAATTCCAATTTTTTTGACTCAGATGGGGACTTCCAATGATACCACACTCAACCTACCACCCCACCCCATGCTTGGGTAGCGGGGAGCAGTTCGAAATCTTCAATGGGATCCCTCGTTTTTTATTGCAGATTACGATTCTATACCAAAATCTACATGCGATTTGTCTAAAGTATTTTCTTCCTATCGTCACAGAAAGCACTATAATAGGAGGAATAGAAATGGGTACACAATGCTAATTTGCGACATGCTGCTCAGTAGTTCTTGAATATGCAATGGCACATGGGCCTCCATCTCCATGCTGCGAGGGTAGGGCAGACAGTATTTCATAACTTCTAATTGGAAACACCATTTTCAACATTGCATTCCTTCAACATATCAAACAAGGTACTACTCAATGGGTCATCATGGCTGAGTTGTGAACTATTACGTATAACAACAGGCAGAACACTGTGACTGGAGACCAGATATTGTGCACACATAGAACAGATAGCGGCTCTAAACATTACAGTACTTGCACAGTGTTTACTGCTTGCACACCTACCTATTATTTGGAAAACAAAAGTGCAATTGGACGATGAATATTGCAACCACAGAAGAAAAAATTGAAATGATCCTGATTTAGGGAGAATGTTTTCCAGAGGAAGCTCGCTCTCGTTCATTCTTTGACGCGCTTGTGAACGTCTTTTTGTCTGACAGCAGCGTAGAGACCAGCAAAAGGAAATGAAGCAAATGTATTACAGGAAAAGCTATTGAAACAGCTGTATTAGTGGCAGTGAACCACGACCCAAGGATAAGCACCCGGCAGTAACACGGCGATTCTAGTATGTCTGTAGGTAGTATTGTCACAATACCACTTCGTCACAAGTATCATCCACAGAACATGTCACTGCATCAAAAAATTCATGGCGCTGATTTACATGACTGGGTAGTGTTTTGTGAATGGACACATCAACAAATGTAAACGACCCCCGAGTTCTTCGCTGATGTACTGTTTTCCAATGAGTTTACGTTCACAGACCATGGTAGCGTTAACTGGCATAACAAACATTACTGCAGTGGAGAAAATCCCCACTGGTTACGATACGTTGACCATCAATGTCCCTGGTCAGTGAACATATGTGTGGCATAATGGGATACGAACTTATTGGTCCATATTTTATCGACGGCACCTTCAATAGACGCAAATATCGAACGTTTTTGGAACAGGAACTACCGGTGTTACTGCCGGATGTTGCCCTGGATGTTTGACAACATATGTTGTTTTAACATGATGATTACGCAATTGAAGCATGGGAGATAATTAGACCGTTATTACACTGGTCTGTGGATAGAAAGAGATAGCCTTATTAATTGGTCACTAGATCGCTGGATTTGACGCAGCCGAATTTCTTTTTGTGGTGATTTGCGAACGATAAGATGTACCAGTAAGTGCCAACAGACCGTGAAGACATCGTGGACCGTATCAGAAACGCCTGTGCTGACATTCCCTCAGATATGCTTCTACCCTCTGTATGGTCATTTGGAAGGTGGGACATGAAATGGATTGAAGTTGGCGGTACTATGTTTAAAAGCTATCAAATACTGGCTTGTCCTAGCCTCGCAGCATGGAGGTGGGGTCCCACATGCTTTTGGCTATTCAAGGACCATTGAGCAGCATTTCGTAAATTAGGATTGTGTATGCATTTCTGTTCCTCCAATTACAGTGCCATTTGTGGCGAAACGAAGAAAGTGCTTCAGGCAAAACAAATGTAGACTTTTCCGTGTTGTTGTTGTTGTTGTTGTCTTCAGTCCTGAGACTGGTTTGATGCAGCTCTCCATGCTACTCTATCCTGTACAAGCTTCTTCATCTCCCAGTACCTACTGCAACCTACATCCTTCTGAATCTGTTTAGTGTATTCATCTCTTGGTCTCCCTCTACGATTTTTACCCTCCACACTGCCTTCCAATACTAAATTGGTGATCCCTTGATGCCTCAGAACATGTCCTACCAACCGATCCCTTCTTCTAGTCAAGTTGTGCCACAAATTTCTCTTCTCCCCAGTCCTATTCAATACCTCCTCATTAGTTATATGATCTACCCGTCTAATCTTCAGCATTCTTCTGTAGCACCGCATTTCGAAAGCTTCTATTCTCTTCTTGTCCAGACTAGTTATCATCCATGTTTCACTTCCATACATGGCTACGCTCCATACAAATGCTTTCAGAAACGACTTCCTGACGCTTAAATCTATACTCGATGTTAACAAATTTCTCTTCTTCAGAAACGCATTCCTTGGCATTGCCAGTCTACATTTGATATCCTCTCTACTTCGACCATCATCAGTTATTTTGCTCCCCAAATAGCAAAACTTCTTTACTACTTCAAGTGTCTCATTTCCTAATCTAATTCCCTCAGCATTACCCTGTATCCTCCCCCTCACTTATCGACCTTAATGACAGTGAAAAATTAAACCGCGTGTACCTAATGGAAATTTGGGAAAAGCAATCGTCACCGAAGTTAATTTGTCGGTAAAGAGGAAGGAAAGGGTTACATCTAAATGAAAGGAAAAATGCAAATGAAACTGGTGGAAATTAATTTTGAAAAGGGGTAAAGTTAATAAAGAAAGTAAATGTGCGGCCGTTACGTTAACAATTAACTAGCGGTAATTAGATATTTGAGATTTGGGGGAAATTACGGTCGCCAGTCCTAAGGACAATTACTATAGTAACTGAAAAAGAAAGGTTATTACACATATAATTAGCACTAGAAGCGTGGCAACTGAAGGTTGACACGTGTAGTGTGAAAATTGAAAGTTTGTCAGAAGTAATAAATTTCCCTACACTCTGACTTAATTTAGCAAAAGAATTAATAAAACCGGAAAATCGAAAGTTAATTTAGTAACTGAAGTTAATAGTGAGCTTTCTTTCTGTAGCACATCGAAATTCAGTAAAATACGGTTAGTCTTGGACTACCTCAACAATCATTTCAAAAGCTACTTGAATCTACGCAATTTAGAAATAAGAGATTTAACTTTGAACTTGAATAAAATGATTCTGAACAATTAACAATAGTAAAATTTAGTACATACCAAGATGAGCTGCAGTCACAGGTAAGCTAAAATATGGTAACAAAACTCGCACTCTTAATTTGTGCTTGTGTAATCTAAATATTGTAGCCAGCTATGAATACCTTAACTGAACTTTGAAATTAAAGCAGTGAAATCGAATGGTGCTGGCGTTTGAATTTCAACGACACTCGGGCTCATTCCGGAAAAGGAAGGGACCCTGCTTGGTAATGCAATTGGGACAATGAGCAACAAAGGTTCATGCTACGTTGCTGTAATTTAGTTATGAAAATGGAACAGTTTGAAAAGCTGAGGTCTGCCATACAGTTCTAAAACTTTACGTGCTTCCAGTCTTCTTTGTTGGCTGATTGAAGGTTTGAAGCCGTCGATCGAGGAGGTGGCGACAGTCACTCATTGTCGGCCGTCGCTGTTGCAGAAGCTGGATGTTGGCGCGCCTTCTTCTCGACACGGTCACCAGGCGAAAAGGTCTCTTGATGTGCGCCAGCTAATGCTTCGCGTCCGCGACACCGTGTCAGAAACCATCATGGCAAGTCGTGCGCAATTACATGCTGCCCAACCCCGAAAGCGCGGCAACTCGCGGGAGCGTCACACAACACACCTGCTCCACTGCACCACCCTAGCCAGACTCTCCCTCTGCCCGCGCTCCACGCGACAGAGTTAACACTACCAAAGATCCTAAACACTTTGGTTCTCCACACGACCTATCGATGTATTCGTTCGATAGCATAGTTTTCCCTAGGCCAGACCCAGCGTATAAATACAAATAATATTCACAAAACAAACCAATTATAAATCGACATAAATGCATATATATACAAATAGTAAAACAATTACAATATACAAAGACACAGAAATGTTATATCTTCAGGTAACAAAATAAGGAAAAAAATTGGCAGTGCAATAAATGGAAATAGGAGGATATGCATTTCCAGCGTTACACGTGCCCCACATTGTCTGAGGATGTTCGTGTAACCTAAACAGACTCAGAAAATGTCCCAAAAAGGAAAAAAAAAAACAGCGGAAATGCATATGCTCAAAACATCAAGAAATTTAGCATTAGGCTAATTAACCATAAACCAATTTTTAGACCATAATAATTGAGTGGGGACACTCCTAATCTTATTCCACTCTGTCATCTTACACAAAAGAAACCAGGTTGACAACATATTAAAATTCATAGAAAACATAGAAAATGGTTTAGCTATTCAAAAAATCAAAATTCTTAAAAGTATCAAGAAATGTACTACTATTTACAAAATTAATCGGAGTGCATGGTCATAAAAAACAGGTATATCAAAATACGCAAATTAATAATTAATTACATAGAATACACATTTTATATAACCTTTTCATAATTAATATTCTCGCCATGAGAGTCCACTTAACGCTAAACAAGAAAATAATATACAGCAGATCGATAAAAACATAACTATTGACAACAGAATTCTTTCACATCAGCTGTCCGGGAAGAAAAACAACTCCGCCTTCCGTACCCGCAAGTACAAAGAATGCCGACAGCGGCACAAGAGCCAACAGCGGCTCCACCTCGCCAATATTGTTGCGTCCGCCTGTGCAGCACGCTTGATCTCACTCGCCTGTGTAACGGCATTTCCAGAACGTCCGTTTCACTGAATTATTTCGGAAAAACTCACTCCCGAGTAATCTCAAGGAGTCCATTAACACTATCACAGTGGATAACTCAACACTAGCCGTCATCATACGCATGTACTAGTCTGAAACTTAAAACAGCGTCTAAGTACATCGGCAATGACTAGTAAATCACATATTTATGAAATCTTACAGCTAGTTACAAAATCATATTTACATTCCTTAATCTACTGTGACTCAGCTGAAAATTTAAAATAGCAGCTTGGATTTTTCAAATGGTTAAGTATCAGTTACTCTTAAATCATTTAATCAAAATTAATTACATATTAATTACAACTTCTTTAATGTCCTCTTGGTCAGGCAAAAGCATGGCAATCTGGCAAATCGTTAAATATTACACTCTATATTTACATACTGTACAAATTACCCTTCTGTGGTATTAATCAATCCTAGGTTGGTACAATTTCAAGTCCACAATGTTCCGTATACCTAATAGTTTTCCAGAGCTTGGATACTCTAAGCAAAAAACATTTGTGTGAGGTATACCAATGGCTTTATATGGTCCATTATACACAAACTTAAATTTAGAGATTTCATTGTCTATTTCGCACGATTTCTCATGAGCTTTTACAAGTACTAAGTCTCCGATTGCAAACTTAGCAAAACGCGCTTTAGCGTCATGACGATGTATGCGAACATCGGCTTTTAGCTTCATTATTTCTCGCAAACGATCTTTTTTCACACCAATACTAATGTCAATCCGTGGAGGGAATTTGATTATCTCTTCCACTAAACTTTTACTTCTGTCATCTAACAGGATTTCCTCTGGAGAAAATCCCGTCGATTCATGTCTCAAGGTGTTCATAATTCTCTCAAATACTGCTACATATTTGCCCCATGCCCTATGGTTGTGATGGCAATAGGTACGGCAAAGTCGGCCTAGCTCGCGCATATACCTCGCTGCGGGATTCCCAGCTGGACGATAAGCTGAAATATGGATCACCTCGACCCCATTACTTTCCATGCCTTCATTCCACAACTTAGAAGTAAATTGTGCCCCATTGTCTGATAGAATCGCCTTGGGCTTACCAATATGAACAAAATAATCGTTCACAAGCTTGCTATAGACCGCTTTGGCTGTAGCTTTCCTAATCGGGTATAGCTTGATGAACTTGGAAAAAGCTTCTAGCACTACTAAAATGTAGGCAAAGTTTCCTGATGACTTGGGCAAAGGTCCGTACAAGTCCACACACAGTAATTCAAAGGTGACGTTAGGCCTTATACTTTGCATAGGACCACGACTCGTACAGTTGGTAACCTTCACCTTCTGACATAAATCGCAAGTTTTCACTCTGTCAGTAACGCGTTTTAACATGTTGTTAAAATGCACTACTTCACTCAGCTTTTCCATACATTTCTTTGGTCCACAGTGACCATACGCCAAATGGTAGTAGTCTATTATTTCCGTGACGAATTTGGTGGGCCAGCATACCCGCCAAATATTACTATCTTCACCCTTACGTATGTACAAGATATGATCGTATATCTTGTAATACTTCCTTAATTTCTCTCCTTCTGGACTCCTTTCGTCATATCGGGTTTTCACCATATTTAAACAACCATCCTCGTTCTGATGACGACGTAGATTCTTACAGAAGTTCACTATTAATTTGCGTCCCTCAACTTCTTTAAAATAGTGTAATTTGACCACTCCATCTGACTCATCTTTCAATACATCGTGATTAGACTCGGGCAACCGCGACAGCGCATCCCCTACGCAATTGTCCGTCCCTTTTACGTAACAGATGTCATAGTTAAATTGCTGTAAATACAGCGACCACCTAGTCAGTCTTTCGTGAAGTAGTTTACAATCCTTCAGATACGTGAGCACCTTATGGTCCGTATGAATAATCACCTAACGGTCCCATAGGTAACCCTTGAACTTCTTGAATCCCCACACGATAGCGAGACACTCTTTCTCAGAAATCGTGTAGTTTCGCTCACTTTTTGATAAAGATCGACTCGCGAACGCTATCGTCCGGTGTTCCTTATCCTCTCCTTTACCAACTTCTTGGAACAGTTCTACCCCCACCCGTAATTCGACGAATCCGTTCCCAGATGGAAGGGTAGCGATGAATCAGGATGAAATAGTATGTTAGATCTTAACAACTCGTCTTTTAATCTCTCGAAAGCGGCCTGACACCCGTCAGTCCACACAAACAGAACATTTTTGCGTAAGAGGTTATTCAAATTTTCATCATTAAACACTTGTCCTTTTACAAATTTACGGTAAAATCCTGTGGGCCCTAGAAAACTTTTTAACTGTTTCCTAGACTTGGGTGGAGGACAATTCCTTATTGCCTCTAGTTTCTCTGGGCCTTTCGTAATACCAGCAGTGGTAATCACATGCCCTAAAAATTTCAGTTCCTGCATCACAAATTCGCATTTCTTTAGCTTTAGAGTCATTCCTCCATGGCGCAATGCTCTAAAAACTTCATCTGACAGGTCACAATGGTCATGCCAAGTGGCATTGGTCAACAATAGGTCGTCAACATATACAGTTAATCTTGAACTCAAAGCCGGTCCTAGCACTTTATCTAGGGCCCTGATGAATACGGACACAGATGTATTAAGTCCAAACGGCAGTACTCTATACTGATAACACCTGCCCGCGAACAAGAAGGCGGTGTATGGCCTAGATTCTTCTTCGAGTTCTATTTGCCAGTAGCTAGCCATCAGATCAAGGCTAGTCATGAACTTAACGTCATGAAAACGTTGCAAAATCTCCTCCATACTCTCTGGTCTGTCTGTTTCGCGTTGAACGACCCTATTCAACGTGTGTGCATCAATGACAATACGCACACTACCATCCCGTTTTGCTACAATGACCAAACCGTTATTGTATGGACTCGTACTTCTTTCAATCACTCCCCTTTCGATCATCTTATCTATCTCCCGTTGCACTGCTTCCTTTTTGGACAGTGGTATAGCATACGGTCTCACGAAGAATGGTTCGTGTAGAATTACATGCAACTTGCATTTATATCCTTCCACAAGTCCCGGTTTGTCTGAAAACACACTCTTATTCCTCATTATCACTTCATACAGGCCTCGTCTTTGTTCGTGTGTTACGTTTGACACACCGCCTACAATACTTTCCAATTCACTTTCTACACTATTGTCAATGCCAAGATTCCTCACATTACAGTAGTTCAAATTCATACCTACGTCAATACCATCTGGCCAGTTAACAATGTGTATAGGCTGGTATTGCCTATGCACACCGTCTCCTGCCTCGTCAAAACTAACTACTATTGTTTTATCTTGTGACGTATATGTCAAAGTTTTGCTTTCGCAATTAATCACTGCACGGTACTTTGATAGCCAATCTAACCCGATAATTACTTCCGTAGTAAGTCTGGCACGACGACAAACTCTTGTTCAAATCGTGCCCCACATATCTCGAAGTTGACAAAAATCTGTTTTGTGAGCGGTTTACTGGCCTTCCCAGTAGCACCGATAATTTTCACTCCTGTTACTGGCATAACTACGATGCCAGGTCTGTCTTTCAGTAACTCAAATATTTTCCCAGATACAGCACTCAATTCTGCACCGGTGTCAATCAACACGTTTAGTTGTAGGTCGTGCATATTAACAGACACTACTATCTGTCTACACTTGTCCTCGACTGTTTCTTTATTTTCCCACAGTAAATCCTCGTCTATATCCAGGTCATTCCAGAAAAAACCATCTGGCTTTGATCCTAAATCCGGCTTATCTGGCGGCCTTTTCAGCCTCTGTTCACATACAGTTTTAATTTCAACACGGTTGTCCCGAGGCTTAGTCTGTAGCTTCGCCTCCAATACCGAAACCTTTTCCTGTAACTCGTCAACTAGTGAGTGTTGCTTTGCTATCAATTCATTAATTGTCACCTTCGTTGATTCCTCTTTGGTCAGATTGATCTCATCTGCCAATCTACCTGGAGGAATGTGCCCAGTAGTATCTGCAATTACTTCCTCTAGATCTGCGCAACCCACACTGCTATCGTCTGACCGTATAATGTCAGCTCTAACCTCATACACGCTGTAATCTACGTGCTTTTCTACCAATCGTGTCCGGCTATCACTAAAATTCTCGTAATCTTTCTCCTCAATACTTCCGCAATGTTTAAACTGGAGTTTAAAGTCGGATGGGTCGGCCACTTCTAACACTATAACTTTCGGTAAAGTCTGTCGGTCAGGGCCAGAACTTCCCGTTACTACTTCAACATCCAACTCCTGCGGGACGAAACACGACGAATCTTGCTCGTGCTCCCCATTAACATCAACTATTTCTGGTAAAGTCTGCCGGTTGGGGCCAGAACTTTCTATCACTTCACAAACACTATCTTCCTGCGGGACGAGACGCGGCAAATCTTGCCCGCGCTCCCCATAAACACTTCTCCCGTACAGGCCCCTATGATTAGTTAGTCGTATAAGCGACCGAACTGCCTTAACCAGACCTCATCCCTCTCTGCATCCCCTCGCTCGATGACGGACGTGTTATCCGACATCTGATCTTCTCTCAACAATTGCGAATCATTCTTAAACTCAATTTCCAGTTCCGCTGTGGGTGTTACAGCTGCCACTTTATAATCGATTCCCGGAACACTACTTAAATTGTTCTCACTGACAGTGAATGTATTTTCTACTGCCGTGTCTACAGCTGATCTACTACTTGTGGGCGCACTCCTTTCTCGTAACACTGGCACACTCTCCCGCCGTTGATTATTCCATACGGAATTTTCATAACGACGACACCTCGGTTTTCTACTGTTATTGGGCCGCCAAAATTTCTCCACGCCCGGTCGGCCCCTCACCGGCGCGGCTAACGGTTTCCCTGTCTCGTCCCAGCAGATACGCTCCCCTGCTGCTGAGGCGGCTGATCACACTCTCTGGCGTTATTACTATTCTGCGAAGCCCGTATCATGCTAGTATGACACTGGTTTCCGTCATTCCTGTTATTATTTGCATTGTACCGATTGTCATTACGGCCCGAACCACTATTGTTATTGCTGCTAAGAAATTCGGTATGCATTATTCCCATAGTTATCATTGTTGTGGTTGCTGTGGTACCCGTTGTTGTTACCATGGCCTCTACCAGTATCGCGATTATTGCGCCAATTATCCTCGTCCTCAACTCTTTCCAGGAAATCATTGATTGTCCTGTAATTGCTTCCTACGTAGCGTTTTGTATCATCTGGAAGCTTCTTGTAGAGTTCCCAGACTATTTCGGATTCCGTGAGGCGATCACGCAAATATTCCAACTTGCGGATCCAGCCCTCACAAAACTCCTTCATCGAGCCGCGCGAATTCGCATCGAAAGGCCTCGATACGACAAATTCGCGCCAGACACTTTGCTGTTTTTGCTCTGACCAGTATTCAGCCAGAAACAAATTTTTAAACTCATCAAAAGTCAGGTTCGTAATGTTGAGGTTTAAGCCCAGACGCTTGGCATCACCAGCCAACACATCAATAACCGCATTAATTTTTCTCTCATTAGTCCATGATCTGGGTAAAACTCTTTCACAATTTTTAATGAAATCCGTCGGGTGTATACCGCCTTTTTTCAAGGGGTCGAACCGCTCCTCTTTCGTCAACAATTCCGAACTATGTGCACAGATTGGCACATAGCTCTGTTTTTCGTCAAGTTTCTTTTCTAATTCTGACACTCTCGTAATTACTTGGCAAGTGGTTGTCGCAAGCGTTTCTACTTCCCTTTTTTTTTCTTCGCAGGTATTAGCCTGCTTTCTCACTTTGGTATTTACTTCGGGTACTAAAGCCTTTAAAGTTTCCACCTTCTTTTGATCCTCTTTTTTCACTAATTGAATTTGTTCCGTCACCTTATTCTCGATGATCGGAGCAACTGCTTCTCCTACACTTTTCTCGATTCTGCTAATTTCGGAATAAAAACTTGTGTTTATGCTCGCAATTTCCGCCTGAACGCCTATCATTTCCTGTTTAAGATGACCGATTTCGGTATTAATCACAACAATATCTCTTCGATTTTATCAACTTTTGTGTTAACAACTCCAACATTGTTGTTAACAACATTAATAGCTTTGTTCTGATTGTCTAGCTTCCGTTCAATTTTTTCAGACTGAGCTTCTTGCTTGGCAGCCCGAGCTTCTTGCTTGGCAGCCTGAGCTTTAATTTCTGCCGATTGACTCTTGATTTCGTTAATCAAAACGTTCAATAAATCAGTTAAATTCCCGGAAACTACCGGTTTTACATCCGTAGCGGCTTCCTCTTTAATTGTCCCCCCGTATTCGTCATCAAGGGATTCAGATTTGATTTTCACTTCCGATTCCGAAACATTTTCTAAAGTTTGGAATTCCATTTCTGCTCTTTGTTGCGTTTCGGCGGTCGCGTCTTTCATGCTAGCCGCCTGCCCCTGAACAATGGGTACCACGGTGAACGTTTCCCACTGTTCGACCGATTGTTCCGTATCCAAGTCTACCAAATTTTGGTAATTGTTACCTTCACTCGTTTTAATAATTTTCAATATAAATGCCAGATCTCAAATCTAATTAGGATTCCTCACACTAATATTCTCGCTGATGTATCGACCATTTCGTAACCAGTACCTTGTTACGAGATTTGCACAATGCAAAATTCGTGTCCAGAACAACCTCAAATCCGAAGACTGTCCTGTCACCAGGTCGCCACGTGTAACCTCCCCCTCACTTATCGACCTTGGTGACAGTGAAAAATTAAACCGCGTGTACCTAATGGAAATTTGGGAAAAGCAATCGTCACTGACGTTAATTTGTCGGTAAAGAGGGAGGAAAGGGTTACATCTAAATGAAAGGAAAAATGCAAATGAAACTGGTGGAAATTAATTTTGAAAAGGGGTAAAGTTAATAAAGAAAGTAAATGTGCGGCCGTTACGTTAACAATTAACTAGCGGTAATTAGATATTTGAGATTTGGGGGAAATTACGGTCGCCAGTCCTAAGGACAATTACTATAGTAACTGAAAAAGAAAGGTTATTACACATATAATTAGCACTAGAAGCGTGGCAACTGAAGGTTGACACGTGTAGTGTGAAAACTGAAAGTTTGTCAGAAGTAATAAATTTCCCTACACTCTGACTTAATTTAGCAAAAGAATTAATAAAACCGGAAAATCGAAAGTTAATTTAGTGACTGAAGTTAATAGTGAGCTTTCTTTCTGGAGCACATCGAAATTCAGTAAAATACGGTTAGTCTTGGACTACCTCAACAATCATTTCAAAAGCTACTTGAATCTACACAATTTAGAAATAAGAGATTTAACTTTGAACTTGAATAAAATGATTCTGAACAATTAACAATAGTAAAATTTAGTACATACCAAGCTGAGCTGCAGTCACACGTAAGCTAAAATACGGTAACAACACTCGCACTCTTAATTTGTGCTTGTGTAATCTAAATAGTGTAGCCAGCTATGAATACCTTAACTGAGCTTTGAAATTAAAGCAGTGAAATCGAATGGTGCTGGCGTTTGAATTCCGGAAAAGGAAGGGACCCTGCTTGGTAATGCAATTGGGACAATGAGCAACAATGGTTCATGCTACGTTGCTGTAATTTAGTTATGAAAATGGAACAGTTTGAAAAGCTGAGGTCTGCCATACAGTTCTAAAACTTTACGTGCTTCCAGTCTTCTTTGTTGGCTGATTGAAGGTTTGAAGCCGTCGATCGAGGAGGTGGCGACAGTCACTCATTGTCGGCCGTCGCTGTTGCAGAAGCTGGATGTTGGCGCGCCTTCTTCTCGACACGGTCACCAGGCGAAACGGGCTCTTGATGTGCGCCAGCTAATGCTTCCCGTCCGCGACACCGTGTCAGAAACTATCATGGCAAGTCGAGCGCAATTACATGCTGCCCAACCCCGAAAGCGCGGCAACTCGCGGGAGCGTCACACAATACACCTGCTCCACTGCACCACCCCAGCCAGACTCTCCCTCTGCCCGCGCTCCACGCGACAGAGTTAACACTACCAAAGATCCTAAACACTTTGGTTCTCCACACGACCTATCGATGTATTCGTTCGATAGCATAGTTTTCCCTAGACCAGACCCAGCGTATAAATACAAATAATATTCACAAAACAAACCAATTACAAATCGACATAAATGCATGTATATACAAATAGTAAAACAATTACAATATATAAAGACACAGAAATGTTATATCTTCAGGTAACAAAATAAGGGAAAAAATTGGCACTGCAATAAATGGAAATAGTAGGATATGCATTTCCGGCGTTACAACCCGACTTAATTCGACTACATTCCATTATCCTCGTTTTGCTTTTGTTGATGTTCATCTTATACCGTCCTTTCATGACACTGTCCATTCCGTTCAACTGCTCTTCCAAGTCCATTGCTGTCTCTGACAGAATTACAATGTCATCGGCGAACCTCAAAGTTTTTATTTCTTCTCCGTGGATTTTAATACCTACTCCGAATTTTTGTTTCCTTCACTGCTTGCTCAATATACAGATTGAATAACATCGGAGAGAAGCTACAACCCTGTCTCACTCCCTTCCCAACCACTGCTTCCCCATCATGCCCCTCGACTCTTATAACTGCCATCTGGTTTCCGTGCAAATTGGAAGTAGCCTTTTGCTGCCTGTATTTTACCCCTACCACCTTCAGAATTTGAAAGAGAGTATTCCAGTCAACATTGTCAAAAGCTTTCTCTAAGTCTACAAATGCTAGAAACGTAGGTTTACCTTTCCTTAATCTAGCTTCTAAGATAAGTCGTAGGGTCAGTATTGCCTCACGTGTTCCAATATTCTACGGAATCCAAACTGATCTTCCCCGAGGTCAGCTTCTACCAGTTTTTCCATTTGTCTGTAGAGAATACGCGTTAGTATTTTGCATCTGAGACTTATTAAACAGATAGTTCGGTAATTTTCACATCTGTCAGCACCTGCCTTCTTTGGGATTGGAATTATTATATTCTTCTTGAAGTCTGAGGGTATTTCGCCTGTCTCATACATCTTGCTTACCAGATGGTAGAGTTTTGTCAGGACTGGCTCTCCCAAGGCCGTCAGTAGTTCTAATGGAATGTTGTCTACTCCTGGGGCCTTGTTTCGACTCAGGTCTTTCAGTGCTCTGTCAAACTCTTCACGCAGTACCTCCCATTTCATCTTCATCTACATCCTCTTCCATTTCCATAATATTGTCCTCAAGTACATTGCCTTTGTGTAGACCCTCTATATACTCCTTCCACCTTTCTGCTTTCCCATCTTTGCTTAGAACTGAGTTTCCATCTGAGCTCTTGATATTCATACAAGTGGTTCTCTTTTCTCCAAAGGTCTCTTTAATTTTCCTGTAGGCAGTATCTATCTTACCCCTAGTGAGATAAGCCTCTACATCCTTACATTTGTCCCCTAGCCATCCCTGCTTAGCCATTTTGCACTTCCTGTCGATCTCATTTTTGAGACATTTCTGTTCCTTTTTGTCTGCTTCATTTACTGCATTTTTATATTTCCTCCTTTCATCAATTAAATTCAATATTTCTTCTGTTACCCAAGGATTTCTATGAGTCCTCGTCTTTTAACCTACTAGGTCCTCTGCTGCCTTCACTACTTTATCTCTCAAAGCTACCCATTCTTCTTCTACTGTATTTCTTTTCCCCATTCCTGTCAATTGTTCCCTTATGCTCTCCCTGAAACTCTGTACAACCTCTGGTTTAGTCAGTTTATCCAGGTCACATCTCCTTAAATTCCCACCTTTTTTCAGTTTCTTCAGTTTCAATCTACAGTTCATAACCAATAGATTGTGGTCAGAGCCCACATCTGCCCCTGGAAATGTCTTACAATTTAAAACCTAGTTCCTAAATCTCTGTCTTACCATTATATAATCTATCTGAAACCTGTCAGTATCTCAAGGCTTCTTCCATGTATACAACCTTCTTTTATGATTCTTGAACCAAGTGTTAGCTATGATTAAGTTGTGCTCTGTGCAAAATTCTATCAGGCGGCTCCCTCTTTCATTTCTTAGCCCCAATCCATATTCACCTACTACATTTCCTTCTCTCCCTTTTCCTACTACCGAATTCCAGTCACCCATGACAATTAAATTTTCGTCTTCCTTCACAATCTGAATAATTTCTTTTATTTCCTCATACATTTCTTCAATTTCTTCGTCATCTGCAGAGCGAGTTGGCATATAAACTTGTACTGCTGTAGTAGGCGTGGGCTTCGTGTCTATCTTGGCCACAATAATGCGTTCACTATGCTGTTTGTAGTAGCTTACCCGCACACCTATTTTTTTTAATCATTATTAAACCGTCTCCTGCATTACCCTTATTTGATTTTGTATTTATAACTCTGTATTCGCCTGACCAAAAGTCTTGTTCCTCCTGCCAGCGAACTTCAGTTATTCCTACTATATCTAACTTTAACCTATCCATTTCCCTTTTTATATTTTCTAACCTACCTGCTCGATTAAGGGATCTGACATTCCACACTCTGATCCGTAGAACGCCAGTTTTCTTTCTCCTGATAAGGACGTCCTCCTGAGTATTCCCCGCCTGGAGATCCGAATGGGGGACTTTTCCATAGAATCGTAAAATGCAATAAAAATGGGTGTGCCTATTGATGATTTCACAGGTGCCAACACCACCCAAGCGCATGTGGGGTGTGGGTTCGAGTGTGGTATCATTCGATGTCCCCCTCTAAGTCAAACCGAATCGGAACCATAACTTTTTTTGATTCAGTTTGTAGTTTTCGAGATATTTCAGTGTCTTCAGTTTAAATGAACACCCTGTATGTGATGAGATAACATTATGCCAATAATTTCCTTCATAATCTGTAACTCTGCAAACTGTCTGATGGTTGGTTTGTAATGCGCTCTAATTTCCTTCTAATTAACTAGTTGACATGTATAATGATACATTGTCTCTATGTGTTCTCATCATGCTTGAAATTAATAAATTTGATAGCACTTTGGTTATCTATTTGCAAAGTAGGAAGTGAGGATTCATCGACAGCTGTAATTTCTGTCAGAAGACAGTCTAACCACATAAATGACTTGAAAGCTTCACCTGCAGCCATGAACAAAGAGCAACTAATAGTAATTTACGTTTTCACACAACTGACCCTATATGAAATTTAAGTACAATGTCACTTGTTGATCATCTTGTGCCTCTGTCTCCCCCATGATCAGTCTCACAAAAAGTTTTAGCATTACAGTCTTCATACTTCTGAAACTTAAAGTCATGTCTAATTACTGTTAATTTAAGATACAGGTACCTGAGTATTCGTTTGAGCAATGCAAAATGCACTTATGTTATGAGTCTTGATCTCTCAGTGCAACACTAACAGCATATCATAAATCTAATTTTGTATCTTGCGTTAAATACATGGAATTTCCAACTATTCTTCGATAGAGTTTAGTACTTCATGCAGTGGCTACCCCAGTAAACATGATGGTCCAATGGATGAAAATAATGGTTTCGTAACCATCACACCACATGACTGTAAAATTTATTTGAATGCAATTGTCAAATATCTTGATTTGTAAGCCCAGGTAGTAATAAACCTTTTCTACAGTGATTTGGAAATGTGTACCCAACTGTTCAGCAAACTGAGTTGTTGCATCAACTGAACTCATAGCCAAGACATCACTAAAATAAAACAGCAGTACTAGGTTTTGACCATAGAACATACATGAACAGCTCTGCCGCAAATTACATTCAGTAACAAATTTAATAAGATATTTGTACAAGCATTTTGAGCCTTGGTTTAAACCATACAGACTTTTCAGCAATTTATATACATGTCCTGTACCATCACAAAGGCCCTCTGGATGTACATGTAGATTTTCCCCTTCAAAATATCATTGAGAAGTGCTATCCTTACATCTAATTGCCTTGTACACAAATCGCATTAAATTGCAACACTCAGCATGGTTCTCATTGTCTCGAATCTACTACAGAGCTAAATGTATCAACACAATCTATTATAAAATGTTGAGTATATCCTTTAGCCACCAATGGAACCTTTCACTATTTGCATTTCGTTTTGTAGCAAAATCCCTTTGATTTTCAACCACCGTATTTGTTTTAATTTTGTAAGCTAATTCCCACATTTTATTTCGATTCAGAGCATTTATTTCTTCCTACATTGTTTCTTCCATTCTTCAGACTTTTCTGAGTACACAGCTTCTTTCTTGTTCCTTGGTATCTCCCAAAGAAGGGTCATTTGCGGTTGACAGGTGGAATCTCCAAAGTATTTATTTATTTATTATTTATTTATTTTCGTGTTCCATAGATCCTTGATGTGAGAGTATCACTGGGATGTAGAATGTGTCAGGTTGTTACAGCAATAACAATATCTAAATGATCATGAGGCTTACAAACCAAATCATATACAAACAGATACATAAGGTTCAAGTGTTTAAACAGATTATAGTAGTAATAATGATTACACAAGCAAATTGTAAGTATTATATTCTAATACATATAAAAAAGCATTCTGTCAATTAATATGCCAGTACTAGACAGTCGGTTCTTTCGGGAATGCTTAAAATTAAACACATTGTACTAATTATTACATGCTGTCAAAAAATTCTTGTAAAAACAGAAAAACTATTCAAAAGATAAAGTTTCAGCTGTTTTTTAATTTAATCATTTCCCCAATGACTGATTTAACATGAAATGGAAGTTTATTGTATACATTTATGCTTGAATAATGTACTCCTTTCTATACCATGCTGTGATTTTTTATATCTTTGTGAAGATTATGTTTACTTCTTGTTCATGACCATGAAAGTCAAGATTTGTTTTGTAAACTGTACGACTACTGTTCACGAAACTCCTTAGTGAAAAATTGTACTGAGATGGCATGATGAGGATCCCGAGCTATTTGAATAATTTACCTGCAAGAGCATCTGGGGTACACTCTAGCTATAACTTCAATGACACTTTTCTGTGCAATAAAGACTTTGTTTATTTGTGACTGATTACTCCAAAATATGATGCTATATGTCATAAGTGAATGGAAATATCCTAGGTATGCAGTTTTAATTGTTTCCAAGTCACAAACAGATGAAATTGAATGAAAGGCAAACGCTGCTTAATTCAGTCTTTTACATAGGTCCTTAATGTGAACTGACCAGTTTATATTGTTGTTTATGTGTAATCCCAGAATGCCAGGAATTTCGAAGAATCAGCTCTCAATATTTCTTGGTCACCACATTTTATTTCAATATTTTCCTGTTTTTTACTTGCTGTTTGAAACTGAATGAACTGAGTCTTTTTAACACAAAGTGACAGACCATATGAAGTAAACCAATCTAGAGCTTCTTTGAATGCAGTGTTCTCTAGACTGCACTTGGGTATTTTGCCAATCATAATGGTTGTGTCATAAGCAAATAGGGTGAGGTGTGCTTTTTGCGTCACACAGCATGGTAGATCATAGATTAAGATGAGGAAAAATAAGTGACCAAGCACCAAACCCTGTGGCACTTCACATATTTCTGTGCCCCAGTCAAAGCAGGTATATGCCGTTGCAGAACTGTTCAATTCTACCTTCTGCCTTCTGTCATCTAGATATGACTCAAGCCATATCGTTATTTTACCATTTAATCTGTAGCTCTCAGCTCTTGTAAGTAGAATTTTGTGATCTACACAGTCAAATGCTTTAGACAGCTCACAGAATATTCCAAGTGGTGACATTTTATTATTTATGGATTCACGGAGATGGGACTAGTGAGAAAATGACGTGAGCAGACGAAATACCCTTTTGGAATGCAAACTGATTTTTATTAAGGTTTTTGTTTTTATTGAGATGATCCATGATTCTCTTGAACATTAATTTCTACAGGATTTGTTAAAAATGAAATTGGCTGGTGGTTGGAATCATTAACTTTATCACCTCTTTTGAACAGTGGCTTCACAACTGCATATTCGAGTATATTAAGGACAGAACCTCAATATATGGACTCATTAAATATGTGACAGAGAACTTCAAGAAGAGATTTGCAGAAGTGCTTCAGTAGTTTGACAGATATATAATCCATTTATAATCTCTCTCTCTCTCTCTCTCTCTCTCTCTCTCTCTCTCTCTATATATATATATATATATATATATATATATATACACTCCTGGAAATTGAAATAAGAACACCGTGAATTCATTGTCCCAGGAAGGGGAAACTTTATTGACACATTCCTAGGGTCAGATACATCACATGATCACACTGACAGAACCACAGGCACATAGACACAGGCAACAGAGCATGCACAATGTCGGCACTAGTACAGTGTATATCCACCTTTCGCAGCAATGCAGGCTGCTATTCTCCCATGGAGACGATCGTAGAGATGCTGGATGTAGTCCTGTGGAACGGCTTGCCATGCCATTTCCACCTGGCGCCTCAGTTGGACCAGCGTTCGTGCTGGACGTGCAGACCGCGTGAGACGACGCTTCATCCAGTCCCAAACATACTCAATGGGGGACAGATCCGGAGATCTTGCTGGCCAGGGTAGTTGACTTACACCTTCTAGAGCACGTTGGGTGGCACGGGATACATGCGGACGTGCATTCTCCTGTTGGAACAGCAAGTTCCCTTGCCGGTCTAGGAATGGTAGAACGATGGGTTCGATGACGGTTTGGATGTACCGTGCACTATTCAGTGTCCCCTCGACGATCACCAGTGGTGTACGGCCAGTGTAGGAGATCGCTCCCCACACCATGATGCCGGGTGTTGGCCCTGTGTGCCTCGGTCGTATGCAGTCCTGATTGTGGCGCTCACCTGCACGGCGCCAAACACGCATACGACCATCATTGGCACCAAGACAGAAGCGACTCTCATCGCTGAAGACGACACGTCTCCAATCGTCCCACCATTCACGCCTGTCGCGACACCACTGGAGGCGGGCTGCACGATGTTGGGGCGTGAGCGGAAGACGGCCTAACGGTGTGCGGGACCGTAGCCCAGCTTCATGGAGACGATTGCGAATGGTCCTCGCCGATACCCCAGGAGCAACAGTGTCCCTAATTTGCTGGGGAGTGGCGGTGCGGTCCCCTACGGCACTGCGTAGGATCCTACGGTCTTGGCGTGCATCCGTGCGTCGCTGCGGTCCGGTCCCAGGTCGACGGGCACGTGCACCTTCCGCCGACCACTGGCGACTACATCGATGTACTGTGGAGACCTCACGCCCCACGTGTTGAGCAATTCGGCGGTACGTCCACCCGGCCTCCCGCATGCCCACTATACGCCCTCGCTCAAAGTCCGTCAACTGCACATACGGTTCACGTCCACGCTGTCGCGGCATGCTACCAGTGTTAAAGGCTGCGATGGAGCTCTGTATGCCACGGCAAACTGGCTGACACTGACGGCGGCGGTGCACAAATGCTGCGCAGCTAGCGCCATTCGACGGCCAACACCGTGGTTCCTGGTGTGTCCGCTGTGCCGTGCGTGTGATCATTGCTTGTACAGCCCTCTCGCAGTGTCCGGAGCAAGTATGGTGGGTCTGACACACCGGTGTCAATGTGTTCTTTTTTCCATTTCCAGGAGTGTGTATATATATATATATATATATATATATATATATATATATATATATATATATAGATACATAATACATTTGCCTTATTACCTTCTCCATCTCTTTGGGTACATGCATCTGACTAATTTTGTTCTGCACTTCTTTTTGAAGAATATACATAGCTTCAACTCTAGACCCTTTACAACCAAGTACATCTGCTACAGTCAAAAAGTGGTTGTTGAAGATATTGACAGCCATATCGCCTTCATCTACTATGTTTCCATTATGACTCACTTTGATACTGTCTGTATATTATGTAATTTTTCCTGTCTCTCTTTTCACCACTTTCCAAAAAGTTTTTATTTTATTATTTGAATTGTTAATTTCAGATTTAGTAAACATGCTCTTGGATTTTTAATGACACTCTTTAGGATGCTATAGTAAAATTTATAGCGCTTCCTATCCTGAGGTTTGTTAGAATTTCTGAGTGAGACGTAAAGCATTCTACTTGTTGTGTTCCCTATCCCGAGTATTGCTAGAATTTCTGAGTGAGACAAAAAGTATTCTCTTTGTTTTACAGGATGTTTTGATTCCATAAGTGAGCCATTGTCTCCTGTAATCACTCAGATTGGAGTTTTTTGAAATCCTCTCGAGAAATACAGCTTCAAAAACGGTTACGAATTCATTCAGCAATATGTTAAATATTGGCATCTTTAACCTGATATACTGGTCCCATTCCAACAACTGTAAATGTCTGCTGAAGGTTTCCAGATTCTTACTATTGATTAAGCTCTATTGGTAAAACTACCTTTGCTAACTGGGCTTACATCAAGCATTTTTAACAACTGCCCATCATAGTCAGAAAGGCCATCTCTGTACAAACACATACACGCACACACACACACACACACACACACACACACACACACAACATTTTCAGGATAATAAACGTGGTACTCACATTTATCCAACTACATATACTTTTGAAGATTTAGCATCAAACTTCATATGTTTATGTTTGGGAATCAAAGAATAGCATTGCATTCCAAATGTCACGAAATTATCAAAACTACCTTCTTTTTTCCAAAAATAGCTAAACTGAAGTTGTACCTTTAATTTTCGTGGGACTAGTTCACTTCAAAATGTATGTTGTAGCCAACGTTGTTTCAACTCGCAATGCTTTTAGTAGGTATTCAGCACAGCAGAGCAAAAAACATGACGTCTCACAAGGAATTCTACTTTCCTACTCAGCAATTTCTTTCTGCTGAGAAGTATATGGCGCAGTAACTGAATGTTTCAGCCCAACTGAGTCAGCACTATTATGTACGTTTTTGTTACAGAATTTCTTGCCAATATCTGTACATAATTCTTTCACGATAACATCAGCTCATGTCTTAATCATTTTAATGAACAGTGGTAACTTTTCGTTAATTTCATCTCTGTGCTACAAAAGGTACTTTACCTCGAAACTAGAAAAATCATCCTTAAAACAGTAAAGTATTAATGACTTTGCAAATCATTTTCTTCCATTAGTCGACAAACCTTTGCATATATTAATTCTCCGGGTTTAGTGGGTTTCTGCACTTTTTCACCAAACAGAAAGTCACGACCTTTACCAAAGATGCACCCCTCACAAATGTTGCTACGAGTAGTTGTTGTGGACTATGATCCTTTTGGCGAACCACCATTTTCATGACACCGCTGTAAAGTAACGTCAGTTTCAGCAGCAACACAAGACGTTTTTTGACAAACTGACAAACAATGAAGCTCATTTTCTCCAGTGGATGAACGAGCAATTGCAATATCGCTCTTGAAAAACTCTACTATTTGCCATTATTTCCAATTATTTGATTAATTCTTTTTTGTGCAGCTTTCTTCACAGAAAAAACTTACAGGATTCACCTTGCCAAAATCAAACATCTTCAAAATATCATACTGTCCACTTTCGTCCATTCAGTTCTTGTCAGTAGGTAACACGATTCGTGAGACCACTCGACTTATCATTATGTTGAACTGCCCAGCTTTACTGGCTGTTAATACAGCATAACATGCGAGGAGACAAATCACTACCAACGTACTGTCTTCAGGTGTAAAGTAGAAAAACTGCCCACCCAACCAGTGTCACGCTGTTTTACGTAATGTGGGAGACTATATTGCTGCTGATTAATTTATCTCTTATGCTTGTCTGCTCTGTCCAATAAACTAACAAGAAATCACTATTTAGTGTGCCCTGCACTAGTACAAATGAAAGAAATCATGATAACGTTAAATAAAAAGCCTCTCTCAATCAAACAAAGTGTGCTAAGTTGCCTCTAATTAACAGGATAATACGCACGTTCGACTTCGAAATTTTCTGTGTCTGCATTCAATCAACAGTAATCCTGAGAAGGGTTTCAGGGCTACCGCATAGGTTTCCAAATGCAGCTGTAGAAGCAGACACATGACGAAATCCAGATAGCAAACCATTCACTGCTACAATTAAATCAATACGATTGACAAACGCAGAAAAGCTGCCACTATCAACTGTGCAATTCAACAAGCTTTTCTCCTTTAGGTATACAGGGTACAGAATCTAAGTAGTGACAAAATAAGCGGGTGGGGGTGGGGGGTGGAGGCTGAACTTGTCTTAGAATTTCAGACAAAAGGTAACAATCTTGTGTCTAGCAAGATTAGGACCTAAAACTAACACAGAATTCCACTTTAAGGGCGAACGATTTATTGCTAAATTAGCATACAAATACCACAAATAGCTTTCCAGGTCCCAACGACGACTAAGGTGGCGAAAATTCGCAACGTGATTGGCGAAGCAAGCTGTAGTATCTGTTGGGACGAGCTTTCTGGACTAAAAACTCATAAATTATCTGCCTCTGTGTCATACCTTAAGTGAGAATAATTCAGAACATTTAATTTAAATGACAAGAAACTATCGAGTGAATTTACCAGCATAATTCTGAACCAGCCGATGAAGAAAATCAATGGTCGCATAGTTGCCAAAAGTATTCTGCAATTTTGCCAGTTCACCATAAGACTAGCGACAGGCAGAATACTTTTGATCAGCTGACGGGTTTGTTGAACTAGCAGGCACTGGGAAAGATCGCCCTTCGAAGACGCGCTGGCGGCGCCTGCCTCTGTGTTAACTGGGAGATGAAAACTTCGTTTATGTTCCATGTTTCAGGCATAGTTACGAATAATGTCCAGATGCACCGAATGCAGTTCGAACATTATAAATAAAGAACATGAGAAATTATTTTGGCTGTTCTCCTCTTCTTTGGCTGTTCTCTTCTTCAATAGCTGTCATATGTAGGTGTTTCTGCCTTAAGCAATTCGCAAACTATGGAATTCATTCACCGGAAGCTACTCGCTTATTTAGCATCACCAGGAGCTATCAAAGTTTATTAATAAATAACATTCATTTCAATATTATGTACTCAAAAACAGTTTTTCTAATGAATACTTGAATTTTCACCATCTCTAATACATAGTAACACAAACGAAAAGACATCATAAGACAGGTTGTGGATGTTCGCATTTTGTAATCAAATTTCATAAGCTGTGAATAATATATAGTTTCAAATCACAGCAGCAAACTGTGCAAGAAAATCTATCACAGCGACCAAAACATAGGTCTCAAAAGCTGTGAAGATAATTAAACATGTGAATCGTTGCAGTGGAAGTTGATTCCAGATTCTGACAACATCACAGGGGAAGCAGTTATGATGAGAATGTGAAACAAGGGGCAAAAAGTGTCAAATACGCCATTCTTACGAAAAATTTTAACTTGTTCAATGAAAACCGAAGAGACGAAATGTATTGTCTACTCATAACAGGTAAAATATAACTTTTGGCGATGCTTTCTCAATAAAAGAGAAAGCGCCTGAAGACTAAGCTTTTCAGTTTGAGACAACTTAAGACAGAGTGGACGTAAGTTAAAAAAAAAAAAGGTTAGCCTAGGTAAGCGTTGGATTGAATTTGTATACAGTATCTCACAGTTGGCGCGTTTAGCTCGTAGTTTATTTCTCGGTTGTTTTACACTAACGAGCCCTCTAAGATATCACAACATTGATATGATAATTTACGACACGTAATTGTTAAAATAGATTGCTGTTTTAAGTACTACGGCATTTTTTGCCATATCTGACTCTGTGAACAACACAAACTGAATGGGAATATTCAGAAACCCCTGTAGGGTATCACAACATTGATATGAGGTTCAACGATGTGTACTTGTTGAAACAGACAGCTATTTTAAACATGACGGCATTTGTGGCCTTATCTGAGTCAGTGGGCAACGCTAATTGTAATTTTATTTCACCGAAGATACTGCTGGAAAAGCTTAATAAAGCTCTCACATACTAACTGTGCACATCAACATGCCTCCTGAGACAGTTGCTCATCGGCTCTTGCTTAGCAAAAAATCTGAGGGTGACATATACAGTGTAAAACCAGGATAAATAGGGATGGAGACTAGGCACCTCACTCTCTACATCACTGTGGAATAACATGAAAGGTTTTAACATTGGTAAGGCAACGATTTTAGATGGAATCAGGTTGATGAAATAACTTAAAAGATTTCGACACGAAAACTAAATCATTGCTTCTTTAAGTATTTACGTTCTGACATCGCTCCTACACAGATAGCAAACGAAAAATACAGGTAATTGAAGGCCTCTTTGAGTCTTTTTAAGCATTTTGTAACTCAGAATCACGATGGGGAGTATCCACCACCCGATGTTGTCATCATCCCAATCCCAGTGCGATGCAATCCTCAACTCTAACAGTTCAATTATGGGAAAGCTTCAGGAAGAAAGTCAAAAAGAGAGAATAAAAAAATCCACAAATCACAGAAAATAAACATACCAGCTTCCACAGAATACATGTGGTTTAACATTACTTAAACAAGCAAATCATCACCACAGTAGTTCTGAGAGACGCAGCAAATGGTGATTAATTACTGGTATATTAGTTTCTCAAGATGAACATTTGAGGCCCATAGGGATTGGCTGAACTGCGTTTATGGTACAGAAATACTGCAAGAACTCCTTGTTCTAAGTAGTGAGACAACCTTTGCATGGCCCCACTCTGCATTGTTGTAGAATTTATTAAAGATGGAGGATCAAGATGGCGGCGATAGATATGGCAACGTCGCAATGACGTCATGGCGGGAATTTCGAATTTTGGCGGGAAAATAGATCGATTGGGCTACCTCCACTAAACTAACCCCTCCTTTCCCTCTTCTCCCCTCCCCCAGAAAATGGCAGGAAGTGCAATTTTAGCGGAAAAAGGTTCACTTGGGCCACCTCCACTAACCTAAAAAAATGGTGAGAAAATAGGTCACTTGGGCTACCTCCACTAACCTAAGTCATCCAACCGCCATCTCTTCCTAGGAATTGACAGGGAAAGGAATCAGCGTGTGCTGGGCTGCTGGATAGAATAGATATGAGTCTTTATTTTGCAGGCAATATTTATTTAAACAATTTGAGGCAGTAGCTCCATCCAGTGTGTCCAACATGAGGTCTGGACTTCAACTGACATAGTACACAGTACTGTCACCAGAGGGCGCTCTTGTCCCATAGTGGACCGAGCGAGGTGGCGCAGTGGTTAGCACACTGGACTCGCATTCAGGAAGACGACGGTTCAATCCCGCATCCGGCCATCCTGATTTAGGTTTTCCATGATTTCCCTAAATCACTCCAGGCAAATGCCGGGATGGTTCCTTTGAAAAGGCATGGCCAAATTCCTTCCCCGTCCATCCCTAATCCGATGAGACCGATGACTTCGTAGTTTGGTCTCTTCCCCCAAAACAACCAACCAACCAACCCATAGTGGTCTGGGAAAAATGGTGGGAAAAGGACTCAGCCTGCTCTGGCCTGCTGGAGAGAGGAAGGAGAGTACTTTATTTATTTTGGAACAATTTATTTAGGGACGGATTTCACGTAGTTCATTTATTACACTGATACAAAACACTCGTTCTGACGTGCTTGGGATCACAATAGACAGCCTACTGACATGCAAACTACTCGTAAATCACCGAAATAATGCAGTACACTGATGTGCAGACACGAAAACAACTCGTAAATTGTCAAAATAAATCATGTAAAAGGCTCTGCGAACACGTTCGCAACGCATAAACAGACGAAAATAATGCAGTGCACAAACACTCAGTGCACAAAGAAAAGGCTTTTGTACTATTGTCAACCGCGATGTATCAGCGAACTGTTCCAGCAAGCGCACATGCCGACGCCAACGACACCGCACAGGCTCTTTGCAGAGCCAGTCAGACACAAGCCAGCACTGGAGAGGCGAACGCCATGGCACGAGCCATCACGCTCATGCCGCTACCGCCGCAACGGAGCAGGTGAACGTCGCATCTGTTTTCGGGTATACAATTAGATTTCTTCGAGTGTTATACTGATGTCACACGTCTATATAAATAAGAGCCAAGTCACCCTCTGAATGCACACTTGTTCATCTAACCACCGTGGCTGAGACGTACCTGCCGACCCAGCACCGAGAGAGATGCTTGAATAGCAGCTCAACCTCGCAGACGTGGCTAAAAGGTTCTCAATGTTATACTGACAAAGAAATCTGTTGACATGCTTCCTAGAAAAGCACAGGGTGCATTGTTCCTAGGGATCCTAACAGGACATACAAGACGCATCAGTCTCATGCACGTGTTCACCTGCCCTGTGAGGCAGATGCATCGCCACGAGATGTGTGTGTGTAGCGTGGCTGGAGTTTTCGGTGTCCTGCAGCTGCTGGTCTGGAGTTGTCCTAATACGACAGTGTCAGATGAGGGACAGCATCACAACAGAGATGGTTGGTCTGCTTCAACTTGTTTTTGAAGACCTGTACACAGAATACATAATCTTACACTCAGAACTTTCCTTAGATAACTCGCCCCCCCATATTGTTTGAACCAGTCTGTAGAGGCTCCTACGTCCCAGCACCAAGGATGTCTTGTGAATGAATGGAGCATTCTGATTGGCTCTTACTGAATTTACCCGCCAAATTACTGAGGCTGCCAGTGTGGAAGCACAGTCCCCCTTTTTTTCTGCAGACAAGACTTCCAGCAACAAAACTATTTTGTACAGATCTCCATATTGCACCGACAGTTAAACTCTGCAGAAGTGGTCTACAGATCGTCAAATACATCCCCCATACTCACCCTGCCGCTGTGCAGCGCCGATGGAGGAAACTGCCGCCGTAAACGCGGGCGATGACCACAGCTGTGGAAGAGCATGTCAGCCAGAGAGAGGCCAGCGGGCCATGGACGACCCCACATCACAGGAGGATCTGAGTGGTAGGAGTTCGAATGCTATCAAAGCTCCCAGTGCAAACACTCGTCGTATTGAATCTTCTCAAATTACCATAGAGTATACACACGAAACACGCAGTCCCGAAGGTGACTCAATGCAAACTGGTTATTAGTTCACTATTCACTCATCCAGAGGAGCTGTGAGCCAAATCATCATAAGCCAGAAGCTTTCTCAGACTCTCTGAACTCGTGTACAAAGGATGGGCGAGCCCAGCACGGAACAAAGGCGTCCGCTGAGATGCTATTTGCGGCCGCGACCTGCTTGGTTGTTGCTGTGCTTTCTACGACCATCTCCAGACTCACAAAAATATTGGGAAACAAACACATATTTATCTGTGTAACTACAATTAAATATCAGGATTGCTGCCGCAGTCTGACATCGAGCAAAGTACTGGATGTGTCTCCTCTTTATGACCTTGCTTCTGGAACGAATCTCAGTATTTATAGTGCACATAATTTTCCACGTAAAAAAAAGGTTTTTCATTCCCCTTATGGCTATCAATTTGCTGACTCTGTACCTCACTCAAGGTAGGACAGGCAGTAGTGACCACCAGACACTGGTACATACACCGCGAAGGCTGTTGTACAAAGACCAGGTAGGTTCCCCTCAGAACAAAGGCATCACTGTTTCTGGCCCTGACATATTTGCTTGCTTGGATGTTTTCGACACCCATCTCCAGACTCTAGGATTACAAGAACACATGTATTTTCACATTGTTTGCCAGAATATTATACTATTTACTCCATAGTTATCGATATCAAACACATAGCAATATCGCTTGCATAGCAGTATCGTTAGTGCAAGATAATTCTGAAGATATAGACTCGAAATTATTTCTCTAGAAACTCTAAACTTTAGCGAGATGTATCGTGTTGTAGACCACTGAGTAAATAGACATGTATCCCATCTGTGAAGACCTTTACGTCGAAACTCGAAAAAAATAGGGGACACTGATATTTCCACTCGCAAATACCTATGTCGGTGATGTCACAGACTCCAAACCATTCTCATAATTTACAAAGTCAACTATGGTGTTTCTCATGTCTAGAGAACCAGCAAACGTGTCTTCCACATATCTTCCACCAGCTAGATGTGCACACCACAATGGATGTTCTCTCAACTAAATAAAGATGGGAAATCTGAAGAAGCAGTCAGTTGGACAATTTACATGGGAGGGAATAATAGTTCAGCGGAAACACATGTCCATATTGAATCTTCTCAAATTTCCACACAATCACGAAAGCTGTCCAACACATACTAACTATTAGTTCGCTATTCGACTGTCTAGGGGACGACACTGTTAAGTCAGCTACATTCCTGCATCCCAGCAGGCCTCTCCAATTGGACAGCTCCTACCATTAGCCGGAAACGTGAATCATTCCCCCCACAGGTCACTGGCGCTGCACGCTTAGCATGCATAGACAGAATCATCCTAGGAAACCAGCCACATATATACGAGGGCCGTTCAGAAAGTAACCTCCGGTTGATTTAAAAAAATACACCAAGTTAAATAAAAATATTTTAATATATACATCTTACAACTACATCTTTGCACTATTTTTCTACATAGTCTCCATAGCGATTGAGGCACTTATCGTATCTCTTCACAAGCTTTGAAATTCCTTCTGCATAAAAATCACCCGCTTGTGCCTGGAGCCGGCCTGTGACCGCATCTTTGAGCTCTTCGTCGTCATCAAACCGCTGTGACCCGAGCCATTTCTTCAAATGCATGAAGAGGTGATAATCACTTGGCGCCAGATCTGGGCTGTAAGGTGGATGGTTGATAATGTCCCACTTGAAGGACTCAAGAAGGGCCGTTGTTCTGCGAGCAGAGTGAGGACGGGCGTTATCGTGCAAAAAAACGATACCGGAAGTCAGCATACCACGGCGTTTGTTCTGTATAGCCCGTCGTAACTTTTTTATTGTTTCACAGTACACGTCTTGATTAATGGTCATACCACGTTCCATGAATTCAACCAACAACACCCCTTTGGCATCCCAAAACACCGTTGCCATCAGTTTTCTGGCAGAAAAATCTTGCGAGGCTTTTCTTGGTTTGGTAGGCGAATTTGAATGTGCCCACATCTTTGATTGTTCTTTTGTCTCAGGGTTCACGTACTTAATCCAGGTTTCGTCACTGGTCACGATTCTGTTTAACAATGGTTCTCCTTCGTCCTCATAATGTGACAGAAAGTCTAATGCAGAGGCCATTCTTTGAGTTTTGTGGTGGTCGGTAAGAATTTTGGGCACCCATCGTGCACAGAACTTACGGTAACCCAATCTTGCTGTCACTATCTCGTACAAGAGAGTCTTAGAAATCTGTGGAAAACCAGTAGACAACTCCGACATTGAGAAACGTCGATTTTCACGAACTTTTGCATCAACTGTCTGAACGAGTTCGTCAGTCACCAATGATGGTCTACCACTCCTCTCTTCATCATGAACGTTTTCTCGTCCACTTTTAAATAAACGTACCCATTCACGGACAACTCCTTCACTCATAACTCTTGGTCCGTACACGGCACAAAGCTCACGATGAATAGCTGCTGCAGAATGTCCTTTGGCTGTAAAAAACCTTATGACAGCACGCACTTAACATTTGGCGGGGTTTTCTTTTGCAGCACACATTTCAAACTGCCACAAAAACTAAACTAGCGCAGGTACAACGTTCACTCGACCACGGCTTGATGCCGACTGACCTGTCGAGTGCGTGAACGCACAGATGGCGTCGCTACTCCCCCCACAACCCGCAATGTGACCAATCGGAGGTTACTTTCTGAACCGCCCTCGTATTTTATCACTGTACTTACAATTAAATATTACGATCGCGGTCTCAATTGGAAGATATTCGACAATGCGCGAAGTATCGGAAACACACCCTACTGATGGCAGTGGCTCTGGAAATAGAAATATCTGTATCATTCTTATGACTTGACATATTTTCCCCTTTGCTATCACAGTATTCCACGTCAAGTCCATACCTTCCTTACGACTGGACATACACTCCTGGAAATGGAAAAAAGAACACATTGACACCGGTGTGTCAGACCCACCATACTTGCTCCGGACACTGTGAGAGGGCTGTACAAGCAATGATCACACGCACGGCACAGCGGACACACCAGGAACCGCGGGGCTGGCCGTCGAATGGCGCTAGCTGCGCAGCATTTGTGCACCGCCGCCGTCAGTGTCAGCCAGTTTGCCGTGGCATACGGAGCTCCATCGCAGTCTTTAACACTGGTAGCATGCCGCGACAGCGTGGACGTGAACCGTATGTGCAGTTGACGGACTTTGAGCGAGGGCGTATAGTGGGCATGCGGGAGGCCGGGTGGACGTACCGCCGAATTGCTCAACACGTGGGGCGTGAAGTCTCCACAGTACATCGATGTTGTCGCCAGTGGTCGGCGGAAGGTGCACGTGCCCGTCGACCTGGGACCGGACCGCAGCGACGCACGGATGCACGCCAAGACCGTAGGATCCTACGCAGTGCCGTAGGGGACCGCACCGCCACTTCCCAGCAAATTGGGGACACTGTTGCTCCTGGGGTATCGGCGAGGACCATTCGCAACCGTCTCCATGAAGCTGGGCTACGGTCCCGCACACCGTTAGGCCGTCTTCCGCTCACGCCCCAACATCGTGCAGCCCGCCTCCAGTGGTGTCGCGACAGGCGTGAATGGAGGGACGAATGGAGACGTGTCGTCTTCAGCGATGAGAGTCGCTTCTGCCTTGGTGCCAGTGATGGTCGTATGCGTGTTTGGCGCCGTGCAGGTGAGCGCCACAATCAGGACTGCATACGACCGAGGCACACAGGGCCAACACCCGGCATCATGGTGTGGGGAGCGATCTCCTACACTGGCCGTACACCACTGGTGATCGTCGAGGGGACACTGAATAGTGCACGGTACATCCAAACCGTCATCGAACCCATCGTTCTACCATTCCTAGACCGGCAAGGGAACTTGCTGTTCCAACAGGACAATGCACGTCCGCATGTATCCTGTGCCACCCAACGTGCTCTAGAAGGTGTAAGTCAACTACCCTGGCCAGCAAGATCTCCGGATCTGTCCCCCATTGAGCATGTTTGGGACTGGATGAAGCGTCGTCTCACGCGGTCTGCACGTCCAGCACGAACGCTGGTCCAACTGAGGCGCCAGGTGGAAATGGCATGGCAAGCCGTTCCACAGGACTACATCCAGCATCTCTACGATCGTCTCCATGGGAGAATAGCAGCCTGCATTGCTGCGAAAGGTGGATATACACTGTACTAGTGCCGACATTTTGCATGCTCTGTTGCCTGTGTCTATGTGCCTGTGGTTCTGTCAGTGTGATCATGTGATGTATCTGACCCCAGGAATGTGTCAATAAAGTTTCCCCTTCCTGGGACAATGAATTCACGGTGTTCTTATTTCAATTTCCAGGAGTGTAGTTATTCCCTTTGCCCATGTCGGAACACACACACACACACACACACACACACACACACACACACACACACACACTTTATAAGCCTGATGCTCAAGGCAAACTTATCACACATCCGCTACTACTAAGTATAATACTCTGCCAGTAACTTATTAGTGTGAGCAAGCAAGTAAATGATTTATGTCACGCTTCCCAGGATAATTATTCAGTTGTTGCAGACAATGAATTTGAAAATGCAAGATCTAGTCCACACATAACGCAGTAAGATTTTGGAGCTAATGAACAGGCACATACCCAAATTTTACATCATGTGAATGTAATGACAAAGCATGGTGGTGTTTGCGTGGCATTACATATGGAGGAGAAATTAATGAAGCACAGACTTTTCCATCTTATAATCTGGAAAAGAAGACTGTACATCAAATTGCTTTTATTAGATCTTTTAAGGAGTTTTACCGAAAATATGGAAGGAAAATCAGAAGATTAGATATGTGAGGGGGCATATTTAATGAGATGGAGCGCTATGAGCAGTTGAAGCAGCAGAAACCTGCAGTTCATATGCTCAGTTTGAATATGCATTTATTGTGAAATACTGGTCTTCTGCAATACAAGAGAGGATTTGTAAGCAGATTACAATCCAAAATCTTACAATTCTCGTTTAGGCGCATTAGGCAGATTCTGTGAGAGATATGATAAAGAGACTAAGCATTTGACAGAACAAATATCTGCAAAAGAACTCATTAGAATAGTGGATGCAAAATTGCCACTGGGCATACAAACTAAATTAATGCATGCCAGTGAAACCCATTTTGATGAGTTTTTGACTGCAGTAGCTGCCAGAGATATGTTAATGGAAGACTCCAGAGTCAGAGGAAACAATGGAAATGACATAATGGGTGAAGTAGAAAGAATTATGGAAACGGACATACAAACAACGATCAGCAACGTGCAAATGCTGATGCAAACTAACAAACAGGTTGGCTCAACACAGGATTTAATAATGCCAACAATCAAAGAAATGGAAACAGCGGGAACAGCAAAGCCATGGATACAAATACAAGAAAAAGAAACTTGATAGGCGATTTAATCCTGGTTATCAACAGAATCCACCATGTCACAATGGAATCAGAGTAGTAATATTCCACGAAATCAAAATGAAACCAGTAATGGTTGGCGTAATCAATCACCAATTATTACTGAAGTTACAGACGAACAAGCATCACCAAACCATAGAGGGCAGGAAAACTAGACACGACCAACTTTACTCCCAAAAGGCTGATCGGAGTTAGTGAACAGGACTGTGATGGTAATATTAAGATGATAAGGTACAACCATGGTGCTGACATTAAGAACGAATTATTGCACAGTGACAAACCCTCTAACTTTAAACCGAAAGCATGCCACAAGCATCTATTAAGGTGAAAGTTGTTGGATTCAGTGTTATAGGACTCTTACACACAGGCACAAGTGTAAATTCTATCTTCATGGCTCTTAAGAAGAGATTACAGGAACTCTGGTAGGGAAGGTGAGTGGTTGACTTCGGTTTATAGGGAGAATTTTAGGAAAGAGAGCTTCACCTGTAAAGGGGATTGCATATAAGGCGCTGGTGCGAGCTATTCTTGGGCATTGCTAGATTGTTTCGGATCCATACCAGGTTGTATTGAAGGAAGACATCAGAGTAATTCAGAAGCGAGCTCCTAGATTTGTTACTGTTAGGTTCAAACAACATTTAAGTGTTACAGAAGTGCTTCAGTAACTCAAATAGGAATCCCTGGAGGGAAGGCGACGTTCTTTTCGAGAAACACTATTGAGAAAATTTAGAGAACCGGCATTTGAAGCTGACTGTCGACCAATTGGTCTGCGACCAACACACAATGTGCATAAGGTCCACAAAGATAAGGCATGAGAAATAGGGGCTCATTTAGAGTCATATTGACAGTCGTTTTTCCCTTGCTCTAATTGCGAGTGGAACAGGAAAGGAAACCACTAGTCGTGGTAAAGGGTACGCAAGCCACGCATCTTACAGTGGCTTGCGGCTTAACTATGTAGATGTAAATGTAGAACGAGAAAATTTGCTGACCTTTCCTGTGGCGAACTGGTGCTGTAGGAGGACGCTCTCGTTCAGTTAAACTCCAAACAAGAATCAAAATGGACCTCGGTAACTAAGTAATAGATTGCGTGTTCCTTGTTGTACCTAATATTGTTGTCGACTTAATTTTGGGGCATGAAGTACTGAGAGAGAGAATACAATAATAGACTCCACCTCCAGAAAGCTCATGTTAACTATGGTCAGAGTACCTCTGTCAGTTAATCTGGTACAGAAGCAAGAACTGCTTGGGCGTTATTGTCAAAGGATTGTGAGAAACGTCACCAACCCAATGACTAGTGATTCTAGCTTAAGCGTATTAGAACAGATAAACACAAAAGTAATTGAATCTAATGCCCTAGTGCCTCATGCACGAATTAAAACAATTATTACAGGATAATGCTATGGTGTTTGAAGAGAAATCAGGTGTTAAAAGAGGTTATGTCTACCATTTAAACGTGAGACGGCAAACAAATACTGTCACAGGTATCACTCCATTCCTTGGGCACTAAGATCTGCCACCGACCGAGAAATAAAGTGAGTGCTTAGCTTGGGCATTATTGAGTCTTCCAATAGTCATTATTCTAGTCCATTACATGTGGTACCCAAGTCAGATGGGAGTTTTCACTTGGTTCTGGATGCCAGAGACATAAATAAAATTATTCTTCTAGTAAGAACACAACCTCCTAATATAGAGGAATTAACCCAAAAGATTCCTGCTCTCGAGATTTTTTCTGCAATAAATTGAAGATACTCGTTTTGTCATGTCCCATTAGACTATACCGCCTTCCTTTACCTAGGGCATAGTTACCAATTTACTGTACTAACATTTCATCTTAATGTGAGCTCGGGTGTATTCATTTCTGCTTTGCATATTGTCTTAGGACGTTATTTAGTCACACCATTTGTGGTGACATGTTAATTGCAAGACCTATTTGGGAGCAACATGTTGAGATATTAAGATGAGTGTTGCAGAATTTCTGACTATCAGGGGTTACTACCAACCTGAAGAAATCAAAATTTACACTAACTGATATCAGCTTCGTAGGACATCTTATTTCATCATATGGGATTTTACCCACAAAAAAAGGTTAGTCCAATAGAAAATGCACCATCAGCATGTAATAGAAGCCCTTAAACGCATTCTTAGGATTAGCTTCATTTTATTATCTTTTCATAGCAAATCAACTATCTTACGTCATCTGGACATGACATTAGATTTTGTGCTGATGACAGATGTGTCGTTATTTGCCTATAAGCTTGCCTTTTTCAGATCCAGTTCGTTGCTGGTGTACATAACTTTTGCGCCATATCTTTTGCAAGTTGAAAGCTCAATAACTGTGAACGAGCTTATACAACTTCAGAACTGGTAGCATTGGCATTTATATGGACATTTCGAAAATTTTATTATTCTCTAGCAGGAGCATATACTAGAGTATATTGTGATCACCAGTCACTAAGCTTTCTGAATAATTGCAAGCTTTTACATTCTTGATTAGCTATATTGGCACATATTCTACAAAAATACCGCTTTGAAGTTGTATATGTCCATGGCAGAGAGAACATGTTGCAGATGAACTATCAAGACTACCAAAAGACTAACAATGGCTATGGAAATAGTATACCAAGCACCAGAATTTAAAGTTTTGCTAATGAAGGATGTGGGAAATTGAAGAGCATTTCTTGGACTGTGCATAAACATAGCATAGCTATAACGAACAGATCCTCTTTGGAATCATGTCATTCAGAAAGTCCAGACAGAAAATTCAACAAGGATAAATGAGGTGTATCAATTGCATGATAACATCATAACGTGTAATTTCACAGAAGACGTCCTCAATCAAACAAGAGGTGATTTGCCTTCCACAAGACTAAGTTTTGTACTAGTGTTTAGTCACAATTACGTTCACTAGTTGAGATGAATTTTTACGTATGAATATAGATATAATGTTGGGTGGACTCTGAACTCTGTGCTTATTCATTTTGATTGTTTCTACCAGCATTGTAACAGTGATATCATGTTATTTTGTTATTTCTTTTAGTATTAATTGATTGGTGATAACTTATCATTGCCTATGAAAAGGATGCTAGTGCTTTATTCCTACAGTACATAGCACACACACAGACATATGAACTTACTTAAGGGTGACAGACTTTAATATTAGTTGTTTCTATCTATTGCTAATCAATACCGATTCATGAGGTGTCTATTTGACTCCTTTGGTCATATGTTTTTGCTCGTTTTGCCCATAAGATGTGTCAGTAGAGGTGGATATGAAATTGTACATACTAGGGTATAACTGTATCTCACGTAAGTATCCATACCATATATATATATATATATATATATATATATAGTAGCTTACTTGAACTAAGGAATGTTAGACTCTGCATGAATAGAAATGATTGTGGGACTATCTGTTTTCTAAGGACATTCAGACACAGTGTTTTCAGAGAACAACTCTGTGAACTGTTTTCCTGTGCAATGACTATCACAGACACATAATTATGTGCATGAACCTTGTGGAGTGATTAAAGAAAATGTGATTGAAACTGTTTTTTCTACATGACTTTTCAGTCTTTAATTTTGTGAATATTGTGCTTCCACATATATAACACGATCTCTCATGAACTTTCAGTTACTGTCATGAATGGTGATCGAATCTATTTGCATGAACCCCTATGAACAGTCATGTTACAATAGAACATTACATTACTACTAGTGGTGTGCTATAATCTTTCATTAAAACTGTGATAAAGACATTCAGTGTTGTCAAAACATACAGACTGCCCTATGATCAGAAGTTCTCACTGATTTATGCAGAACAGGTAATGTACAGTGATTTGTGTTGTCAATTATTAAATTCTCAGATATAAACTCTGAATATGAATTTCTATACAAAAATTGTAATGCCTATTACAATTGTTCCATGTCCCAGCGTCAAGCTGATTCTCATACCAACCCGAAGGAAGGTCAGATTCATGTCCAACGCCCATCCTGAACTCGTCATTCTGCAATCCTGATTCCGGTTGACTTTCCTGTCAATTTCATCATCGCCTGCCACCTACAGACTTTAATATTAGTTGTTTCTATCTATTGCTAATCAATACCGATTCATGAGGTGTCTATTTGACACAAGACGACAGCGATTGTATACATTTAGAAGATTGTAAGTTCGATGCTATATGAGACGTTTTTAACAAATGAGAGAGAGACATGGAAAAGTTTAGTGAAATCGAGTTATCAAACACGATTTATGTATTTAGACATCTAGACTCATTCATGTATTGTTGATATACAGTAACACATTCATTGCAGTTCGTAATACTGAAGGCCTCGATGCAGTTGTTTGTGATTTTTCCAGTCATTCATGGTAGAATACAGTGGCACGTTAGACTCCAGGGTAGTCTTTTCTGGTGTTGATAACTGTAATGAAACGTAGTGAACATTACACAACACTAAACCTACATTATCACACGTAAATATAAATGTAGATAAAACTCTAATTACTGTCATGTCAAACATCAACAATGCTCAATTGAACAAAAACTTAATACCAGTGATGTGTGATCGAAAAGGTTGAAGGAACAGGGTGTTGTTAAAAAGGTTTGTGCAGGAGTTCATCATCATTTTGTGTCTCACTCTGGAATACTCCTGGGGAGCCCATTGTAATGTCACAATTTAATACAAACAATTTTATTAGTGAAATGACTGTTTGACACTGTGCAATGAATGTAGGAATCAAAGACGCTATGATCTTGCTGAGAGGAGTGAACAATACTATTATCTGTGAATTATATATACTCGTAATTTTTTGTTGCTTCCTGGAATGTTAATTACTCTGACTGTTGTTCATCAGGTTATTGTACTCATTAAGACTATCTTGAAACTAGTACAGCTCTGTAGATATATTGTATTGTATAAGAAGAAATAAAAGACCTCATCTCAACTGATAAATAGGTGAAACTCGTAATTAATTATTCTTCTACAATTACATCCCCATATATATCTGTAGAATTACAGATATCTACGACGACGTGGATTTGGGGAGAAGCAGGAGATGTGACGAATGAACCTACAATCGCACAGTGTTTCTTTACAGACTCAAGAACCCGCAATTAAAATGTATTAACAGTGCTTTAACAAGAATTCATCATTCAACATATTACGCAAACAATGAGTATAGTTAACAATGCATCACTCGAAAGTTAACAGTACAAACCAAAATCTCGTCCAAATAATATTCCAACACAACATAAAACACCACAACAAATAAAACAATATAACAGCACTAGGCAAAATTAGCATAGGTTAAAAAAACAAAGAAGTAGTGCATATATACACAAAATGACATTTGAACCTGTATAGCACAATTTTCTGCTTAATATTAAGGAAAGACTTTAATATTGTTATTTCATGTTTCTTAATTGAATAGAATGTAAGTTTTAGTTATTTAATATTTTGATTAAATGGCCATGAGCCATAAAAACTTTGAAAACACTTCCATTGCCGAGCACGAGATTTATTCTAATAATTTGTGCACTCTCTAAATGCACTGTAGTAATGTGCCTGAGACACAAAAGACATGATGTAATGAAGAGAAGGAGACACTAAACATCTGCAATGGGATTAGCTTAAAGGTCAGCAGCTGCTGCGAGTGCTCTCAGCACAGTGTAGTCCAATGCATCACATAACCAGCAGACTGAAACAGCTTAGCAAATGAACACCGACCAAGTTGTATTTTAGAAACTTTACAGTGCAAGTTAACTTCTGTAGAAATGAAGAGGCTACACTGCAAAACTAAAACTAAAAGGAGAAAAGAATATATGTCAGGACTATTTACAGCAAATAGAATTAAAAAACTGTATACAAGAAATATGTACACACTCTATTACTATGTACAGTATATAAACATTTACAAGTGATTACATACAAGCTACATTAAACACTGTAGGCGGATATCTATGCACAATGACGGAAGGAATAGATGTTAAGTTTTGAATAACCTGACAAAAGTAATGAGACTTTGTTCCACATGTGACAACAGCTTTATTTTCAGGTGAAAAGGTAAATGAAATTGACAGCTGCACTATCAACATTTACCCTCTTATAACACGAGATGACTGATGAAACGGCTACATAATGAGGGAAATGGATAGGTGTATATTGAAAAAATAATGCATTAGTAGAAATCGAGCAACTACGTGCCTAGTTTTAAGCTAGTATTAAGTTTCCTTCCAGCAAATGCTGCATGGACACGTCCTGGGATAAATACAGTACATGATAGTTAGGTGCTAGGTACAAAAGAAAAAGGGTCACACTGTAAAATAAATAATTATAAGTATAAAAATATGTGTGTAAATTTAATAGGGTGAATGTGTGCATAATAAAAGTCTACAGTACGTCAGATGTTATGAAAGTGAAATTGAAGTCTCGTACATCCAAACCAAAAGAGGTCAGTCCAGATGCTATAAGCATAAGTTGCTGAAAAGAGCACCGAGCACTTGTGTTCATGTGAGCTTGCGCATGATCACAATCTACCTGAACATTATTTTACAGCTATTCGCTGACACAATCTTCATAGCGACATATTTATACACATCTTAATACACAAGAGTGACATCCAGCAGTGAAAAAGGTATGTCACAAACACTGAAGGATAATCGTTGCAGATATTTTCAAACAGTTGATGTTGATGACTTGTATAACACGGTATTGTACAGTCAAAATTAACCATTAGGTAGGAAACACTAAATAAGTGAGTTAACAGAAAAACGAGTAAATGTTCACAATGAATGTACTCAAAGGTTCTGTTATATATAAACACAGGACTGTAGTAACTGTGTAAAATGAATGCTTCTTCCTTTCCACATAACCATTTCTTTAAATTAGTAGACACCTTATACTTGTAGTAGGCGTGCAACAGGTTTAGCTAAGTGTTGCTGTGTTGGCTTATGGTGATTTAGTTGCCATGAAGTTTTCTTCTCTTCAACACTGGAATAACAGACACTCTCGTCAGGTAGGATGTAAGAATGGAAGTTTCTGCACATGATATGAAACTTATGTATACATGTTGTCTCGTTAATATTGAAAGATGAAACTTAAATTGGATTGACTAATGTATTATGCAAAGCAAAACTATGTGAATACAAAATTTAAAAATACCATTTGCTTGTGGTGAACATTTAAAATAAAAGGTATCGACTTTGAGCAAAAGGTTGTAAAATATTATAATATCGTAATGTAATGCTGTAAATGTCCATGAGACGAATATGGTGTAAAAGAAAACTAATAGCTTTGAGTGGTGCTCATATGAGGAGATATGTAACACACACACACACACACACACACATAACAAATAGGTAGCGAGGAAACCCGGCATGCCAGTGATTCTATAAATGTAAATCCTTAGATACCTAGTTTAAGACAATAATGATGCATCGCAAAATTTATTTGCGTGTATTCCATTCTAAGACCAGGACTATTTGAAAGATCGCATCTCAAAATAGGAATGTGAAGTATTATGAAGCCTTAAAAGATGCAGAAAACTAGTGTGCACATGTAATTACTTACTTCTTGGCGAAACAGCCCATGTAGCACCTTGGCCTCCTGGACAATCTCCGCCCACTCTTCCCTGCTGGCTGCCTTGGTTCTCCATCTTCTAACTCCAACTCTTCTCAAGTCCTCCTCCGCGTTTTCTGGCCATCTGGAGCTTGGTCTGCCATTTATACGGGTCCACTTGGTTCCCCTTTGAAAACTTTCGATTGTGCTGCTCCCCATGATTATTTCTACATGTCCCAACCAACATTATATATTACTCTGTATTTTTATCACAATATCTGGTTTGCTGTGCACCTCTCTGATCTCATTATTTCCGATTCGTGAAAACCCCCTATCATTCACTGGCCTGAAGATTTTCCTAAGTATTTTCCTTTCTGATCTCTGCAACAACTCCTCATCATTTTGTGTCACTGTCTAAGTCTCCAAACCACACATAACCACAGGTCTCACTACTGTACGATACACTGTCAGCTTCAGATTCCTACTAACGCTTCTTGCTTTAAATACTTGGATAAGTGCGAAGTAGCTCCTGTTACATGTTGTAATACTTGCATGTATTTCTTCTCTTATATCATTATTCTCACTTATCAGTGACCCAAGATATTTAAAGGTCTCACAGCGTTCATATTCTTTCCCATTTTTCCTTCACTATACCTTTACCTAGATGTTAACATGTACTTCGTCTTTGACTGATTCATTGTCAGCCCTATCTCTAATCCATATCTTTCTAATTTTTCAGGCAGTTTACCCATGTGTTGAAGTGAAAAACAAGTGCGAGTGCTTACCAAAAGCAACACATTTCGACCTTCGGTAGAGCCGTGAGACGATAGGCGTTTTACAAAAGGGAGTGTTCGAAAAAAGTAGAAAACATTATATACTTATATTGACCTCGAACAAGTGTCGATGTGTTGCTGAGCGCATGAGTTAGGTTCGATCACTGGAATATGTGAATTAACATGGGGAACCACTGCCCTTGGCCGTAATGATGTGCCTTCTCGTCGAAGCATCGGTAATCCAAGTACGCACACGCCACAGCACACCTGTTTGAAGCAACATGATGTACACTTTCCGAGCAAAATTTGTGATAAAAAGTGAATGGATGTCAATCACTTGGACAGCCTATCTATAGCTGTGGTACCAATGAATTTAAGAAGTTTACACTCAGTGTACACTGCATGACATGCAAGTGTTTAACCATGATGGCAGCAGGCAATGGTTACACTCCAATAATGGCAACAAAAACTTTGGCTTTCAAATACACTTGTTGTAAATTATTTTTAATCATAAATGTACATATTATAATGCGGACACATCCAAGGAAAAGAACTAATTAAAAATTTGGCCACCAATAAATGTCTTTCGAATCCACACAGCCCAAAAATCTTACTTTGAAATGTTCAAAGATAGAAAATTGAGGATGCTGGATTGCACTTCTACTGTATGAGTATACTGTTGTCCAGTGACAATGGATCACATCAGTAAACAGTGGGGGGGGGGGGGGGGAGGTGGAATTGTGTAGCTTCCTATAAGGTTTATCTGCATAGACAAACAAGATGTGTTAATTCATACAGGCACCAGGTGAATGCGCCAAAGGTATATTAATTCATATTATGAATTATAAACGTGATCTGAGAGAGGATTGGAAAAATTAAAAACGATGTACCTTCAGATTTTTTGCAACACATCTCTCGTTTTAATGCTTGCAACTAACTCTTCCATCCTTGTCCGCCATGGTGTAAGACATATATTTGTTCTGTACCTGTCCAGCAACTAAAAAGTACATAGCTCGTGAAAGAAATAAGAGAGATTGACTTGTCCTACCCCTCACATTTTACATGAAGTTGTTAAGGTTGAAGCAGACTGTCTACGAGAACGACTGGTTCCACCCTTGGTAGTGACATTCAAATCAGACTGATGTCCCTGATTAGTGTGGATTTTAAGCACTCAGTACACAATATATCATTAAATCCTACCCAGTTCCATGCACAGAAGATTCATTCTTGCACCTCAACGAAGGTGAATGCTAAATATAGACCTTCAAATTCTGCACATTGCAGAGTCACAACTCTTCCTTGTAGTTAACATGCTCTTTTGCCTCTTCCACTATTGACAGATCACTTTCATTGTGGGCATGCCTCTAATGATATTTCAGCACTAATTAGAGTACCTTAGAGAAACAATTTCTGCATGTGTCAATTATTTAGATGATTCCATAGCCATGGATTGTAACACCCAAGTAGCCTTTTCCAACTTAGACAGTCATACTCATTCTGCTATCGATTACGTCCCAGTACTTCTGACCTTAGTCGTTATTGAAACTGCCATAGACTCGATGCTATAGAAACAGATTGTTGAATAAGAAAAACTTGACCAAACAAATGTCATCTCAGGCAGACCCATTGCTTTTCACTACATCACCATCTATACCTCAATTAATAAACTCTACTTCTCAACTCCCATCATGCAGAAACCTCTCCTACGCAAGGGAACTGTAACTTATCTTTCTTGAACAATGGTCGCTGGGGAATTACTTGCATGAAGTGGTGGCTTGCCAGCCATTGACTCAAATCTCAAATAATTAAATTTCCTTTAATCTATGTCTATGGTCACAAACTCTTTGTTCACAGATTACCGGTTTTGGTCTATAATGACTATCTTCAGATCTGTGTTTTATAAGAACAGTGTCCTAATGTACTTCAGCCATAGTGGCATCGTCAAATGTTAAATGCAAAATCAGCACCAGCATCGTCTCAAATAATTGTTTCGTTCCTGCAGCTGGCAAAAGGCTTCTCACCGTGGCCCATGCAGACACATTCACTTCCTGATCATCTTTCTGAATCACATGTAACTCGTAGTTATTTATGCATATTCTCATTTTCATTATGATAATAGAATGGGCACTATGACCTTAGATGCACCAATCACGCTCTTCCCCAAGTTTTTCACCAGTGAAGTCCCTTGCAAACTAATTGTGGCAGATAAATCATCCACAATTCATTTCAGAGGCTTCACATTCCTTTTGAAAACAACAAGGGATTGTGAATCACTTCATGACAGCTTTTCACCCCGAATCTTTAAGTGCATCCGAGTACAATACACTTCTCTTTAAAACTGGTATGCATAAGATTTAAGGTCGGGTGTCACATCTCCATCAAATTGCTCACTGCATTTCTCTGTACTTTCAGAGCTGCAACTTGCGCAGAAAGGCTCCAGGAGAACTGTTACATGGACGTCCAACCAGCATACTACTGCACCTCTTGCACGGCCTCGTTTACAACATAGCAGCACAACTATCACTATGTATTTGGCGCTCTAGTCTGACTCTACCAGTATGGCCTACATCCACGATGTCTCCCTGCTGTAATAGGATGACCGGAGAGGATGACATGGTCGGGGTTGTAGGGTGTGGCTGGGTAGAAGAAGGTGGCTGTTTTTAGCAATCTTTCTCTTTATTATTTGGTCTTCCAATACATTTTACAGCAACTCAGCCCCACTGCTCATCTTGCAGTGGAGACATGCTGATGAGCGCAACGTGGGGAATGAGACGCCGTGCTCAGTCAGCGGTTGCTCGGGTGGTAGGAGGTTAGCAGCACGAGGCCCGGCTTAGCTCGCCTCCTGCAGATGCTGCAGCTCGTAACAATGCCGGGAGTCGCCAGCACAGCAGTGGGCAACGCCCTCCGCCGGCTGATCCTCCGGGACAGCGTCACTGATGACGACGACGTAACAGCGACCGAACGCCCAATCGGTCGAACTGATGGCGACGCACACCTCTGATGCCCTTAAATAGTACAGACCGCTGCTGAATCCGCCAGTTACGCAGCGCCGTGTTTATTAGAATGTTCTCGATGAGTTGGCTAACGCAACCGCGCCACAGGTGGCCCGCACCTGTGTAATTCTGCTAATGCTGTGTTCTGGCTGTTGATGGCTGCCGTGCACATACACACATACCGACGCTCGTTGCAAAACTGTGTCACCTGCATAACATGCTGGCCAGCCTTCATCCACCGTCTGCCGTGAGGCTGGCGCATCACGCACTGAAACACACTAAATCACAATTTAGCACCATATTTCCTAAAAATAACCCCTTGTCCTCTACAATACCTCCCTCGTACATAAAGAATTGGCCCCTGAATTCAACCAAAAAGTCAAAACAACTACAGTTCACTTCACAAACAACACAAAATGCGATTGATTCACTATTGACACTGTGTTCACTCACTTCTATCCTCAGTCTAATCTTTGTTCATAAACATTACTCAGTGTTCTGCTGCAGTGCCTCACAACTGTTAAGTGATTTTTCTGGACCCTTAGGTTAAAGGTTGGAAGGGGCGGGGTTTAGGCTACCTTCCTCTTGAGCCCATAGCACACTAATCCTACGAAAAAGATAAAAATACAGGTTGCGGTGGTTGATGATCCAATAACTAGTAAGTGTTGGTTATGCTCATTATGGTACTCATGCACTCGTTGAAAAAGATTTTCCATAGTTATACATCCATCCAGAGCTGCTAGCATCCAGTCCAAAGAGACGAGCAAAGTCGGGTCTAATGTGCTATTCAAAAGAATGAGATTTTCTTTCGTGACGAATTGAACTGGTTGGTCGGGTACATAGATCAATGTGCATGATATGTTCATGATTGTAGCTCCAGTAATCACGGCTGGCGAACGGAAAGTTGGTCCCGAAATGTTACACTGTGTCCTGTTAATTAACAGTCCCTGCCCCTGCAATTCTATTCTTTACGTACTCCCTTGCTTACCCTGTTCATAACAAACGCAAATAACGACTGTGTTTTCCACTACTGAAAATACCATTGTGGACCCACTTGCTGAAAGAACTGCACCGTGCCTGCTATAATTTCCTTAGGGCACTCTGTGACTGGTTCTTGAAAGCAGAATAGAGAATACTGACAAGATTTGGGAACAATGTGTAACAATTTCGCTGGGCAGATGGCAACTGGACCTGTTCGACAACACAGCAAGTCTTGTGCAGTGAGGAACGCATGAGCTTGTCTGTTACGTGCCACTAACAGTATTTCCCATACGGTTAATTGTACGAATTTCTGCAAAATTTCCCACTTCACTGGATACATATGCAAGGCGTAACATTCAAATTTACAATCCTTACATGTTAATGGCATTATGATATGAATTCTCAGCAGGGTACCCGTCCGCGTACTGGTAACAGTGGCCATTTTGTAGTACAGAGATAAGTGTTCGTCTGTTAATGTCGTCATTAGCTCCAGGGATGAGGGCAATTGCGATTGAACTTTCCGTAATTCTTCCCGAAGTTGTTCCAAAGGTAACAGTAATGGGGTTAGGTGCCCGCGCATTGCATGCAATAAAGCCTCCTGTAGTTCCATGGCTTCTATCTGTGCTTCCGTAATACTATCAGCAAGAAAGCGGAGCAGCTTAGCGATTATCAGCTGTGAATCGATGTCCAACTGGTACTTGATTATACCCAAGTCATGATTGGTTGTGTCAGCTGTGGCCTTAATCTGGGACATCAAGGTCGCAGCCAAAGCTCGCAATTGGCGCGTATTATTAACTACATCTTTCTCCAAACTCTCTAATTGGGTTGTGTGAAGATCTAGCATTCCTGGTTGCTATTTACATTATCCTGTACCTGGCGTAGCGTTTCATTAATACTTCTAATATCTTCCGCGTCAGCGGTCCCAAAAACAGTTTTTAGGATACGGCCACCTGCGTCTGACCATCCTCTTTTCCTACGGACGTGCGGGAATAACCCTGCAGTTTGCCGTAACCGAGCTTGTAAGCATGCAAAAGCTGATCGTAGTAGCTGATATTCCCCCTATATGTCATTAAACCTTGACTGATTAGCCACCATGGAATGTTCATTAAATGTATCCTCTAATTTACAGATTTCGTCTTCAACCGCCCAAATATTACAGTCCACCCTTAAGGTCCATTGATGTCCGGACATAATTACGTCCGCTTGTCGCGAGAACAAAACACCACTTGATATAGGGCGTACCTTCAAGGCTTCAGCTAAGTTGCAACAGCAAAACAGAATAACTATGCTGAGAGATAGTGCACACCTCCCCTCTTCCTTCTTCAATGCAACCCATGACGTTGGAACTGCTGGTCTTACCACTACGTCACGCCTCCTGAGAAACAAAAGAAAAACAACTCACATTAGTTCTTCCTTCTTAAGCGTAGCCTAAGAGCATAATAGCATGTCTGATTGCTTCCACAATTAACTTGGTTCTCTTGTTTATCTACTCCTTTCATATTCTTTCTCTTAGATTCATCTTTCTCTCCACTAGAACTTACTGCAGCCAATGAAGCAAGTTCCTCAAAATTCCCCTTCAAAGGCCTAATTCGGCTCACATGTACAATAGTAGGGCGAGTTGGAAGCTGTAATTTTACATTCACCGGTGATGTCATCTCAATCACCTGGAAAGGACCTTGATAACGGGATACAAATTTTTTCATTTTGCCTTTTGGCACATATGGATTAGTCATCATCACCCATTGTCCTACATGATATTTGGGTAAAGCCACCTTTCTATTGTGAACTTTGTCCTGTCTCTTTAACGCTTTAGTGTTCATTTTTTTAACCTGTCGCCAAATTGTTTTCAACTTTGCGGATAAATCCTTAACAGCCGAAATATCGGTTCCTGGTGGGGTCTTGAGCAATTCAAACGGAGATGGCATCTTCCGACTGAGCAGTACTTCATACAGAGACAATCCTGTACTTTCATGCACTTTTGAGTTATACGCCACGGTTACAAACGCCAATAGGGTATCCCAACTGTTGTGTTGCGAATTTACGTAATAACTTAACATCTTAGATATTGTGTGAAGTAACTCAGTCTGACCATTAGCCTGCAGGTGTAACGTGCTCGTTCTCAGTTTCTTTACATGCAATAACTTGCATAACTGTTTCATCAAATTGGACATAAAGTTTGTCCCTTGATATGTAATAATAGTTTCAGGTGTTCCGAATTTCAATATCCATTGATGTACCATGGCGTGAGCCACTGTTTCGTGTCAATGGTCCAGAATAGCTGTCATAGACACATAGCGCGAAAAATGATCTATTATTGTTAAACCATAGCGATTACCTGCTGGTGTTTGCACAAACGGTCCCAAGACATCTAAGCCAAGTAATTGACTAGGTCTATCTATTTCCAGTAGTCTTTGCAACACAATTTTCTGATGGCTCAATTCCGCCCGTTGAGCACACGGAATGCAATTCTTTACATACTGATTGACATCTTGCCTACTCGTTGATCACCAATAACTCTGTGCTACCGTCTTTTCCGTTGCTCTTCAACCCAAATGATCAGAAAACACTGAATCATGTGCTTGCCTAAAAATTTCGCTTTGCAATTTTTCTGGTATTACTATGCATGTACCGTTCCTAGTTTTATGGTACAATATTCCGTCTTCCACAACGAACTGTCGCTGCTAGGTAAATCGTTGACAAACTGTGTCGGCAGTTTGTGCCTCCTCCCACTCATTCTCATTTATTCCTGTGCATTCTATGGAGCATACTTTACGACTCAGACCATCCACGTTTCCATACGATTTACCCGCTCGATGAATCACTTCAAAATCATACTCACTAAGATGCAAAGCACACTTAGTTAATCTACTCGTTGGGTCTTTAAGCCCTAACAACCACTTAAGTGCTGCATGGTCAGTAATCACCTTGAAACGTCGTCCGTACAAATAACACTGGAAATAGGTTATTCCGAAAATTAAAGCCAATAACTCCTTGTGGGTTGTTGAGTAATTTTTTTCTGCATTTTTTAGTTGTCTGGAAGCATATGCTATCGGGTGTTCCTGCCCATCTATTTCCTGAGATAATACAATACTCAAAGCAAATTTGCTAGAGTCACAAGATATTATATACTGTTTACTAAAATCTGGAAAAGCCAAAACCAGACAAGATGTTAGCAAATTTTTTAACTTTTGAAAAGCCTCTTCACATTCTGCTGACCAGTGAAATTTCGCTCCCTTATTCAACAACTGCGTGAGGGGCCTTGCAATTTCAGCAAATTTTGGAATATACCTTCTGCAAAAATTGGCGAGACCTAAATAAGGTGCTGTACTTAGGTTAGTTAGGTTTAAGTAGTTCTAAGTTCTAGGGGATTGATGACCATAGATGTTAAGTCCCATAGTGCTCAGAGCCATTTGAACCTAAATAAGACTGCAACTCTTTTACTTTTGTAGGTGTCGTAAAATTCATTACCGCCTCTACGCGGACACCCTCCTGTCCTATAATATGACCTAAATATCGGACCTCTTGCAACAAAAAATGACATTTTTACATATGAAGAGTTAACCGCGCTGCTTTCAGACGATCGAAACCTTTGCGCAAACGGCACACATGTTCTTGCATGTCCTTTGAGAAAACAATAATGTCGTCCAAATATACCATACACTGATTAGCTATCAGCCCTCATAACACTTTATCTAGTAACGGTTGGAAGGTTGCTGGAGCATTTTTGAGTCTGATAGGCATTCGCCGATACTGAAAATGACCTGTAGTTCTTGAAAAAGCTGTCTTCGGTTGGTCTTCCAGGGAGACCTCCAACTGATGGTACCCGCTTCGAAGATCCAAGGTTCTGAAGTACCGACACTGACCCAAATTATCCAGAGTTTCAGTGATATTAGGCATTGGGTATGCATCTGATACAGTTTTTTGATTCAGGAAAAGATAATCACAACAAAAACGATATGCCTTGCCCCCATCAGGTGATTTTTTACCCACTATTACGACAGGAGCGGACCAGGGACTATTACTGGTTTCTATTATCCCATCCTTAACCTGTTGATTAATAAATTCTTCCATGACAGGCTTTAAACGTTTTGAAACACGATATGGACGTTTATACACTGGTGCTTCATTCCCAGTGGGGATGTAATGCTGAACTAAAGGTGTGGCGGGCAGTGGACCATGAGAATTAAATAACTCTTTATATTCCGTCAAAAGGTTCTCCATGACTTCTCTGTCTTGCCCTTCTAAATGTGCTACTTTACCCCTCAGTGCGGACCAGCTGACAGACTCTCCCAGCATCGTGTAATCTGCTGCGAAATCCTTATCCAGTTCATCTTCCCCTATTATCTCCAGATTCGCTATTACGGCACCCCATGCTAACTGCACCTCTTCAAGGCCAAAATTATCAATACTGACAGGCACAACCTTTTTTCCTTCTATCTCCCGCACGTAGGACACTCTACGGCACGTAAAACACTTCATTTTATCCAGCGGCTCATTCTCAGATACAGCTTCAACGACACACATCGAATTTACCGGCACACTAGCTCCAACATCTGTTCAGATTATTTTCCCTGTACCCTTCAGTATAGAATCCCATGAGTTAACCCTAAGGGACCTTGTACGCAGTTTAGGTGGCCCACCCGACGTCGGGGTGGCTCCTTGTGACAGTAATGGTTTTTCGGCCCCAGAACCTAGGCGAAATAGTATTCCGTCTAGTTCTACTGTATGCCGTTCCAGGTTAACTTTTGCGTGATGCGCAACCAGGAAATCCAATCCGCGTATGGCATCATAACTGCTGCCAACAACTGGAAGAACTTCTACCTTCACCTGGACCTCATTTCCACTCGGAACTTTAACACCGCTGATCCGAGTGACTTCACCTGTCCCTCACCCACGTCACTTAAAGCCCAGCTTGGTAGTTTTAATTCTACTTTACTGAGTACATTTCTACTCGCCACGGATACCAGAGACCCGGTATCCAATAAAAATATGCACGGTCTGCCCCTCACCAAACCAGTCAGAAAAAAGTTTGCCACTGATTCTGCACTAGCATTAATCCTTACCGGGGGCGTTGCACAGTGGACACACCACCCCCTGCCCCGTTTAATAGAGGGGGGGGGGAGGGGTGAGTCCCGCCTTGCAGTTTCCTATCATGTTTCTGCCAGGACCCATTACAATTACGCTCCCGGTGACCCCAACATCTGCATTTCCTGCACTGCACTTCCTTTCAATCGCGTCTAATGTGCCCCATCTGAGCACATCTGAAACATTTTGTTTCTGCATTAAACACTGCTTTCCTGTCCCGCGTCTCTGTTACTGCTTCAAGTTCCTCTAACGCCACAGCGATTCCGACTGCCTCATTGAGAGTCTTAGGGAATACCATCCTAATCCTGCAAGACGTTTTGTGTTGTATTCCCCGCAAAAATGAGTCTAGTGCCCTCTGCTCAGATTCCTGCAGAATGGCTTCATTAACCATATCGGAATCCGTTAGCTCATAGGTATTAACATTAATTTTTCGAATTCGATCTACAAAAGCTTCTGTTGATTCCTCATTCCTTTGATACATTCTATTCAATTGTTCCCGATAAAATCTAGACGCATTTTTCCTCCGATACCTTTCCATCAACCCTTTTTTGAATTCTTCAAATGTCCGAGCATCCCTTACTTCTTCATGGCATGTAACGTACGCTCTGGCATCCCCAGTTACTTTCAACTTAGCCACATGCAAAAGTGTTTCTGCACCCCAATTTCCCAATTTAGCAGCCATGCTAAGGTTCTTAAAAAAATCATAACATCCTCCCCAGCTTTTCCCGAGAAAGGGGTGACCAAAGACGCAGCGTTGGTGTCAAGAATAACTGCATTTACAGGAAACCGTTCCTTGCTAGCTTCTTTAGACCGAGCAAGCTCTGTCTCTAATTCCGACACTGGCTCAAGCAGCTGCTGAATAGCCACCTCGGGTGACACAGACTGCTCCATCACTACCAGCTATCGAATCAAGACTTCAGTAAGCCCAGAAAGAAGAACAGGAAGGGAAGACGGACTATGCTACAGATTCAGACAAACCAGCAAACGAAAAATTGGCACTTACTTGTCATGTTGCAGGAGATGCTGATCCATTGTTGCCCTTCTCAGGTGCCACATACCCTCGTCGATTACCTGGTTGTAGGGCGTGGCTGGGTAGAAGAAGGTGGCTGTTTTTAGCAATCTTCCTCTTTATTGTTGGTTCTTCCAATACATTTTCCGGTAGCTTAGCCCCACCTCTCGTGTCGTTGTGGAGACGTGCTGATGCTTGCAGCCCAAGGAACGCGACGCTGTGCTCGGTCAGTGGCTGCACAGGCGGCAGGAGTTTAGCAGCACGAGGCCCGGCTTAGCTCGCCTCCTGCAGACGCTGCGGCTCATGTCGACGCTGGGAATCGCCGGTGCAGCAGCAGACAACGCCCTCTGCCAGCCGGTCCTCGGGGACAGCGTCACTGATGACGACGACATAACAGGGACCGAATGTCCAATCGGTCGAACTGATGCCGACGCCCACCTCTGATGCCCTTAAATAGTGCAGACAGCTGCTGAATCCACTGGTTCCGCAGCGCCGTGTTTATTAGAATGTTCTCGATGAATTGGCTAACGCAACCGCGCCACAGGTGGCCCGCGCCTGTGTAATTCTGCTAATGCTGCGTTCTGGCTGTTGATGGCTGCCGCACACGTATCCACATACCGACACTCGTTGCAAAACTGTTTCACCTGCATAACGCGCTGGCAGCCTTCGTCCACCGTCTGCCGTGAGGCTGGCGCATCGCGCACTGGAGCACACTGAATCTCAATTTCGCACCACTGCAATGATCCATGGATGGTCCCTGTATATTTTTTGTGAGTAGCTTCAAATGGCGAAGCATCTGCCAATGATTTTAGCATTTGCTGCCGACTGTAACAACGTTATTATTCAACTTATCTCCCAGGCTAGAATTCACAACAGACCTTGTGCCTCGCTACCTCCACCAGGCCAGTTGTCTCATGGAATTATCACTCCAAAGTACAGAGTGCCCCCTTCCAGATACCATGTCTCCTGGGCAGCCAGAAACTTTCAACGATAGTCACATAGTAGGGACTGATTGAAATGCAGTTTTTTTGTATCGGTTATTGTGTACATCGTTATTTCTCAGTAACAGGTATCTTATAACAGCGAAAAATAACAATTTATAGCTATACCGTCCACTATGAACATAAGTTCCTTAATAACAACTGACACTGTATGCCCCCTGTTAGTCGAAATATTTACTTCTAAAAACTTTGTAACTCACGCTGAATGAATACAACAGTTTTTCACACACACACACACACACACACACACACACACACACACACACACATGGCACCTGTGTGGTACATCAGATTATCGCCTTTCAAATTCAAAACTCGAAAACGTTTTCCATAAACAAGTTTCTAAGTAGGTGACATAACACGTCTCATATTTCAAGAACAGTTTATTTCATTTAACAGTATTTGTACACTATGTGGATTAGAGGTACAAACTGCAAACTGGGAGAAAATTTTGATGTTTGACACCTTACAAAACGTGTTCTACAAATAACTTTGAACAAACAATGTTATTTATTTTGTATATATATATATATATATATATATATATATATATATATATATATATATATATAAGCTATCTTATGCATAAACAATTTACAACAGGAATCAAAATGAATTTTTAGTTTTCCTTTCTACAGTTAGTGATATTTTACTCGTCAAAGCACCATTAACTTAATTTGTAAATTGTTCATTAATATGTTAACAGAGCTGTAAACACTGTGCTAGAGTATAAATCAAGCCTGTTCAGCCATCATAGCTGTCACTTTCGTAGTTGGAATGTTTCCACAGTCATATGACTTCAAAGTGTCAAGTCTTCAACTGGAGGATCTGTATTTCCCACCCTCATCTCTTGCTTATAATCAACGCTAATGCAAATAACCACTTCATTATCAACAACTACGTGACAGAAAATTTAGTGGTACAGGTTGTCGTTCACATTCAAGAGATAAATTGCGGTGATTTTCGTTATTCTGAACAGGTTACTCTCAATATGTATTGCATCTACTTATCATGCTTTTAGGCCACATAATGACTTTAATGAGATGGTTCAAATAATCTGAATTTTTATACTTTAAGTTGTAGCACTTTTAAGCTGCTAGTTCTCCAAGTATTTCCTATTTTTTATTTATTTATTTATTTACTTGTTGTTCTGTGGGACCAAATTAAGGAGAAGTCTCCATGGTCATGGAACGAGTCAATACATGAAATTATAACACTATATTAGAAACAGATAAAATGAAATATTAAAAAAAAACATATTCAGGTGACAAGTCGTAAGTTTAAATAAAGAAAATCAACAATGTAACACTGGAATTTGTTTAATTTTTCAGCTCTTCCAGGAGCTCCTCGACAGAATAGAAGGAGTGAGCCATGAGGAAACTCTTCAGTTTAGACTTTAAAGAGTTTGGGCTACTGCTAAGATTTTTGAATTCTTGTGGTAGCTTATTGAAAATGGATGCAGCAGAATACTGCACTCCTTTCTGCACAAGAGTCAAGGAAGTGCATTCCACATGCAGATTTGATTTCTGCCTAGTATTAACTGAGTGAACGCTGCTAACTCTTGGGAATAGGCTAATATTACTAACAACAAACGACATTAAAGAAAATATATACTGTGAGGGCAATGTCAGAATTCCCAGACTATTGAATAGGGGTCGACAAGAGGTTGTCGAACTTACACCACATATAGCTCGAACAGCCCGTTTTTGAGCCAAAAATACCCTTTTTGAATCAGAACAATTACCCCAAAAAATAATACCATACGACATAAGCGTATGAAAATATGCGAAGTAGATTACTTTTCGTGTTGAAGTGTCACTTATTTCAGATACTGTTCTAATGTTAAATAAAGCAGCATTTAGTTTCTGAACAAGATCCTGGACATGGGCTTTCCACAACAGCTTACTATCTATCCGAACGCCTAGGAACTTGAACCGTTCCGTCTGGCTTATAATATGCCCATTCTGTCTGATCGAAATATCGGTTCTTGTTGAATTGTGAGTTAGAAACTGTAAAAACTGAGTCTTACTGTGATTAAGCATCAAATTATTTCCCACAAGCCACGAACTTATTTCATGAACTACATTATTTGTTACTGTTTCAATATTACACACAAGATCCTTCACTATCAAGCTGGTGTCATCAGCAAACAGAAATATTTTTGAATCACCTGTAACACTAGAAGGCATATCATTTATATAAATAAGAAACAGCAGTGGCCCCAGCACTGACCCTTGGGGAACACCCCACTTAACAGTGCCCCATTGGGACTGAATATCACTACCACTCTCAATATTGCGAAGAATTAACTTCTGCTTTCTGTTCTTAAAGTAAGAGGCGAACCAATTGTAAGCTACTCCCCTAACTCCATAATGGTCCAACTTCTGCAGTAATATTTTGTGGTCAACACAGTCAAAAGCCTTCGTTAAATCAAAGAAAACACCTAGCGTTCGCAACCTTTTATTTAATCCGTCCAAAACCTCACAGAGAAAAGATAATATAGCATTTTCAGTTGTTAAACCATTTCTAAAACGAAACTGAACATTTGACAGCAAATTATGTGAATTTAAACGCTCCAGTAACCTTGTATATACAACCTTCTCGATAACTTTAGCAAACACCGATGGCATAGAAATAGGTCTAAAATTGTCAACATTATTAATGTCTCCCTTTTTATTAAGTGGCTCCACTACCGAGTACTTTAATCGGTCAGGAAACTGACCACTCCTAAAGGAAAAGTTACAGATATGGCTAAGTACTGGGCTAACATACATAGAACAATACTTCAGTATTCTGCTAGATACCCCGTCATATCCATGAGAGTTCTTGGTCTTTAGTGATTTAATTATTAACTCAATCTTCCTCTTGTCAGTATCATGGAGGAGCATTTCAGGTAACAGTCTCAGAACACTTTTTTCTAAGAGCGCTTTATGATTCCCTGTTGGGACTAGGTTTCTATTTAGTTCCCCTGCTATATTCAGAAAGTGATTATTAAATACTGTACATACATGTGACTTATCAGTAATACGGACATTCCCACTACGCACTGATTCTATATCCTCGACCTGTCTCTGCAGACCAGCCACTTCCTTTACGACTGACCATATGGTTTTAATTTTATCCTGAGACTTAGCTATTCTATCTGCATACCACATACTTTTTGCCTTCCTAATAACATTTTTAAGCACCTTACAATACTGTTTGTAATGGGCTGCTACATATAGATTTTGACTGTTTCTAACGTTTTGATATAATTGCCACTTTGTTCTACAAGATATTCTTATCCCTCTAGTCAGTCACCCAGGCTGTCTGTTTGTGCTAGTACCCTGTTTTGAACGTTCTAACGGAAAGCAGCTTTCAAAGAGCATGAGAAAAGTCTTGAGAAAAGCATTATATTTACCGTCTACTGTATCAGCGCTATAAACATCTTGCCACTCTTGTTCCTTGATAAGGTTTACAAAGGTCTCTACAGCAACTGGATCAGCTTTCCTAAACAGCTGATGAGTATATTTAACACGTGTTGCAGCACAAAAATCTTTTAGATTTAAAATTTGTGCATCATGATCTATTATCATGAGGATGTTCTCACCAAGATTATGATGTTAACAAAAAAACAGGGCAGCAAGGTATCAGCGTGGGAACTGTATCTGGATAATTATAAGTAGTATTAAAGGTTTCTATTATTGTTCATAAATAGCAATGTTATTGACAGTGTACAGCTCTAGTGTCATAGCACCTGCAAATCAATAATCTCACATAATGGCATCCACACACTAGGAAACTAATCTTTTTTTCAGATTAGTGTAGTCTATGGCTGCAGTGTAGACTTTTACAGTTTTGCTGTCACTGGAACACTGAGTTATCTGCATATGATGCGACTGAAAATGTAGTTCACACACCTGTACAAATAATAAAATGATTAGAATTCATATTCTAAACACAAATTGATAACGGATTATGTGGAAATTTACGTTATGATTCTCAACATCACACAATAAATATTATTTTCAGACTTGTTCCACTACCAGAAATTTTAAACACAAATAAAGAACAAATTTAATAACAAATTTAATTCATAATTATGAGGACTTTTTTGTTGGTATTTCATTTTCGCTGTTCACTGAATAGGTCCAATTCTCATGTTACATATTTGTTGGATTGGAAATTGAACCTGCTAACTTTTGGTCCTGATAAGTAAATGTCTTTACAAACAAGAACAGAAAATTTTCAAATCAGTACAGTGCAGCAGATATACGTCCCAATGCCTGTTACTAATAACAGCTTAGCGATACATGACTGCATTAGCGTAACTCAGACACACAGTGTAGGATATTATGGTGTTACTTTTCGCTGTTCAGTTCTTGAAAAGATTCGAAATAATATTTCAACACTCCTTATAACGGCTCATTGATATATAATTCTGTTAACTCAAAAACATAGTGTTGGATATTATCATGTCATTTCTGGAAACCCAGAATCTACTATGTAGGAATCAACATGGATTCCGGAAACAGCGATCGTGTGAGACCCAACTCGCCTTATTTGTTCATGAGACCCAGAAAATATTAGATACAGGCTCCCAGGTAGATGCTATTTTTCTTGACTTCCGGAAGGCGTTCGATACAGTTCCGCACTGTCGCCTGATAAGCAAAGTAAGAGCCTACGGAATATCAGACCAGCTGTGTGGCTGGATTGAGGAGTTTTTGGCAAACAGAACACAGCATGTTGTTATCAATGGAGAGACGTCTACAGACGTTAAAGTAACCTCTGGCGTGCCACAGGGGAGTGTTATGGGACCATTGCTTTTCACAATATATATAAATGACTTAGTAGATAGTGTCGGAAGTTCCATGCGGCTTTTCGCGGATGATGCTGTAGTATACAGAGAAGTTGCTGCATTAGAAAATTGTAGCGAAATACAGGAAGATCTGCAGCGGATAGGCACTTGGTGCAGGGAGTGGCAACTGACCCTTAACATAGACAAATGTAATGTATTGCGAATACATAGAAAGAAGGATCCTTTATTGTATGATTATATGATAGCGGAACAAACACTGGTAGCAGTTACTTCTGTAAAATATCTGGGAGTATGCGTACGGAACGATTTGAAGTGGAATGATCATATAAAACTAATTGTTGGTAAGGCGGGTACCAGGTTGAGATTCATTGGGAGAGTGCTTAGAAAATGTAGTCCATCAACAAAGGAGGTGGCTTACAAAACACTCGTTCGACCTATACTTGAGTATTGCTCATCAGTGTGGGATCCGTACCAGGTCGGGTTGACGGAGGAGATAGAGAAGATCCAAAGAAGAGCGGCGCGTTTCGTCACTGGGTTATTTGGTAACCGTGATAGCGTTACGGAGATGTTTAATAAACTCAAGTGGCAGACTCTGCAAGAGAGGCGCTCTGCATCGCGGTGTAGCTTGCTCGCCAGGTTTCGAGAGGATGCGTTTCTGGATGAGGTATCGAATATATTGCTTCCCCCTACTTATACTTCCCGAGGAGATCACGAATGTAAAATTAGAGAGATTAGAGCGCGCACGGAGGCTTTCAGACAGTCGTTCTTCCCGCGAACCATACGCGACTGGAACAGGAAAGGGAGGTAATGACAGTGGCACGTAAGGTGCCCTCCGCCACACACCGTTGGGTGGCTTGCGGAGTATCAATGTAGATGTAGATGTAGATATAATACTAATTTTCGCTGTCACAATGTTCTTGAGATACGCAGGTGTGAAACCCGTGTAAGGATTTCCGATAACACGACCTTGGTTCCCTGCAAGGCCACCTGGAACGCTGCATGGCTTCCAGTCGTCCAGCATCTTCCTTTTTGATATGTGGTTTAAAATCCTCCATTTGCTTTCGTTTCATAGAGTTCAAAAGGCTCAACGTTAAATCCTGAGGTTTCTGGGATCATGGCTCATGGCATCAGGCCATCAAGTACCTGGCACTGCCGGTAGATGTCACAATCATCGAGTAGTTCTTAAGACTCCAGACGTTCTTTTCCTGGCTTGTGAAAATGACCGCAATCTATTTGAGTTATTGCTGCATCACCTATATGGAAAGGCCGTTAACTGTGAGAACTCAAAGTTGTAACATCAGCGGAAAGTGGAAATCAACAGCTGTCTAATGTTGCATCAACAGTGTCTTGAGCATAAAAAAGACTCGCTGTGCTATGTGATCGTACGAGATATGTACTTAAGCACACAGAACTCACACTGTGTATTCCTAACCTGTGTTTGGATAAGTTTAACGTGATGTAATATATGTTTACGAAGTTCCATCTTCATTAAAGTTACGAAGTGTTGTGTACGGAAAGGAGTAATTGATATTACACAGCAGTAAAGAAAGCTCATGTTTTCATGTTTCCTAACGACGATGTAATGAGATAGAAAATGCTCCATTCAATTCCAAGGCAGGATTCCAAAGTTACTGATTATTCAGTGGTAAATTTGACACATACCTTTGGTTTGAAATTAATTTACTAATGTATTATGGCACATTATAGTTTAATAGATCGCTAGTCCTGAACATATTACGATTAATGTAGTTCACTGCTCATTTTGCAGGTCTGTAACAAGAATTTCAAAGCTAGTGACATTATCTGGGGAGTATCTGCCACAGACAGCAAAACCATTCTAACCCCCTTTCAAAATCACAGCTTGATTCAAATGCCTTCTTAGGCATTTTTCTGGTGTATTCAGAGAGCCTATTTGCTGTTCAGGAACCATTCACGCAGGTCAAGAAGAAAAAAAGAGACACTGGAGGCAGCAAAATTGCAGGAAAGCATCAAGATTAGTTTAGCCAGCCATAATGAGCATTTTAAACGAATTTCGTGTAACAACCTTCAGGAACTGAAAGTTAACATTAATGTACTATCCATACAGAGGAAATGGGTGAAAATATTGAAAGAAGAAAGCATCTTATGCAAATTGAAGGTGGAAGGGGGAGAGGGGAAAGGAAAAGGAAGGAATTAATGATATCAGCTGCATCAGTTCTTGATGCGGACTCAATGTCGATGAGTGAAAATTGTGCCAAATTGGGACTCAAACGTGGTATCTCTAGCTTATGAAGCCATTATGTTAACCTCTGCACCATCCAGACGTAGTGTTTATCGCAAATGCGTGGACTATCTCGGCACACTCCCCAGCCAAGTTACACTCCCACCCAGTGCCACCTATCCACAGTCCTCATCCACGTCCTCCATGCTCATTAACTTTTAGATTTCCACTTGAGGTCGAACGAAACATGCATCCCCACTGAAAATTGTGGATTCATGGTCCATTGAGGCGAATCTATAATATGAATGAGTGGTGTCTGTTCTTTTGAACATGTCCAAAAGAACAGACACCATGCATTCATATAAGAAGTGTGTGTTTTTTATGTGTGCTGACCTATTTGTGCAGTCCCATTAGTTAGTTGTTAGTGAATATTGTGATTGATTTGTATTTAAAAATGCCCCAGATGTTCCTGACAGTTCTTACACAAGAAAATATCGCATTTTTTCAAAGACATCAGCAACTTTGTTCACAAATGTGCTAGACAAGTTGTCTACCCTATGGACGAAATTAATCGCAGTTATGCACTCTTTATTGTTTTTGCTTCCCTTTCAGTCAACAACTATGTATGCTTTGTCTGTTAACTAACCTCATTCAAGTATCAATTCAAAAATAAATAATTTTGTGACTCACACAATTATTTTGGTGGTTCAACTTTATATTACAATGACGTCATGATATGGTTGTTTGGCCTTGTCTCTAGGTGGTGTTCGTTATTATCGTATTTTTTACGCACTCTGTATGTGTCTGCAATCAGGTCAGGTTGCAGGTTATACAGATTTACGCCTGTGGACGTATACATAAGCTTTTATCTAAGAATGGAACGGATTCTGTTCGATTTTCTTTACGCATATTCATAGAATTTGAAAGTCTGTGCCCAGAAATCAGTTTCCTAAAGCAGTGCAACACAATTTTAAAACAGAGGAACTCAAAAATGTTGCCTCTAAATACATATGCTTTCTGACCACTGTTAACAGCAAAACATATGGCACATCTTTCATAGATTCCTTTATCTGAATGCTAGCAGCCGTGTAATTCACACAGCATTGTCTCACTCGGGCCTCGAATTTTTTTCAATTTGCGTTTGTGAAGTTTTAAATAATGTAGAGTTTAAAATGGGAATTAAATCAAACATGACCTACGTAGTACAAAGCTGGCAATTCGATTATTAATGGTCTCAGTTTAACGAAGATAGTATGAATGGTGTGCAGTGGGTTTTGTAACTGGTACATTGATCATGAAATTTCTGAATCCCCATACTTGGGACAGAACATTAAGTGAAAACAGAGGCAAACGAAAATTTAAATACAGTGATGGAACATGTGCAGAGCAGTCTTGTTCCATGCGACATTCAGAATATGGCAGGTCCGTGTCTTCAGTTTGCCATTTGAGATCCTGAACCAGATAATTGCTCAGAGTCTGATTCCTTATGTTTATTCAATTACTAATTAAAAATGGGGCAATTGTTTTATACTGAAAGTCTAAAATTGTGTTCGAAGTGTCCACATTTAACTCACATGGCACATTCCCTCCCTTCCTCGTTATTGGCGACTATAGGACCTTTGTTTCGTACAATGATCAACTGTGACGTGTTTGTTTTGCAATTCTACTGACAACTTCAGGAAAAGTTGTACGAATCTATAGTGTCCTGAACAGCTCCCACTAGGCAGTTACGGCGTGCATATGTAGTCAATGTCGTATGCATCAGCTCTAATAAATAAATAAATAAATCTAATGGGTATTGCTACATTATACCCCAGGTCATAGACGACTATGCAGGCCATGTCACAGCCCACGTCTGTGTCTGAATAGAGAAACCGAAACCAACAGCGATGGAAATTGTGGCAATTAATATGTACTCTATCACCTCTGAAAATATAACAATCGTCCCTCCATGTGACGACGCACCATGTAGTGGTACCGAAAATGCGGAAATTATATTTGAAGTTCAGTCAGAGCCACGCATGTAAGATGAAAGCAAATCTGATGTCTCACGAAATATGGAGCATGAGTATAATACCAGTAGTTCGGCTGCCTCCCCATCGACATCGTCTTCTCGTAGTTTATCCCCAGGTCTCTCAACAAGCAACAGCGAAAACATTGAAGAGAGCATGCTGTCAACGAGAACAGCCCTGCTCTTCAACAAACTCTTCCGTTGTTAAAGTAGATACAGATTCCAAGCGCTGACACGCTGCAAAAGTGCATCATCTGAAGGAAGCAATTAGCCGCCAGGACAAAGAATGTACTTCTCAAATGTTATAGTTGGAGTCATGGATAATGGTGGGCGGGTTTAGGCTAGCTCTGCGCACCTACATCATACATTAGTATTGGGGCGAAGCTGTTCTGGCGCACTCTGCAGTGTTGCCAGATGTATCCAAGATAGGAAATGACATCATCCAAGATGGTGGCTGTGACGTCATCCAAGATGGCGTATTTTGGCGGGAAGATAGGTCAATTGGGCAACCTGCACTAACCTAACCCCCCTCCCCTCCCCCAGAACAATGGTGGGAAGTTCAAATTCCAACAGGATAATGCATCACACCATGGTTATCTCTACGAACTTAAGAAAATCGAGGGAAGATAGGTCACCTCCACTAACCTAAGTCATCTTACCACCACCTCTTCCTAGGAACTGGCGCCAAGTTTGAATTTTGGTGGTGAAGAAAGGCCAATTGGGCTATCTCTACTAATCTAAGAAAATGGCAGGAAAGAAAGACAATTGGGCTACTTCTGCTAACCTAAGTCACCCAACCACCACCTCTTCCTAGGGATTGGTGGGAAAAGGACCCAGCCTGCACTGCGCTGCTGAAGAGATGAAGGAGTTTACTTGATTTATTTTTGAACAATTTATTTAGAGACTGACTTCGAGAGATAGTATATTTATTACACTGACACAAAACACACGCTCTGACCTGCTTGGGGTCATGCCACACAGCCTACAGACTTGCAAATCACTAAAAGACTCTGCAAACATGCTTGCTAATCGTAAACTGTCGAAATCATGCACCAGTCTTTATTTAAACAATTTGACGCACTATAGCCATCCAGTGTGTTCACCAGGAGGCCCAGAACCCAACTGAATTAGTACACAGTACCACCACCAAAGGGCGCCATCGTCTGTTCCGTGACGTAATCAAAGATGGCGGCCATGACGTCAGCTGATGATGCAAGTACCATTATCCAAGATGGCGGATTTTGGGAGGAACCAGTGTATTCGCCACAAGGTTTGGACCTAATACACAGTGGTGCCACCAGAGAACACTGTCGCCCATTGTGTGACATAATCCAAGATGGTGGGGGGAAATGGCAGGGAACAGTGTGGTTGCCATGGGGTCCACAGTCCAACTAACCAAGTACACAGTACTGCCACCAGAGTGTGCTGTCATCCATTCCGTGATGTAACCCAATATGGAGGACTGGGGTGGGGGAAAATGGCAGGAAAACAACTCTGCCTGTGCTGGACATAAGTCTTTATTTTGCAGGCAGTGTCTCCACCAAAAGATCTAGAGTCCTACTGACCTAGTACACAGTACTGCCACCAGAGGGTGCTGTCATCCCTCCTGTGACTTAAACCAAGATGGTGTTCTAGAGGGGGAAATGGCGCGAATATGATTCAGTCTGCACTGGGCTGCTGGAGACAGTAAGGAAGGAGTGTACTTTATTTATTTTGGAACAATTTACTTAGGGATGGAGTATAAGTATCACACTGATACAGAACACATGCTCTGACATGCTTGGGCTCAAGCCACACAGCCCGCAAACCTGTAAACTACTCTTAAATAATGATCTGCAGACACACTAAAAACTCCTAAATTACTGAAATAATTTCAGTGCAGACTTGTAAATTCATCCTAAATAATGCAGTACATTGATGTGCAGAAACGAAATCGACTCATAAATTGTCCAACTAGCCCATAGCACAGCCTACAGGCCTCTCGCAAAATAATGCAACAGACACACAATCAACATGCACAAGCACTGTCCGCCACCCCCTGTTCAGTAGACCAAACAGGAGGCTACCTGCATCCCCGCGAAGTGACGCAGCCGTCAGCTGTCAAACCATGCACTAGTGCCCCCAAGCATGACGTGGCTACATCCCTTTCATACTTGGCACCTGAGAAATTCCTCTCGAAATACGTGTTCACCTAGGCACCGTTGCTCACGCAACCGGATGGGAGTGCAGATGCTCCAGGGGTGCTACCGCTGACACAGCTGTGAGCCACCCCCAGACGCAAGTCAGCACAGCCCATTGCTCTCATGCTGCTGCAGGTAAAAGTTGCTTGTATTTCCGAGTATACAGTCAGTGTTATACTGACGTTACGGGACTCCAAGGCGCGCTCACGCCGCTCCCATGTGCGAGACACCTCTGGGTGTCACGTGTGTTTACTGTTGATGGCAGAGTAGCACAGTGTGCATTGTTCCTAGCTGGACATGCGCGCTGTTTCTAACTGAGCTTAACTGGTGACTGACGCAACGCCGTGAAGTGCGCGAGCGTAGCTACAAACCATCACAAGCGCATCTAGGTTGGTTGGTTGTTTCGGGGAAGGAGACCAGACAGCGAGGTCATCGGTCTCATCAGATTAAGGAAGGACGGGGAAGGAAGTCGGCCGTGCCCTTTGAAAGGAACCATCCCGGCATTTGCCTGGAGCGATTTAGGGAAATCACGGAAAACCTAAATCAGGATGGCCGGACGCGGGATTGAACCGTCGTCCTCCCGAATGCGAGTCCAGTGTCTAACCACTGCGCCACCTCTCTCGGTTAAGCGCATCTAACAAGGTTCTCAATCTTATAGTGATGTCACATGGCTATGCAAAATCAAAACCACGCCGACCTCTCGGAAATTGCATAGTGTCCCACAAATAGTTAACGCTCACTTTCTTGATGTCTCAGCTTGTATGCACGGAAATTCTTGCCATAACAGAGCCTGTTTACGAAAATAGCGCGTAATAACATCGAATGCAGTCTTCCTAGCAGTCCTAATGTGGCATCCCCTCCATCATGTGTTGCCCTTCCTGCTTTCAACACACACACAAACGTTCCCTCCACTATGCAGAGACTCCTATATCCCAACACAAAAGAATGTCTTGTGAATGAATCGAGCATTATGATTGAATCTTATCGAATTTACCCGCCGAATTACTGATGACGTTGGTGTGGAAGCACAGTTCACCTTTTCTTTTTCTTTCTGCTGACAAGACTTTCAGTGGTAAAAAACTATTTTATACTGATCGCCATATTGCATCGACAATTAAACCCTGAAAAGTGCCATACATATCGTCCAATACGGAAACACTCATACTCAATTACACTGCTCTCCCACCGAAGACAGGAGCTTGAATATTAGAAGGTGAAATCGTTCTCAAACCGATCAATATATCACCATGTACTGTGTCGACGTAGTAAACATACAATTCCTATCCCGAGCCATACAAAGTCAGTCCTTTTACATCATTCGTACATATACCACGAAGACAGACAGCACAGTACATATACTCGTGGCACTAGATATCCCCCTGCGAGGTCAGGAGGGCATCCACCCCTGACGGGTGACCAGAGCGCCATTAGTGAATCGAATTCACTCTCAGAACTGTTCTACAAATTCGGGCTCGTTCCCCTCGGCATAAACGCGTTACTGCTTCTGGTCCGGTCCTGCTTGCTTGCTTGCTTTGTTCTACACCCATCTCCATACCCTGGGATTACAAGAACACATGTATTTTCGCATGGTTTGCACACAGCAGTAGCCTACTGATCCGTCGCGCAACATAATTCCGAAGATATAGACTGGAGATTACTTCTCTAGAAACTCGACACTTGAGCGCTTTTCCCGTCTGCAAAGACCTTCACGTAAGAACTCGAAGCAAATAGAGGAAAATGATATTTCCACTCCCGAATACCGATGTCGGTGATGTAACAGATTCCAAATCATCCCCATAATTTACAAAGTCAGCTGAAGTGTTTCTTGTGTGTAGAGAACAAGCAACATCTCTGTCACCTGCTAGATGCACTCTCCACAATCGATGTTCCCTCAACTAAACAAAGATGCGAAATGTACGGAAGCAGTCAACCAAACAATTAAATGGGAGGGAATAACAGTACAGCACAAATGCACCTCAATATTCAATCTTCTCAAATTTCCACAAGATCACTAAAGCGTTCCAACACATACTAAGTATTGGTTCACTATTCTGCCGTCTGGAGCACGGCAAAGGTAATTCATCTACATTCCTGCTTTCCAATAGGCCTCTAGATTCGACGGCTTCGACGTGAATCATTCACGTTACCTGCGCTGCATACCGAACACACATAGGCAGAATCATTATTCTAAGAAATCGTTCGCATATACACTCCTGGAAATGGAAAAAAGAACACATTGACACCGGTGTGTCAGACCCACCATACTTGCTCCGGACACTGCGAGAGGGCTGTACAAGCAATGATCACACGCACGGCACAGCGGACACACCAGGAACCGCGGTGTTGGCCGTCGAATGGCGCTAGCTGCGCAGCATTTGTGCACCGCCGCCGTCAGTGTCAGCCAGTTTGCCGTGGCATACGGAGCTCCATCGCAGTCTTTAACACTGGTAGCATGCCGCGACAGCGTGGACGTGAACCGTATGTGCAGTTGACGGACTTTGAGCGAGGGCGTATAGTGGGCATGCGGGAGGCCGGGTGGACGTACCGCCGAATTGCTCAACACGTGGGGCGTGAGGTCTCCACAGTACATCGATGTTGTCGCCAGTGGTCGGCGGAAGGTGCACGTGCCCGTCGACCTGGGACCGGACCGCAGCGACGCACGGATGCACGCCAAGACCGTAGGATCCTACGCAGTGCCGTAGGGGACCGCACCGCCACTTCCCAGCAAATTAGGGACACTGTTGCTCCTGGGGTATCGGCGAGGACCATTCGCAACCGTCTCCATGAAGCTGGGCTACGGTCCCGCACACCGTTAGGCCGTCTTCCGCTCACGCCCCAACATCGTGCAGCCCGCCTCCAGTGGTGTCGCGACAGGCGTGAATGGAGGGACGAATGGAGACGTGTCGTCTTCAGCGATGAGAGTCGCTTCTGCCTTGGTGCCAATGATGGTCGTATGCGTGTTTGGCGCCGTTCAGGTGAGCGCCACAATCAGGACTGCATACGACCGAGGCACACAGGGCCAACACCCGGCATCATGGTGTGGGGAGCGATCTCCTACACTGGCCGTACACCACTGGTGATCGTCGAGGGGACACTGAATAGTGCACGGTACATCCAAACCCTCATCGAACCCATCGTTCTACCATTCCTAGACCGGCAAGGGAACTTGCTGTTCCAGCAGGACAATGCACGTCCGCATGCATCCCGTGCCACCCAACGTGCTCTAGAAGGTGTAAGTCAACTACCCTGGCCAGCAAGATCTCCGGATCTGTCCCCCATTGAGCATGTTTGGGACTGGATGAAGCGTCGTCTCACGCGGTCTGCACGTCCAGCACGAACGCTGGTCCAACTGAGGCGCCAGGTGGAAATGGCATGGCAAGCCGTTCCACAGGACTACATCCAGCATCTCTACGATCGTCTCCATGGGAGAATAGCAGCCTGCATTGCTGCGAAAGGTGGATATACACTGTACTAGTGCCGACATTGTGCATGCTCTGTTGCCTGTGTCTATGTGCCTGTGGTTCTGTCAGTGTGATCATGTGATGTATCTGACCCCAGGAATGTGTCAATAAAGTTTCCCCTTCCTGGGACAATGAATTCACGGTGTTCTTATTTCAATTTCCAGGAGTGTATATTTCATCCCTGTACTTACAAGTAAATATTACTGTTGCAGTGTCAGTTGAATGACACTTGACAATGAGCAAAGTATCGGAAATACGCCCTGCGGACGGTAGCGGGTCTGGGAATAGAAATATCGGAAATATTCCTCTGCATATTTTGGAAAACAAAATCATACTTTATAAGCCTGATGCTCAAGGTGAACCTATCACGCAGCACCTACTTCTGCTAAGTATAATACTTCATCAATAACTGATTGCCTACGATACGAAATAACACTGAGAGAAAATCAGAGATGGCTGGACATGTCTCCTAAGTTTTTCTTGCGAGTGCTACCACTGTGTCTCAGAAAGAGAGACGTAAACGGCCAGGTGTTAAAAAACCCGACCGGAACAACTACTGTATGTTACTGTCACAAGCGGTCTTGGTTCTACAGGTGCACACAAGTATCCACGTTAGAAGCTATACTGTCTTTATAAATACGAGGTACGACATTACCTCTGAATGAAGTGTTTTTTCTATCTGGACAAATACCGAGACGATGATCACTGGAGTGTATATTATCAGACCAGCACTCCGGTTGCACGTTGCCCACGATGCAACCTCGTGATAAAGTCGCTGAATTTTGAAAGTGATTCAGCTAAGGGATATGATATGTAAGCGGTATTTGCGACTCCCTCACACCGCCCCAGCTAGATATTTCTATAGTGCTTGTAACGTATTCTGACTCGATACCATGTCAGAGGTTTGAGGCGATGACTGATGGAGAAGGAACACAAACAGTAGTAGCAGATGATGTGCTGACAGAGGTTGAAAGATAATGTACATTAGATTTTCAGATGTCTAGTGTTACACTATCTGTTAGAAATGATTTCCATTATTTGGAATCAAGTCTTCCCACTCAACCACATACCTGCGTTGGATGACACGCAGTCACATTTCTGGCACTCTCATATCTCGAAACGAGACACCTTTCTCGATCATGTCTGCTATAGTTAATTCCAATGTGGTTTTAGTCAGCCCCTACACATCTTGCAACTGATCCCATTTCTACAGCTTAGTGCATTTGATCGTTCCAATTTTAGTCGGAACTGAGCAGAAGTCGGAGAAAGACATATCCACCACCTTCTGCAACCCATGTAGAAACAGAACGACCTGAGTTAGTGCAACAGGACCGTGTTTTGACCATTCGGTGGAAATGCGCGCAATGTGGTACTACTGTCTGAAGCAGATCCATGTCCATTCACATCTATCAGCCCAACGTGCTATCACCATTATTCTGTACCATTGAACAGAGAAAAATTACGAACTATAAAAGCTACATTAACTTCATCTAATATAGAACTCACCTAGGCGCCATTTCAGGTGTGATGACGCATAGCTGCCATGTGGATCCGGCACAGAGAGAGAGTTGTTGCAATGCTTCCCAGAATAGCATTCCTCCTAGCATTCCTAATGGGACATCCCATCCAACATCGAATTTACCTATCAAACTGCTGGTGCTGCCTATGCAGGACAATCCTATTAAATATACAGTTTTTGATCCATTGTAGAGGGCAGTTTAAGGTTTCATCAGCCTTACTGTAGGATGATGACCGTATCCCACAGACTATACTGTAAGTCGCAAGAGACGCACCCTGTGACCTTGTGTCATTATTTTAAACACTGTTTTCTAACACACGCCATACATTTTGCTTTCTGCCATGACTTCAAGGTCTGTGCCAGGACCTAAACTGACATTAAGGCTCTCTGATCCATGGCCACTCGCAGAAAACTAGACATTGCACGGTGTAAATCATTTTGTTACTGTGGCTACCATAACATGCGATACACGTTGGTGGATGATTTTAAATAAAAGACAGTTACAACATAAGGAAACTAGATGAGTTTTGTGGCGTTGGCGTAGCACTCTAAACTACATTTAAACTCACCTGTTATAGATATGGAGTAGCTGATGACTCTACGCTCCATTTTGAGTGATTCATCAGTCAAGTACGCGATCACTGTTTCGGTGCTATCCGTCCCAGAATGTGCCATGCATCCACCAAAACTCTTTCTCCAACTCGAACAAGCGATATCAGTCAATTATTATATGGTAACCAACAGCATGCCAGTGCACAGATGGCATGGAAAAGGCATCATCGACGTACTCTAATAACAAGCATCGCAGTTGATAGTGCAACCAATTTTAGCAATTTTACTGTAATTTCAACACTGACCAATGATGTGACACCATGTCTCCCAATTTCAGTATCATAGCTAAACCACGCCTTCTCCACTTTGCGAGTATCATTGTGAACATCGATAGATGACTTCGCAGTACGTCCATTCATTGGTAATTCCCGAACACATACACAATCAAAGTATATCAGGCAGTGCTCTACATATTTATTCGGTGTTATTCTGGGCTGTTTTCGTAAACAGGTTCAGTTAGGAGAAGAATTTCCATACAGACAAGCCGAGACATTACGAAATTTCCTACAAAATCGATGGTTAACTTCACTACTGGCCATTAAAATTGCTACACCACGAAGATGACGTGCTACAGACGCGAAATTTAACCGACAGGAAGACGATGCAGTGATATGCAGATGATTAGCTTTTCAGAGCATTCACACAAGGTTGGCGCCGGTGGTGACACCTACAACGCGATGACATGAGGTAAGTTTCCAACCGATTTCTCATACACAAACAGCAGTTGACCGGCTTTGCCTGGTGAAACGTTGTTGTGATGCCCCGTGTAAGGAGGAGAAATGCGTACCATCACGTTTCCGACTTTGATAAAGGTCGGATTGTAGCCTATCGCGATTGTGGTTTATCCTATCGCGACATTGCTGCTCGCGTTGGTCGAGATTAATAACTGTTAGCAAAAAATGGAATCGGTGGGTTCAGGAGGGTAATACGGAACACTGTGCTGGATCCCAATGGCCTCATATCACTAGCAGTCAAGATGACAGGCTTCTTATCCGCATGGCTGTAACGGATCGTGCAGCCACGTCTCGATCCCTGAGTATACATATGGGGACGTTTGCACGACATCAACCATCTGCACGAACAGTTCGACAATGTTTGCAGCAGCATGGACTATCAGCTCAGAGACCATGGCTGTGGTTACCCTTGACGCTGCATCACAGACAGGAGTGCCTGCGATGGTGTACTCAATGACGAACCTGGGTGCAAGAATGGCAAAACATCATGTTTTCAGATGAATCCAGGTTCTGTTTACAGCATCATGATGGTCGCATCCGTGTTTGGCGACATCACGTGAAAGCACACTGGAAGCATGTATTCGTCATCGCCATACTGGAGTATCACCCGGCGTGATGGTATGGGGTGCCATTGGTTACATGTCTCGGTCACCTCTCGTTCGCATTGACGGCACTTTGAACGGTAGACGTTACATTTCAGGTGTGTTACGACCCGTGGCTCCATCCTTCGTTTGATGCCTGCAAAACCCTACATTTCAGCTGGACAACGCACGACTGCATGTTGCAGGTCCTGTACGGCCCTTTCTGGATACAGAAAATGTTCGACTGCTGCCCTGGCCAGCACATTCTCCACATCTCTCACCAATTGAAAACGTCTGGTCAATGGTGGCCGAGCTACTGGCTCGTCACAATACGCCAGTCACTACTTTTGATGAACTGCTGTGGTATCATGTTGAAGCTGCATGGGCAGCTGTACCTGTACACACCATCCAAGGTGTGTTTGACTCAATGCCCGGGCATATCAAGGCTGTTATTACAGACAGAGGTGGTTGTTCTGGGTACTGATTTCTCAGGATCTATGCACCCAAATTGCGAGAAAATGTAATTACATGTCAGTTCTAGTATAATATATTTGTCCAATGAATACCCGTTTATCAATTGCATTTTTTCTTGTTGTAGCAGGTTTAATGGCCAGTAGTGTATTTCTGCAACTCTTTACAATTTCCGAGAGGTCGACTTGGTTCTAATTTACATAGCCATGTGATGTCTGTATAGCATTGAGAACCTTTAGATGCGCCTGCACAGGTGAGCCTCTATGCAAACATATCTCGCTTGATGCTGGACTTGCAGGTAGATGTCAGTCATAGTAAACACGTGCGCGGCCAGAGACATCTCACATTGCCCTTTAGGATCGCTAGGAACAATGCACCCTGTGCTATTGTGGGAATAATTGGAACAGATTTCTGTAGCGCGACCTGTGACGTCAGTATAGCATTGAGAAACTTTTAGCTGCATCTGCGAGGGTGAGACGCTCGGCAATTGTGTCTTACCTGAAGTGCAGGTAGAGAGGCATCGCTCCAGCAATAGTAAACATGTGCGCCTCTAGAGGGTTACTTGGTTTTTATTTACATAGACATGTGACATCGGTATAACACTCGAAGAATTCTAACAGTACACCCGAAAATAAACGAGACTTTCACCTACTGGATGTATGTGGTAGCAGCCTGAGAGCAATAGCTCTTGTCCCTTCATTCGTCTGTCCAGCGGTGGCTCGCAGCGGCAGCGGCGCGTGCACGCATTGGAATAGTTTTGCTGATACGTCACAGTTGACGATAGTTCGAAAGCATTTTTTACTTGCACTGAGTGTTTGTGCACTGCATTATTTTCCGGTGTTTAAGCGTTGTGAGCATGTTTGCAAAGCCTTTTACATGCATTAATTTTTGACAATTTACGAGTTGTCTGTATGTCTGTTTCATGATTTTTGCGAGCAGGTCTGTAGCCTGTGTACACATTATTTCAGTAATTTACCAGTAGTTTGAAGGTCTGCATGCTGTATACTGCATTATTTGGACAGTTTACGAGTAGTGAGCGTGTCTGCAGAGCGTTTTACGTGCATTATTTTGACAATTTTCGAGTTGTTTTCATGTTTGCACATCAGTGTACTGCATTATTTCGGTGATTTGCAAGTACTTTGAATGTCTGTATGCTGTGTACTGCATTATTTCTGTAATTTACGAATTTTTTGTGTGTCTTTACATCAGTGTACTGCGTTATTTCTGTGATTTGCAAGTAGTTTGCATCTCTGCATGCTGTGTACAGCATTATTTCTATAATTTACGAGGTGTTTGCGCGTCTGTACATCAGTGTACTGCATTATTACGATAGTTTCCTAGATATCTGCAGGTCTGTAATGTGACTACAAACATGTCAGAGCGAGTGTTTTGTATCAGTGTAATAAATATACTATGTCAAATGTATCCCTAAATAAATTGTTCCAAAATAAATAAAGTACAGTCATTCCAAAACCAGCAGCCCAGAACAGGCTGAGTTCATTCCAGCCATTTCACCCCCCCCCCCAGACAGCCATCTTGGATTATGTCACGGGAGGGACGACAGCGCCTTCTGCTGGCAGTACTGTGTACTAGGTCAGTTGGACTCAGGACCTCATGGTGGACACATTGGATGAAGCTACTGCCTCAAATTGTTTAAATAAAGACTGCATGCAAAATGAAAACTTATGTCCATCCTATCCAGCACAGGCTGAGTCTTTTTCGCGCCAATTTCCAGGAGGGTGGTGGGAGAGAAGGGGGTTACCAGAGGGGGAGAGGTTAATTAATTGATCCAATAACTCAGACCTGTAAGTGGACCTGTAGCAGCGAGGGGGGAGGGGAGGTTTCCTGAGGGGGAGGGAGTGGGAGAGGGGCAGGGAACAATAGATTAAGTGCCTGTCAATCAAAGAAGAACAATAGGTTAAGTACTTGTCAATCAAAGGAGAACAATAGGTTAAGTACCTGTCAATCAAAGGAGAACAATATGTTTGCCCCTGAGTGCATACATGCCCCTGATGTAGGCAACCCGCACTAACAAAATGCACTAACCGAAGTTTGTCCTGTCAATCAAAGGAGAACAATATGTTTGCCCCTGAGTGCATACATGCCCCTGATGTAGGCAACCCGCACTAACAAAATGCACCAACCGAAGTTTGTCCCACTACTCATATAGTCGTCAGCCCCCTCCATTTCTCAAAATTTGCTGGTAAGATGCAAGTAAACTTGCTCTTATTCTCAAATGAGAAAAATAAAGAGAAAGGTAATTATCATTATGTTCAGATCAAAGACATGTCCTGACTTCTTTCTTCCCAAATTAACAAACACGTGCATAAACAATATAGTTTGTTAAGGTGCCTCAATGCCTTTTCCTCAGGCAAGTTAGTGGCAAAGCATGTTGTTGACTCCACGCCCAAGAACCCAGTATGTGTTATTATGCCTACTGAGGGAAACAATAAATCAATAAAATTCAAATATGCTAACCATTAGGAGCAATGGCCATTTGTGTTGTGCACCAACTTTGGATGCTTCCCAGTATGAGTTATTATGCCTACTGAGGAAAACAATAAATTCATAAAAGTTCAAATACGCTCACTATCAAGGAGCGATGGCCATTTGTCTTGCATGCCGACTATGAATGCTTCCTCGCATCTGTGACCTGCTTTGAAGGAGACCCTACAGCCTCACATGCTACCTTTATAGGAAAACACGTACCATATGTGCTAGTGCACCAAATTTTATCGTCCTATGATTCAAGTCTGAACTGCTACAAATCTTACGTCGGCGATAATCCGTCAGTTTGGCTTCTCACAAGCTTAAAAAACTTTCATGGGAATTGATAAGCTTTATGATACAACGCCCTCATGGCAAAATCGAAGGAGAATGAAGATGTATTCATAACACAGTTGACTGTCATATTTGTGGGCTGCTGTTAGATAGAAAAGTGGAAACTCCTCATAGAGACCAATGTCACCTTATGGGCAAGTTCCTTGATGCAGCTCACAATACAATGCAAATTGAAATACCAGTTACCAAGGCACATACCCATTATCTTCTATAATTTAGGTCGGTGTGACAGTCACTTTCTTGCTGTGCACGTGGCTGATTTTGGCATGGAGAAAAAGCAGGTTGGTTTCGTACCTGAGAGCATTGAGAAATATATTTCAACCTCCAAATAAATGAGAATTACATTCCGCTTCCTTCACTCACTCCGTTTTATGCAGAAATTTGTTAAAGCTCTACCTGTGGAAGATAAGCATATCATCTGAACTTCATTTCCCGACGAGGAAAAGTTTCAACTTGTGATTAGGATGGGGGTTTTCATTTACAAGTACCTGGATAGTATGGCAGACACCAGGCTAGGCAACATACCTGTATTCTGCAGCAACTTTACAGGCTATGCGATGTTGTATGCAGAGTATGAGCATGCTGCGAATGTCTGGCAGGAATTTAGCAGATGCTGAATTCTCCACTTCAGGAGAGTATGCACAGCTTTACAAGCACACAGATGTGTGCTTGCTTGCGGATGTTTTCGACAAATTCCGAAGTTTATGCATGTCCACATATTCTCTGAATCCCGTCCTTTATTACAGAGCACCTGGGTTGTCCTGTGACACTATGCTCAAGAAAGAAAGCACAGCATCGAACTATTGACTGATGCTGACATGCTTCTTTTCTTTGAGTGAAGGATCCATGGAGGATTTTACCAATGTGCTCATAGACACACCTAGACAAATAATCCATGTATGGGTGACAGGTTCAATGCATCGCTTGATTCCAGTTACTTCATGTACTTGGATCTCAATAACTTACACAGGCATGCCAGGCAACAATCAGTGCTGATTGATAGGTTTAGATGGGTGCCCAAAACTGAACGCAAGGGATTAAGAGGAAAAATCGAGGGTATAGCGGCTGATTTTAATGTGGGGTATGTGGTGGACGCAGAATTCACATTTCCTATCACTCTGCATGATGCACACTCCGATTTGCCGCTGTGTCCAGAGCAACTAGTTCCACAAGGACTCTGAACCTCAAAACTCATGTCAAATCCAGGGAATAAGCAGAGATACATTATTCACTATTGTAATGTCCAGCAGTATCTCAGATTGGGGATGGAGCTGTTTGGAATCACCCACACTATCTCCTTCAAGCTATCTCCCTGGCTGATGGAGTATTTTGGTTTGAATATGACACTGAGGACTTCTGAGATATGTGACACTGACAAAGATTTTTTTTAAATTAATGGATAATTCAATTTCCAGTGAAACAATGGGTAATTTGAGTAAACAGGGTGAGATTTTGATTAGAATTGAATGGCATGGGCGTTGCAGCTTAAGAAAATACATGGCCACACAAAATTTTAAATGGGTCACAATATTCAATGAGAACTTTGTTGTTGTAGAGATAGCGAAGATTGCATTAGAGTCTGCAAAACCTGTTTATATAGGGATGTGCATGCTAGACCTACCCAAGCACCACAAACACTGCTTTCATTAAGAGTTTGTGAAAGCTCATTTCGTTAATCCTAAATTACTTTATATGGATACAGAAAGCTTCATCTATTGGGTGAAGAGCTGTGATCCGCATGAAATAATGAGGTACCTCAGTAATGAGTTCGACATGTCCTCATATACGACAGATAATTCTTCTGGTATTGTTCGAAGAACGAGAAGGGTATCACCTTTATGAAAGACGAGACGAATGGATTACCGATTGGTAAGTTCATAGGTGTACGATTAAAAATGTAAGCATGTCACACATCAGAAGGTATCACCCAGAGGTGTGCTAAGGGTATGCACCATATGGCACCGTGAGCCATCTCAATCAGACACTATTTGCAGTGCCTGTACAGTGGTGTTCATGGCGCTGAATCACAGTCACTGCACATGGTGTGGCAAACTAGTGTTCAGTCAAGAGAACAAGAGGTGTACAGTATGCTGCAAACTAAAATCAGCCTGTCACCTCATGATGATAAAAGGGTCATTTGTGTAGACAGAATTGAAATTCGCCTATACTCACACTATTCATGAGAGAAGAGGTGGGAGACTCTTATTTAGTGAGAGGGAGAGGATCAGTAAGAGAGAGAAAGAGAGAGAGAGAGAGAGAGAGAGAATGAGAGTGATTGTGTGTGTGTGTATCATATAAATATTTCTTTATTATGTATGTGGGGAATGTGTTCTGTGTACACACATTTGTAAATATATATATGTACACAATGTGTGCCATGTGCTTGTGTGTGTGTGTGTGTGTGTGTGTGCGTTGTGTAAAAAGTATTTAAAGAAGAAAAATAATGTTTTAAAAAGGCATAAACAAATATATCTCATCCAAATTTTATTTATTCACACACAGTGTATGTGTACTGTGTACACACATGTAAATATATCTATACACCATAAGCATCATGTAAATAAAACAGTTTTTAAGTTGCACCCGCCATTAGCTGTCCAAGATTGATTAGTTTTGAAGAGTATATGGTTCAGAGACCATCAGAATTGTTGTAAAATCTATGCCATTGGGACTGTGGAATTTAGGTGTAGTAAAAAACTGTCTCTGGATTAGTTATTAGCGTAGGTTTATATAAACTGTAAAATATAATCAACTTGAATCGATGGACAGCAAGACACCTGTAGGATTCCAGCAGCATACTCGAAGATTCGATGCATCCATGCGATATTTTCCCTCCCCTTCATGTAGATGATTAAATCCGTTTGATTGAATAACTAAAGCTGCAGTGTGTTCTCGGAAATTTACCGAATATTCAAATTCAATTTGTACATCTATAGATGAAGATTTAACTATCTCGTTTTGTTTTGAGCAGTCTATTACAATGACTGGCGCCAGCTCCTTGTATTTCCAGCGACTGGGTACGCATCAATCCTCTTCATAGTATGAAGTATAGAGCCTCGTATACATGTGATACGCTGGACTGTATACGTTTTCATCCCGCTGCAAGTGTAAATTATCACAGGGGTAGAATTAAAAGTTCTGGTAGACTCTGTCTTTAAGTAACTGTCAATTATCAAATTTAGTGGAATCATTTGCTGTTGTCCCTCTTCTATTGGTCGGAAACGCAAGTATGATGAACCTGGTCGTCTCTGGTTGAGCAGAGGTTTTAATAGACCACGTTTGACTACTTGTTGTCGGTAGCACTGGGCACTCGAAAACCTCCCATGAATCAATAGATAATGGTAGAAATACACCGACATTCAAAATTTTTAAACGCATCAAATGCTGCTCCTCTAATACAGTGATGTGTGGCATTTTCTGTATTATTTTACTGATGGTGATCTCGTTCTCCTTTTGAACTCCTTGAATGTATGAGTTGTTATCCATTGCACTCCCTACCAGAATAAGCACCAACAGCGAGAGAACCCATTGCTGAGAGACCTACAAGAGCAAGAATGAGGAAGAATATAATTCCACCTGATGTCTTGGGTATTGGCAGAACCCTGAGTACTTTAAAAGAGCCTTTATGCTTCAGGGAACTTTTAGTAGCATCTATTGCTGACAGAATAGAGTTTCTTAAACACCCTAGCACTGGCTTATTCATCTTCATCATTGTCTTCTTCTTGCTCAGTGCGCGATATGGAGCTTTGATAACTTGCTTGTAAGTCACACCCAAGCCCAACTTAATTTTACCACACATGGTTTTATCAACTACAAGTGCTGCAATGGGCTTTCCTATACCAATATCCTTTTTTGCACGTATTGCTTTAGCTTTATCAGCTAAAATTCGATCTGCAACATGACGTCCAGGAGATCTTTTTGTTTTGTATATGGAATGTCATGTTCTAAACAAGCCTCATCAAGCAGGTTAATCCCCTTATCACCACAAGCCAAACATTTTTGCAACTTTGTAACAGGGCCATACTAATTATACCCTGGAATATGCAATTCGATCGGTAGTTTGCCGAGAAAATCACCACCTCCTATGAAGCACCTCATATCATGCGTGTTATGGTACTATGCTGGTTGTGATCTGTGTACTGCATTATACAGCAAATCATTATCGTCAATCCAGCTGTGTTGTGTTACAGGAAAACCATGCCATTTAACTAGAGTTCTGTTTCCCTGACGTCTTATGACATTCTCTGTGAGAAACACGAGTGGTTCTGAGCTCTTCTGCATTTCCTCATTGTAAAAGCAATCTGAAATTTCAGTGCCACTGCTATCCTTTAAGATGCAAGTTCCAGGGTTTGTTCTCTGCACTTTGGAAACTGATAATATCTCACTCAACCAGTTTGGGAGGTATGACTTCTCAAATGCTTCATGTATTTTGAGATACATACCAAATCACCCACATTTCTGTTGACATGGATGCAACATGTAAATATGATAGTATACCGTATAATAATGAGGTATCTCAGTAATGAGATCGACACATCCTCATACACGACAGATAATCCTTCTGGTATTGTTCTGCAGAACAAGAAGGTTATCGCATTTATGAAAGACGAGATGAATGAATTGCCGATTGTGAAGTTCATAGGTCTGCGATTAAAAATATAAGCGTGTCACACATTAGAAGGTGTCACCCAGAGGCAGGCTAAGGTTGTGCACCATATGGCATCGAAAGCCATCTCAATCAGTCACTATTTGCACTACCTGTACAGTGGTGTTCAAGACGCCGCATCATAGCCACTGCACATAGTGTGGCAAACTAGTATTCAGTCAAGAGAGCAAGAGGTGTACAGTGTGCTGCAATCTAAAATCAGCCTGTGGCCTCAAGACAATAAAATTATGATGATGGGACTGAAATTCCCCTGTACTCACACTATTCATGAGAGAAGAGGTGGGAGACTCTTATTTGGTGAGAGGGAGAGAATCAGTAAGACAGAGAGAGAGAATGAGAGAAATTGTGTGTGTGTATTTGTGTGTGTGTGTGTGTGTGTGTGTGTGTGTGTGTGTGTGTGTGTGTGTGTGTGTATCGTGTAAATATTTATTTATTTATGTATGTGAGGAATGTGTAATATGTCCACACGTTTGTAAATATGTATATGCACACCATGTGTGTGTGTTTGTGTGCATGTGTGTGTGTGTGTGTGTGTGTGTGTGTGTGTGTGTGTGTGTAACATGAAAATGTTTATGTATTTATGTATGTGTGGAATGTGTAGTGTGTACACACATGTAAATATATCTATATACCATGTGTGTCATGTAAATAAAATAGTTTTTAAGCTTCACCTGTCATTAGCTGTCCAAGTTTGATTAGTTTTTGAAGAGTATATGGTGTGTGTGTGTAACATGAAAATGTTTATGTATTTATGTATGTGAGGAATGTGTAGTGTGTACACACATGTAAATATATCTATATACCATGTGTGTCATGTAAATAAAATAGTTTTTAAGCTTCACCTGTCATTAGCTGTCCAAGTTTGATTAGTTTTTGAAGAGTATATGGTTCAGAATCCATCAGAATTGTAATACCTGTGCTATTGTGACTGTGGAATTTAGGTGTAGTAAAAACATGTCTCTGGATTAGTTATTAGTGTAGGTTTATATAAACTGTAAAATATAATCAACTTGAATCGATCGACAACAAGACACCTGTAGAATTCCAGCAGCATACTCGAAGATTCGATGCATCCATGCGATCATCTCCTTCCCCTTCATGTAGATGATTAAATCCATGTCATAAAATAACTGAAGTAACGTCAGCATATCTTTATAGGGTATTCTAGGATCATCCCAGTGAATTCCACGGTAGAAATATGTTCCTTGGTGATGCAATGTTTGCTTGGAATGTCTCCATTATCCATGCTTCTTCTGTGTATGCTACAAATGAAACATCTTTAAATATAAACTGTCTATGCTCATCATCACATAATCCCTGAGCTTCAGCAGTGATGTTCACATCCTGAGATACCACTGTTGAATGCTCTGTATATGGCGCAGCAGCTGTTCTCTTACACAGCCCGTTGCACAACACCACTGAACGGGCAGTAGTTAATCACAAGATTGTGTAGCATTAGAGCATACGCTGCAGTGTGTTCTGGGTAATTTGCCGAATATTTGAATTCAATTTGTACATCTATAGGTGAAGATTTAACTATCTCGTTTTGTTTTGAGCAGTCTATTACAATGACTGGCGCCAGCTCCATGAATTTCCACAGACTGGATACACATCCATCATCTTCATAGTATGAAATATGGAACCTCGTTTACATGGCCTATGCTAGATTGTATGCATTTTCATCCTACTGCACGTGTAAATTGTCACAGGGGTAGAATTCAGAGTTCTGGTAGACTATGGCGTTAGCTAACATGCAATTATCAAGTTTTTGTTTTACACCTCATCAAGCAGGTTAATCCCCTTATCACCACAAGCCAAACGCTTTTCAACTTTGTACCAGGTCCATACTAATTATACCCTGGAATATCCAATTCTATGGGCAATTTGCCGAGAATACCACCACTCCTATGAAGCACCTCATATCATGCATGTTGTGCCACTATGCTGGTTGTGCCCTGTGTATCCCATTATATAACAAATAGTTATCGTCAATCCAGATGTGTTGTGTTGCCGGAAAACCAAGCCATTTAACTAGTGTTCTGTTCCCTCCAGGTCTTATGACACTCTCTGTGAGAAACACGAGTGGTTCTGAGCTCTTCTGCATTTCCTCCTTATAAAAGCAATCTGAAATTTCAGTGCCACTGCTATCCTTTAAGATGTAAGTTCTGGGATTTCTTCTCTGCACTTAGGGAGCAGGGAATATCTCACTCGACCAATTTGGTAGGTATGACTTCTCAAATGCTTCTTGTGTTTTGACATACATACGAAATCACCCACATTTCTGTTAATGTAGATCCAAAATTTTAATATGATAGTACACCATATCCACGAATCTTTTATCTCAAATACCGATTGGTCTCATTTTTATTGTGCTATGTTTGGTTCGATTATACCATCTAGTTATTTCTGTGAGGGTATCTGTCCATTTGCACAAGCCACAACGATTAAAATGATCCACATTTGTTCTTTTATTGTACTGTTCAGAATTTCCAGGATACTCGTCTTCAGGTGGGTGAATATTGAGTAGTGATGAATTCCACACTCCTGCATCATAGGCTTAAAATACCTATTGTAAAAATCTCCACACCATGATTAGTTTGGAGGTTATCAGGGCATCGATTCAACCATATGTGCAACAAACGGTCAAACACATCCATTATATTTCTCCCCATTTTTGTTTTAACAGGCAAAGCCCAGGCAAATTTGTAGTATGTGTCAATAACCATTAAAACATATTTGAATCCATTATTCTCATGTGAATATTCCCTCAAATCTACAAGATCAATGTACCATAAGTGAACCAAATCTTTAATGATAACATGCCTACAAGGTAAAGTTTTTCAAAACTGGTTTGTGCTGTTCTTGAACTACTGTCTCAATACTCATTCTATTATACCTCTCTCTGTAAGCTATGCAATTACTGAGAAAACCTCTTTCGAATGAGCAGTATTGCCTGCAGCAGATGATGCCATGAGCAGTCTTAGTTGATCTGTTATCTCATTTGGGTCTTCTTAGCATATATACTGAGGAGGCTGATTGCTAAGTCCTCTATGCCGAATGTCAATACTATCACCATTGCTAAACCGACCGTCTAATAATAATGGTTTTATAGTGTCTCTGTATTTCGAACTGTGTTAGTTTTCTGCTTTCCTGTATAGACCAGTCAGTTGTATTATTTCATTGTACATCTCCAGATCTTTGGGTGAAAATTTTGCTGTTTTTGAGAGTTTAAAAAAAATGAGATTCAGTGGACCTGGTGTTCTTTGAAATTACTTAATGTTTTTCCACCTGAGCTTATAGGCTGTGTGCCCAACATGACAGTTTTTCACCACTGACACTGTATATCTTTTCTATCCTAGTGTCGCTGCGTTGGGTAAGGAAACTGGTAGCATCATCATCATCATCATTGTGTAATTCCGCTGAGAGTTCATCGAGAGATTCAGTAACTCGTTTAAACGTTTCTCACAGTGTTTGCTCTTGATGTAAATGACCTAACCTAAGCAATGGTAACTTCTCGCAAACGGCATTCCACACAGATTGCTATGTACTAAGCAGGCATCTTCATAGGCTGCACCTTATATACATTTTGCTCAACCTTTACAGTTAAATCGCGTACTTTCTTTTAAATTCTATCAACCTTTACAGCTAAGTCATCTACTTTCTTTCTCAGAATGGAATGGGTTTAAGTCTATACCCCATTAACTCTAGTACCTAATTCATTGTTTAGTCTCAGAAGGGTCTGCGCATACGTCTCTAGCCTCTTAACTTTATGTTTGAGAGACTGAAATTTTCCATCTGTGTACAGACGCATTTTCTGACTAGGCACTCCTATACTCTTGGGTTTAATGCCTGACACATGTGTGAACTTGTCCATGGTGCAGTGTATATTAACATACTCATCACTTCTTTCGTAGCTACATATGTAGAAACTCCTGAAAGTTCTGTTTATACCTACTATCATTCAGTTTTCTTTATTTATCAATAACAAGTGTGCAATTCGAGGAATCCACATGTCTTTACAAAATCATTGAATGACATGGCAGTACCTACATGTGTCTGGTAAATGCATTTTAAATTCAAATTGTCTTGTTTGGAATCTCTAATGCGATCTGCATTATCCCTTACCAACTGTTTTGGGTTTCTGGAATATATCTGACTCAAATAAAATACCCTAAAACCTATACATCGACCCAAACAGAAATATTGTAGAATTTTATTCTGGTTTCCCACAGCAAAATCGTCAAATACGAACACTGTGTTTAGCTTTACTTTTTCTGGCTAGTGGATGTGACTGCATTGACAGAATGTCATGTATGTTACACCATCTTTACCCTACAATATCTTTTGCAGTAACTGATACTTCAGTTGAAACAGCGTTTTTGAAAATACACATACATGCTCAAAGCCATCTACATCTGCATATGTTAGTAGTGACGTGGGAACATTTGACTTGCCTAAGTTGGATGGACCTACAATTATCGCTCGTGTATTATCTTGTAGGAGTATCCCATTCTTCTTCATTTTTTTTATCTTCTTTTGCACCATCACAGGACCAGTCCTGATGCTTTACTCACCCTGCCATGACACCAACTACATCAGATTTTGGTGTGTAATGGGCTTTTATAAAAAAAATGAACGCTTGTAATTATAATATATGTATCCACTACAGCTCAATCATTTTCCTGATGGAGCTACAATGGCTACACCATCTGTTCTATAATGACTGAGTAGTTAAATAAGACAAACAACAAAGATTTTCGATAATATTGTTTCTTACACGTCATCAATGATATACATCAGTAAGAGTTCACTAGTTCCATCTTCAAAATAGTACAGTATTTTGCAAATAAAGGTTCCTTGAATGCACAGAATTCCGTGTGTATTTCTCTCAAACTGGTAGGTGTTCATTCAGCTTCTTCTTTTAACACCATATTGATGCAGCATTCCAAATCGTCTGCATGCACAGTATACAGAAGGAGATAGTACATAATGCCTTTATACACACTTTGAACACACGTCTTTCCAACAAATGGTTCAAATGGCTCTGAGTACTATGGGACTTAACTTCTGAGGTCATCAGTCCCCTAGAACTTAGAACTATTTAAACCTAACTAACCAAAGGACATCACACACATCCATGCCCGAGGCAGGTTTCGAACCTGTGATCATAGCAGTCACGTGGTTCCAGACTGTAGCGCCTAGAACTGCTCGGCCACACCGGCCGGCAGTCTTTCCAACACAAGGGAAAGCAGCATCGATAGGCTGAACAAGTTTATAACTGTGGAGTGCTGCAGATAAATGGATCGATCTTCAGATCTCACCTTGAGTGTCATGCCATCGTACAATGATGTTATAGTTAGTGTCAGGTCAGCACAATAAATGTCCGGAGATTGAGAATACTTGGAGTCATCTGATGATTGATGTAGGGTTCTGCATGACACAGTTCAGTCCATTCCAACTCCATAAGATGCACTTTAAGGCTCTTCCATGCGTTTTCAATATCTAACACAACATGTGAGTCACAGTCTACTGATCTACTGATGTTTCTATGCGAGTGTTTTTGGTAGCTGCTGCTGGTCCAGACACACTGAATGTCAGTGCTGCTCCGGATGTGCCGGAGACCACTGACCAAATAGGAAGAAACAATAAGCATACACAGGCAATGAGATGGAGTTGAACAAAGAAAGTGAACTTGACAAAGAACAGGAGGAACCGCTATATGTACTAATAGTAGAAATGACATGTAATGAGAACTTACTTTTACGCTTCTTCTCTGATGCAGAGGCAGATGAGGATTTGGAAGCTGTTAATGCTCCATGGTTCTTCCACTGACGAACTGTGACTGAGAGCATATCTGTCTTATATCCTTTGACATCATGATCACATGTCTGGATCTAGTGATTCCGCATTACTATTGTCTCCCAACGCTTTACAGGCGAATGCTGTGTTCCTCTTGGTTCCTGAGGGAAATGGTGGGGAACAAAAAAATTGTTTCAAGTACCCTATGTGGCAGCTTTGTGAACTAGCTCAGTAGAGACCCATATGTCAAGGTGAACACATCCACTTCATTCTGTCTGGGGTAATGGAATAGGACAAAGTTGTCTGTTGCCCTGTGTGTGGGTCTCTCTCGCAAACCGTGTTCACAGTAATATGCAAGGCAACTGACATGTCGAATGCAGTATCCTGACCAGGGTGGTTCTCAGCATGTCTGCCCCAAGGTTGGTATGAAGAAGCAATCGAAAGGTTTTAAACAGTATAATTACGGGCAGTGAGTTATGTTGATGTCTATTTCGTAAAGGTATTCCTTATGCAATCGGAAAAACCATCTATTTAATTACTTTTTCAATGTATTTTATAATACCTGCATCTTCCAGAACAGCAGAGAATAATGAGCTTTTGTAGCCAAATAAAAGAGAGATCCAAACTCTGCAAATTGAATTTTACAAATAAATAGTACATCCTTTGCTACGTAATTGGCACTGATGGTAATTGTGTGTCTTGAGATCCTTCCTCTCCAGCACTGACTTAGTATTTTTCCCGTCAATTCCCAGGTGGGGGAGGGGAAGGAACATGGGGATTCTCCAGAGAAGGAGGGATTAATTAAATTATTGACTTATGTAATTAGTCCATTAATTTGATATCAAAGATGTGCTTGTATTTGTGAGTGGCTTTCCTGAAAGGGTTGGGGATATGGAGGGGGAGGGGGAGTGGGAGAAGTGGGGGTTTCTCAGAAGAATGGATTATCCCTGGAGGTCATAAAACAATTAACAGAACAATAGGTTGATAGGGGGAGAACATTAGGGGCTAAATGAAAAGCCACTTAGCAGAACAACAGGTTAAGGTCATAAATCAATCAGCTGCCACAGTTCAATTAATTTTCATGTCAATTTGACATTAAAAATGTCCCAGAATCGGCTTTACCCTACTACTATTGTTATAATGGTACTTTCACCTGTTATATTGGATTGAGTACAGTCAAATTAACAAGTGAATTCCATGGTGTCTGAATGCTGTAAAACAGTTGGCACGCAAAGTCTGGTTGTTACTAAAAGCTAAAGCACCCAGATACTGTTAGTAACCTAGCTACATTACTTCTTGCTCATCCCTATCACTCAGACATTTCATAACCCACAATACTTTTGTATGAGGAGATGGCTTTCTTTCCATTGCAACAGAAGGAACAGTGTTGTATCTCTTGGCATAAGCTCAGAAATTAATCCCCATGTGTCTCAACTACAGGTAGTAGGATGTTATAACTCCCACTAGTGTGCTCTATCAGTGCTTCAAGTAAATTAAATGTTCTATAAACTGTATTATGGAGACACTATGAAGCTCCTTCAAAATGGTTATTATCTCCTTCTGTATGTCTGTCAGTCAAAAGTTTGGCGCCTTTCGGATTTCGTTCTTGGTCTCTCTAGACACCCCCTTCTACAGAAGGGACTGAAAGACTACAATTTCAAACTCCCCCAACAACACGTTGGTCAAACCCTTTGCTCCAGTATTACATTTTGACAACTATAACACTAAATGAAGAAGCCATTCTTCGGCTTAGGTTGTATTAATTGAGATCTGAATCAATATGACCACAATAAATTTGTGGCTCTATTGTCCACTATGACGAATGTGCTACATTATCATTCCAGCTCTATGACCAATAGGATTCTCACTATCTTTTAACTTCACTCTGCAGAAATGTGCACTCCATTTCCACAAAAACACTGTGAAAAGCGAGAACATAAAAATTTTAAATATTTCTGCCATTCAGACAATCAGTCGTGAAACTATAGTTTTATTGACTTTTGCCTCAATTACAAGCTTTACCTTTAGATTTGCTCCCTCTTTTACAAATTGTAATACACTTTAAGATACTTCTTCTTGCTGTTATTCATTGCTCCAGTAGTTAAAAATCTCCTCTGACATCTCACGAGATGTACTGAAAATAAAACTAAAACCATCAATTTCTGTGCTGGGATGCTTTGATCACTATGTGTTCATTTGAATCCAGCTTAGGGAAACGTCAGAAGAATAAGCTTAATGGGTTTTCTGATCCTTAAAGTTTAAATACTATGAAGGTGGCATACAACAAACATCAAACTAGCATGAAGAGTACACCTTTGACTGGCAGTTGTTTGGGAGAAGGTATTTTAATGCCTGGTGTAAGGAAAAATGCCTGTTAGTAAATACTGGAATTCATAGTTTTAGGGCTGTGGCCTATCGAGATTGCAGTTTTCATTTCCACAGTATTGTTGCTTGTGTAAGTTGGGATCCCACAACTGTCATCCAACAGTATATTATTAACAAAGTTAGATGTTGTCCAGCCATGTTTCTCATAAATCTCGTAGATGCCCTTAATTATCTCAAAAGCATGATTTCATCCAACAAAACTGCAGCTCTCTTTTGTGCACTCCTGATATATGCTCATTCAGATAGGCCTCAAAAGCAGTACGCTATTATTGGACTACGCCACCAAGACAAAGACTGGTTGAATAATGACGAATGTTCAGTTCAAAAATCAACTTAATGTACGTGCTTTAAAAAGAAACCACCAAAAAGCTTAATACACTCAGACAAAATAATGTACATAAAACTACTACAATTATGCAAGACATTTAGCAAATGGAACACATTTCAGGTGAGTGGAAAACTCTTTAATCCACACTTTAGACAAAGAAGGAGATTCAGCCAATACAAATGAGGACTGGGAAATGTCATTGATATCTGTCCACTACTCCTTCATTGTCTAACATGAAAATAACCACTTGAATGAAACTTGCCACCCTGAAACAATCCAGTCATCTCCCATATTTGCAACAAGATTTGCATGATACAACTGTATTGTTATCTAAGACTAACTCTATGCATGGTAACTCTAATTTTGAGCAGAAATCACATATAGAAAGTCGATCAAAGAGATCAAACAATTATGTGGTGTTCTCTAGGAGAAAACTCTCAAGGCAATAGATTTAACTTCAGAAGTGGTCATAATACCGAATGGAAATAGAGATTCCCAGTGATGTTTGAAAATGCAGCAGATTAATAATCATTGGCCGTGTCAAGAGAATTGGATGAACATAGAACCCACAATCACAGAATTAATTAAGCAAAAATTTAATCTGTGAAATTGATTGAAGAAATAACAAAATACATTAAAGTTGCTTGGGTTCACTCGGAATAAATACACACAGCTAGAGAATGTGGGATATTTGCCACACTAAAAGCCAGCAGATGGCTTACAGTACTTCATGTGGTTCTAACTTGGTTTCCAGGGAACGGAATACTAAACTATGTAGAAAAGTAAAGGAAAGCTGTGATCAGGATATAGAGCTATTCTTACCCTTCTGATATATTCATAGCAGGAAATGTAAATCGCTTTAGTGGCCGAGCAGTTCTAGGAGTTTCAGTCTGGAACCGCGCTACCACTATGGTCACAGGTGCGAATCCTGCATCGGACCTGGATGTGTGTGGTGTCCTTAGGTTAGTTAGGTTTAAGTAGTTCTAAGTTCTAAGGGGCTGATGACCTCAGATGTTAAGTCCCATAGTGCTTAGAGCCATTTGAACCAAATTGCTTTATTATTGTTTCTATATTCCCACCGCAAGTGAAATCTCAGCAAGAAGACTTTTGCAGTGTAGAAGGAATAAGATGAAGTGACATCTTGCAAACATTAGAACATTATTTTCTATATTCATTTTATGCTATATTATACTGGTTATGATAGCAGACTCTTAAACTGGCTCCTGTCAAAATGTGAATCCTTAATTGAATCATGTGTCTCCCTATTTAACAAAGAAGGCAACGTGATTAACTGACATATACCGCAGTTCTATAGCATACTATGTCAGCAATTTTTTTCGAATTTCTTTAATGGATAAAGGATACATTGAGGCAAATATTGAAATTAAGTACGAGAAGTTAATAATATCCACAAAAAATGGAACAGTCCATCAAATATTTCAAAGTCATCTTCAAATAGACAATGACAATTAGAAATATGACAGACAGATTTAGTTGTGTTGAGAGACATATAATTATAACTCTCAAAATTCCTCAGCTCAGCACAAAAATCTGTAATTTTTTTTTAGAAAGACCAAGATATGTAAATGACAGAATGTCTTGTGATGGGAACTTCTTTATGTTGGCCATTTGAGGACCACAACAAGTGGTATCAGCTTATTTTCTTCTTGCATTTACCCTGGTCCACTATGTTTTCATTTTCATGTTTTGCAGCCTTTTATGTTCTCTTGTTCTTCATGTCTTTTCCTGGATCCAATTCCGCCCTAGTAACCTACGGCAACCTCAGACTTTGATTTGAGCGTCATCCCGCTGTAAATCTGTTTCAAGTGTTCTCATTTCGTTCTGATCACTTTGTGCCCCTTTGATCTTGCATACTTGGGTTCTCTTATTCATAAGAAAATTCATTATTTGATATGTCAGCCTCTCCTGCTCCATGCTAAGGACATATCAAAAGAATGTAATCCTTCTTTTCCCAATGCCATTCAGTATCCATTTTAACTGTTTGTAGAGTTCTTGATTCATTTGTCTTCTATACTGAATATCTCCTGTTCTTCCAGGTCCCACTATCCTCCTGAGAATCCTTTGTTCCATAAATCCTACCCATTTAAGTAATCCTGTTATTATAAGGTCCTGACTTTCTTCTGCATACAGTGCTTCATGTTGGATCACCGTCTGGTAATATTTTCATTGTAGATGTTCATAGTGCACTTTTATGCCAACTTCACGTGCTTTTCCACATTCCCATAGCTTCTTTTTCTGTCAGATCAATTTCTACACACTCTTCTGAGAAATTCAATTTTCTCTCATAATATTATTCATTAGGAACTGTCTTAATTTTCGTTATATATTGTGTCTTCTCGAGAGTGCTCTGTAAAAATGTTTTAACCACTTGTATCTGGAGCTGGTTCTTTTGATTAATCACCTCTTCCAATGATTCTCATAATACATCGTCTGCCAATGGCACTCCTTCCTTCTCTAGCCGCCGTTCTCCGATCACCTTACCAAAGATATTGTGTAAAGAATGTGGAGGATTGTTTGTCTCCGTATCTTACTTCAGTTTGGGTCCTGAAGGGCTCTGACAACTTTCCTTCTAACTTGACTTTCGCTGTTGTGTTGGCTATGTTTAACCAGCTCACTGAAACTTCTGTCCATACTCATCTCTTGCAAAGTTTGGAACAGTCTTGGTGTATCTACTGAATCAGAGGATTCTTTGAAATCTACAAACATGAGCACAAAATCCTTTCTACTCTGTTTCTGTTTGCCACTACTGCTGAAATATACATTTTTTTTGGTTACCCGCTGTTGTATATGTGGAAGAGTAATGGTTGGTGTACAATTAATCGTGTTTTTTTGTCAAATACAGTCACAGACCGGCAGAGGGGAAATGAGTTTACACTTCTCTGTGTAAATCTCTCGATTTTCATATATAGTAGAGGTGTTAAGACTATTTTTCCAGCAGTGCCAAATGTTGGATCTCGACACTTTCTCAGTTAACGAAAGAAAAACTAAAATTCCTCCAGAGGTTTGAATGTATGCAGCTGGAATATGTCTAACTTCTTGTTCTGGCTTAAGGACCATTTGGCAGTCTGTAGCAGCATATGTCTGAATTACCACTTTTTCTCTCTTCTGCTTGCTATCATGACAATATTACACATTCAAACAGTAACTAAGTATGAGTTGCATACTAGTGTTAAATATACTAATACCTACAGAGTTGCTGTAAATTTTTAGAACTCTCCAAACTGATGCTTGTTACTCACAAACAAACAAGTGATTTTGCTAAACCCAATATATTTCATTCACTTCCTATAAATTTTCTACTATTACTTCGGATGTAATCATTATGACTTTATCCAGAGGTACAGAACTAGTTTTATGACACATTTATCGTGCAATGAATAATTTGTACCCCTATGAAGAACATTCCTAACTGGAATTTTGGATTCATATAGTTTCATGATGTAACATCTGGCAAATGTCGCATTGGATTTCTTGAAAAGGCTGAGATTAGTTTCCTTTCTCTAACCTTCTCAGTCCCATGTTCATGTGTTGTCACTAATGGACTTGATGATGAAAAAATTCTAATATTCATCTCTCAAGGAACAGTTGCTCTTTTTGCAATGAGGAGATACGGTGACCCCTGCTGTGCTACTTGCAGTGCAATAGCTTGCAATGTGTTGGACATAACTACAGAATTTGTCAACTTGTGAAACTATGACAAATGAGTTTTTCTAATGATTTTCGAGGTAATTAGTTTTGATATCAGTATGAATGTTGCTTTTTGACATTAAATTCAGAGAAGAAAAGACGCCACACTTAATTACATGTAAAATATAGCAGCCTAGAAAGCCAAATAGTATATTATGATTGACATTATTATATCAGTGTAATGTCAGAAAATATGAGTTTTATGTGCTAGTGACTGATTTCAGTTTAATTACAAATTAGTCAATTACTTGTTCACTAGATCAAATACACTACAAATGTCATAATGTGAAAAGTAACACCTGTAGAGAACAAAAAATAAAAATATAATATTTGAATGCCTATAGTCTGGTCATTTAAGGTTTTTTACATTGAAAATAACTTATTCTCTCCACTCAGGAATTCCTTTGTGGTGTAAAATAGCTTTGTTGAGGAGATCTTTAATCTACATTTGAAAACACTTTTGCTATCTGTCAGACATTATATTTCCAATAGCAGACTGTCAAAGTGTTTCACAGCTACATATTTCACTCTTTTCTGTAACATGGTTAGATTCATTAAAGAGTAGTGCAGACCATTTTTCCCTCTAGTGTTGTAATTGTGAATATCTCTATTACTAATGGACTGTTATCAGCAAATTTTATCAAAGAATAAATGGAAGTATATCATGCCAGTGAAATGCCTGGTTTTGTTGATGTTACAGATCGGACATGACATCACATGACCATTCCTATCGGCTTTGCTGAACATCTGACTGCACATGTTCCTGGCCACTAAAAGCAGCAGCTAAGCTGAATGCTATAGTTGCCCATATCACTTCCTTTATCTCATTTCAGTTGCTTTCTTTATTATTTCTTGTTTCTATTTCTGTTGTTTTATGTTTGTGTTTTCAGACTTAATAAATATAGTCGTTTTTAACATCAATGGGATGAATATGTTCAATAAATCACTTTACCTAGAAAAATATGGGAGTTTGGTGGTGTACACCACATACTGAAAGAGAATTATTTATAAAATTTAAGCATTTTCCTCTCGGTTTAGACAAAGAGTTACACAACATTATAGTAATTTATGTGCACACAGAAATAATTACAGTCAAAAAAATCTCTATAAATGTATTTAAGTAGAACTGCCTTGCCACACCACTAACACCAGTTACGGATAGAGCACCAGAGTTAAGCACTGTTGGGCTTGGCTAGTACTTGGATGTGTGACTGTCCAGAATGCCGAGAGCTGTTGGCAAGTGGAATGCACTCAGCCCTTGTGAGGCCAATTGAGGAGCTACTTTACTGAGAAGTAGTGGCTCCGGTCACAAAAACTGACAATGGCTTGGAGGGCGATGTGTTGACCACATGCCTCCCTGTATTCACATCCAGTGACACCTATCAATTGAGGATGACATGGCGGTTGGTCAGTACCACCGGGTCTTTCGAGACCTGTTCAGACTTAGTTATGTTAAATATATTTAAAATAATTCCTAATATGCCAGTAGCATATTGTATGGTCTTACAGTACTAATTTTGCAGGAAAAACTTAATTAACGTAATATATTTCTAGATATTTTATACACGATGATAATTGGCATTGATCACATACATGACGGTAAAGGTCGACTAGTGTTTAATCTTGAGACTAATTCTACAATTAGGATCACATTTCGTATGTATTATAAAAATAGCAATCGCAGGCTTTCCTCCTGTCAGGTGAAAGTTCTTCAGCACAACAGAAATGAAATTAGCACAACATTTTCCCCATTAAAAGCAGTCAGCTACTTTAGTTCACTAGCTAATTCATTCAGAGCATGTAGATAACCAAGGGATCAAAATGAGGAAAATTTTATGAATTTTAAACTCACAAATACAATCATATTCCATCAAACGTAAAGTTCTGCATCAGCTGCTCATCAGTCGTTGCTGTCAAGTGTGTACAGCAGCTAGTCTCTTGACATCACTATCCGGTCCGAAATTTCAATGCAGCTACGTATTTTACTGGCATAAGACACTCTCTACTGTAAGGCCTTCGTTAATGTTTCCTTGGGAACTGATTCTCAGTTGTGTGGCATACTATGTAACAAAAGTAAAGGTTTATTATTTTACCTGTTTTATAATAATGTACGAACTTCTAACATCTCGGCTGAGAACAGCTGAAAAAATGCTTACAAAGTTATAATTTTCATTGATTTCACATAGAGAACTCTTAGTTTCAGGACTACCTAAATTTATTGACACAAGGCAAAAAGTTCTGATTGTGTGAAAGCCTTCTATATAATACTTGAATAAAATATTAATGGAAACCACAATATTTTTTCTTATCTCATGACGCTCATGTAAGTATGTCAAAATGAATTTTGTTTGTTAAATGTGTAGAGAAGATTACAAATAATTTGTTAGACACATTCTATGTATGAACAATGTCAAAGTAAATCTAATGATATTAGTGCAATAATGATATTGTTTGCTTAAGCAGTAGTGTTTTTTCTCAGATTTTAGAAAATATTTTGTAATTATAGAGTTGTACATTTAAAAGAGAATCTGATTACACGAAATACATTGTTGAGGATCCTAATGAACTTGAAATATCAATGTAAATTTTAGCAAATTGTATGTTTTTCAAACTAATATAAGTGCTGTGAAGATGTAAAACAATATATCATATGAAGGGTTAGGAGAAAGAAAGAGGTAAGCCAATTTTTATGAAACTCGAGAAAAGCAATTTGAATACTTAAAATGTTATTACATAAATACATAAGAACATAATATTATTCTTATTTCAAAAGTAAATATTTTTGGTGCACCCGATGTGGAAATAGTATTATTGGTATCCAGAGAGTTCCCAGACAGAAGTAATTTCCAAAGATGCAGTCAAACGTCAATTGGTAAGGAGAAAGATGCAAGTAAGTCAAGCAAAACACGCAATAATTCCATAATAATCACGACTAAACGAATTTGTGGTTGTGGTAGTACAGTGATAGCCCTCATATCACATGTATTGAGCTGTGTGGCAGCTGACTCAAGAACTTCACTGCACCTGGATGGAAAAAAATAAATTACACTTTGCGATTCTTTACATGTCAGCCTGGAAACTGGAAGGAGAACTATAATAAAGAATGAAATTGTTCGAATTAGATTATAATGAATATAAGATAACTGCATTCATTGTAATTTACTCATTAGCTTGTAAGACAGGTTTCAAGCTGCATAAGATACCATATCATTTCATAAATGTATATTATGTGTTTTCACATTTATTAGGTCGGTACTACGCTATCACATTTCCAGATGAAATTTTCGCTCTGAAGCAGAGTGTGCGCTGATATGAAACTTCCTGGCTGATTAACACTGTGTGCCGGACCGAGACTCCAACTTGGGACCTTTGCCTTTCGTAGGAAAGTGCTCTACCATCTGAGCTACCCAAGCACGACTCACGGCCCGTCCCCACAGCTTTACTTCCGCCAGTACCTCGTCTCCTACCTCCCGAACTTCACAGAAGCTCTCCTGGAAACCTTGCAGAACTAGCACTTCTGGAAGAAGGGATACTGTGGAGACATGGCTTAGCCACAACCTGGGGGATGTTTCCAGAGTGAAATTTTCTCTCTGCAACGGAGTGGGCACTGATATGAAACTTCTGGCTCACAGCTTTATTTTGCCAGGAAGTTTCACTATCTTATTTCTTTGTCAAAGTTATGCAGTGTGCATGCATCCACTGTAAGTGTAGTAGCTGTTTCTGGAGGCAGATTAATGGTAATAAGAAAAATCCTGAAACGACTGGCAAGAATACCAAAGCTTCTTCCACTAATCTTCTTCCTCGTGAATTGTAATTGAAAACCTTTTCTTCCTTACTAATTCTCTTTAAGGGGTATGGCATTATAATGTTGTAGCTCAGAGGAAAAGCATCATCTGCCAGGACAATCATTGGAGTTGTAAGGTTTGTGTTCCCAAGCTTTCTGCCTACAGGAATATTCAGAATAGATCGATCAATAGTCCTGTAGTCTGCTTATCGAAAACACTCCAGCATCACCTACACACCCATTAGTTTCTACATCAACATACAAGAACTTGTAAGTAGTATCTACCACAGCAAATATAATTATACGGTTAAAGGATTTATAATTGAAAAAGTGAGATCCACTAGGTTCTGGACATTTAATGCGAATATGCTTTCTGTCCAGTGCTGCTAAAGTGTTATAAAATGTTCCACTTTTCCTTGAAATAATTTTCAATTTGCTTCCACTCTTCTCTGCTTGTGGGTACCTGTAAATAAAATTTATGCGTATGTAATATAGTATGTAACTAATGGCTTTCATTTCTGTATTTCATCGAGTGAAATAGAGGCTCAGTACTTGTCTCAAGAAGAGACTGATGTCGCCTGCAGTGAGCCACAGCTATATCCCCAGCGTCATGAGCGGCTTCCCACAAAGAGAAGAAAAATGACGACAAACGTACTTGTGGAGACCACCGAAACGTTGAAGGTTGTGACTGATACAAGCAAAAATCAGCCCCACTCTGCCAAGGAAGATCAGTATAGTGCCTTTGCCACCCACATCACAGCTGAACTGCGGGAGATGTAAAATGTTGGTGGTTAAGTATTCGCAGCAGGAACTCTGCAGGATTTAAATCGTGTTTTGATGGACAGGTGGGATACGCTGCAGGCGACAGTTCCACAGCACCTACCATCCAGCTCTGCATACAGCAAGGCAGCCTTCCAGCAAGCTGATATACAGAAGGAAAACACCCTATAATACATATATATAAATTTTCGAAGCTCTCCAGTCTTCTTAATCTATTTTTGCCTCACATTGTAAAGCGCCTCATCAGCTTCATACATTTCTATTAACTTTGTAGTTGTGGCAGAAAATGTAATTATTACTTTGATCGACAATAAAAATAGTTCTTAATGCACATAAAGTGTATTGGACATTTTTTTACCTTCAGATATTAGTCATTTAGTGCTTTATAAATTGCTTCACCCGTTTCAGGTATTATTTTAGTTAATGTGCTATGTGGTATTTAAGTGCTGTACTCAAGCAAGAGAAACTGTCTCCTGTAGCAAGAAATCAGAGTGCTACTGCAAGCCTGTTTTCTACAGATATAACAGTTCTTAAGTGTGTATTGTTCTTTGTGTTATGAGAAAAAACTTCACTGAGTGTTCTCATCCATTCTTAAGTAATATACTGGGTGATCAAAAAGTCAGTATAAATTTGAAACTGAATAAATCACGGAATAATGTAGATGGAGAGGTAAAAATTGACACACATGCTTGGAATGACATGGGGTTTTATTAGAACCAAAAAAAATACAAAAGTTCAAAAAATGTCCGACAAATGGCACTTCATCTGATCAGAACAGTAATAATTAGTATAACAAAGTAAGACAAAGCAAAGATGATGTTCTTTACAGGAAATGCTCAATATGTCGACCATCATTCCTCAACAATAGCTGTAGTCGAGGAATAATGTTGTGAACAGCACTGTAAAGCATGTCCGAAGTTATGGTGATGTATTGGCGTCGGATGTTGTCTTTCAGCATCCCTAGAGATGTCGGTCGATCACGATACACTTGCAACTTCAGGTAACCCCAAAGCCAATAATCGCACGTACTGAGGTCTGGGGACCTGGGAGGCCAAGCACGACGAAAGTGGCGGCTGAGCACACGATCATCACCAAACGACGCGCGCAAGAGATCTTTGACGCGCCTAGCAATATGGGGTGGAGCGCCATCCTGCATAAACATCGTACGTTCCAGCAGGTGTTTATCAGCCAGGCCATGGATGGTGCGATTCTGTAACATATCGGCGTACCTCTCACCCATCAACGTTAGCAGTTACAAAACCAGAATCACGCATTTCCTCGAAAAAAAGGTCCGATAACGGTAGATGTGGTAAATCCAACCCATACCGAGACTTTCACGTCGTGCAATGGAGTTTCCACGACAGTTCTAGGATTTTCGGTAGCCCGAATTCTGCAGTTATGGGCGTTGACAGACCCTCGGAGCGTGAAATGAGCTTCGTCGGACCACAACACGTTACTCAACCAATCGTCATCTTCCACCATCTTTTGAAACGCCCACACTGCAAATGCCCTCCGCTTCACTAAATCGCCAGGTAATAGTTCACGATGCTGATGGAGTTTGTGCGGATATCATCGGAGGGTACGCCTAAGTGCCAACCAAACAATAGTATATGGAATGCCAGTGCGACGTGCGACTGCACTTCCCCATGCATAGACGAACCCGCTACAGTCTCCAATCGCTTCCTGAACTGTCTCAGCAGCATTACGCCTTGTGCTCGGTCGGCCGCTACGGGGTCTATCGTCCAAACAACCCATGGCTTCGAACTTCGAAATCATTCTCGCCACAGCTGCATTTGTCAACAGACCTTTACCCGTTCGAATCCCCTTCCTATTGCGATAGGATCGTAACGCTGAACTAGCACATTCCCCATTCTGATAATACAGCTTCAATAAAAGCGCCTTTTCAGGTGACGTCAACATGCTGCTACTGCCGGCGCATCTGATTCTCTCTCTCATTACAGCTCCTTTTATACTCGATTGTCATGCGCAGTCACTGGTGTTCTGCTGTCCAGCGCCATCTGACGGAGATTTTGTAATTTTTTTTTGTTCTAATAAAACACCATGTCATCCCAAGCATGTGTGTCAATGTTTACTTCTCTATCTACATTATTCCGAGGTTTATTAAGTTTTCAAATTTATACTGACTTTTTGATCACCTGGTATACACGACTTGACATCCTCCACTAGAAGCTCAGGTAACAAATTTTGTTGAATGCTTTTATCATCTCATTGTAAAACACACAGCTTCACTCAGGTAGGTTTCCTTTTTGTCCCCCACTTGTCTTCAAAATGTGCACACAGTGCAATTGTGGAACACACAGCTACTATGCATAATAACAAGTTGTTATGGTCAGTCACCTTGAGCCTTGATGAAATATATGATGACAGTGTAATATCCCTTTCTAGCGCCTTGTCAAAGATCTTTGTCAAAGAAATTTGGCGAATATCTGGTCACATCTTTGATCAAATCTTTGTCAAAGAAATATGATAGTGCAATACTGGCCTTTTGTGTTTTTGAAATGCAGGTTTTATTGCACAGTATGCAACTGGATAATTTTATAATTACATTACATTAAGTTGGGTTACACTACCTATATAAAATGGGTATGCCCACTCTCTTAACAATTAAGGATGGAAACTGTTCATTTATAATTAAATTCATGGATAAAAAAGTTACAGACATTTGTTTATTATTAAATTACAAGATCGCCTACATAACTTCATCAACACTATAGAAAGCTTCTTTCTTTCAGCCAGAATTCTATAATCTTTGTGAAGTTTTTCGTATTTAACTTCATTTTACCGCTTCTTAATTTGTTTGCAAGAGCCCTTCATGCATGGATGAAGTTTTTGTGAACTTTTGTAAGTCTAGTACAGGGAATATTCGAAGAATTCCTGTACCTAGTCCTGTAAGAGTGCACATTTGATTTTGTATCTGTATATCCCTATTGTTCTCGGTTTGCATAAGGGTGTGAACTATTTATAGACTTGGGGCAGTTATTATTTTGTTACAAATGAAATACATTTTGCATTGTGACATCTCCTTTTCTCGTGTTAATACCTATTAATAAGACTAATTCTTTCATGCAGTGTACATGAAAGCTTTGGACCAGTGCTGAAAGATTATTTATTCTTAGTGAGGTACAGAACCTCCATGAAAGACTATATAAGGTGGAGCTGCAATATTCATTTGGTCTATTCTGTTCTAGTCTATTCTCCTAGTTTCAGTCACTTAGATATCCAGAGACTCATTCTTATTACTATCACATACTCATGTTATGAAATATTCAGAGACTCAGATATTCCGATTATCAGATTTCTAGATTATTAGATTACTAGATTTGTTACGTGCAGCAGTTGCTAGATTATTGGTACTCATATAATAGTTTCATTGCCTATGTGCATGATGGACAATGTAATGCAAGTGTTCATGTTTTTTTACTAAATAATACTTAAGTGTTACTTGAAGTGTGGGTACGTATTTCAGAAATCTTTCCTCTACCTTATCCATAGTATATGTGGCCTGTTGTTGCGCAGGTGAATACTTATGTGGTTTGGTGATTCTTTGTTTTTTTAATTTTCCACAGTTCCATTTTATGTTAAACAGCAACCCCTAATCTTTGAGCTTGTGAGAAGTAATTTGTGTTTTACAAAGCCTAATTGCAAAAAAACAAATCTTTGTAAAATTTTATCTTTGAGTTGTAGATTAATTTTCTACACTAAAACAGGGTCAACTGAAAAATACAACTCATATACACTCCTGGAAATGGAAAAAAGAACACATTTACACCGGTGTGTCAGACCCACCATACTTGCTCCGGACACTGCGAGAGGGCTGTACAAGCAATGATCACACGCACGGCACAGCGGACACACCACGAACCGCGGTGTTGGCCGTCGAATGGCGCTAGCTGCGCAGCATTTGTGCACCGCCGCCGTCAGTGTCAGCCAGTTTGCCGTGGCATACGGAGCTCCATCGCAGTCTTTAACACTGGTAGCATGCCGCGACAGCGTGGACGTGAACCGTATGTGCAGTTGACGGACTTTGAGCGAGGGCGTATAGTGGGCATGCGGGAGGCTGGGTGGACGTACCGCCGAATTGCTCAACACGTGGGGCGTGAGGTCTCCACAGTACATCGATGTTGTCGCCAGTGGTCGGCGGAAGGTGCACGTGCCCGTCGACCTGGGACCGGACCGCAGCGACGCACGGATGCATGCCAAGACCGTAGGATCCTACGCAGTGCCGTAGGGGACCGCACCGCCACTTCCCAGCAAATTAGGGACACTGTTGCTCCTGGAGTATCGACGAGGACCATTCGCAACCGTCTCCATGAAGCTGGGCTATGGTCCCGCACACCGTTAGGCCGTCTTCCGCTCACGCCCCAACATCGTGCAGCCCGCCTCCAGTGGTGTCGCGACAGGCGTGAATGGAGGGACGAATGGAGACGTATCGTCATCAGCGATGAGAGTCGCTTCTGCCTTGGTGCCAATGATGGTCGTATGGTGTTTGGCGCCGTGCAGGTGAGCGCCACAATCAGGACTGCACACGACCGAGGCACACAGGGCCAACACCCGGCATCATGGTGTGGGGAGCGATCTCCTACACTGGCCGTACACCACTGGTGATCGTCGAGGGGACACTGAATAGTGCACGGTACATCCAAACCGTCATCGAACCCATCGTTCTACCATTCCTAGACCGGCAAGGGGACTTGCTGTTCCAACAGGACAATGCACGTCCGCATGTATCCTGTGCCACCCAACGTGCTCTAGAAGGTGTAAGTCAACTACCCTGGCCAGCAAGATCTCCGGATCTGTCCCCCATTGAGCATGTTTGGGACTGGATGAAGCGTCGTCTCACGCGGTCTGCACGTCCAGCACGAACGCTGGTCCAACTGAGGCGCCAGGTGGAAATGGCATGGCAAGCCGTTCCACAGGACTACATCCAGCATCTCTACGATCGTCTCCATGGGAGAATAGCAGCCTGCATTGCTGCGAAAGGTGGATATACACTGTACTAGTGCCGACATTGTGCATGCTCTGTTGCCTGTGTCTATGTGCCTGTGGTTCTGTCAGTGTGATCATGTGATGTATCTGACCCCAGGAATGTGTCAATAAAGTTTCCCCTTCCTGGGACAATGAATTCACGGTGTTCTTATTTCAATTTCCAGGAGTGTATATCAACTGAAGTATTGCATTCTAACATTACTTCTGTCCATTTTATTTTTCTTTCACTTTTTCCACTACATCTACATCTACGTACATACTCCGCAATCCACCATACGGTGCGTGGCGGAGGGTACCTCGTACCGCAACTAGCATCTTCTCTCCCTGTTCCACTCCCAAACAGAACGAGGGAAAAATGATTGCCTATATGCCTCTGTATGAGCCCTGATCTCTTTTATCTTATCTTTGTGGTCTTTCCACGAAATGTAAGTTGGCGGCAGTAAAATTGTACTGCAGTCAACCTCAAATGCTGGTTCTCTCAATTTCTCCAGTAGTGATTCACGAAAAGAACGCCTCCTTTCCTCTAGAGACTCCCACTCGAGTTCCTGAAACATTTCCGTAACACTCGCATGATGATCAAACCTACCAGTAACAAATCTAGAAGCCCGCCTCTGAATTGCTTCTATGTCCTCCCTCAATCCGACCTGATAGGGATCCCAAATGCTCGAGCAGTACTCAAGAATAGCTCGTATTAGTGTTTTATAAGCGGTCTCCTTTACAGATGAAGCACATTTTCCCAAAATTCTACCAATGAACCGAAGACGACTATCCACCTTCCCCACAACTGCCATTACATGCTTGTCCCACTTCATATTGCTCTGCAATGTTACGCCCAAATATTTAATCGACGTGACTGTGTGAGGCGCTACACTACTATTGGAGTATTTAGACATTACAGGATTCTTTTTTCTATTCACCTGCATTAATTTACATTTATCTATATTTAGAGTTAGCTGCCATTCTTTACACCAATCACAAATCCTGTCCAAGTGATCTTGTATCCTCCTACAGTCACTCAACGACGACACCTTCCCATACACCACAGCATCATCAGCAAACAGCCGCACATTGCTATCCACCCTATCGAAAAGATCATTTATGTAGACAGAAAACAACAGCGGACCTACCACACTTCCCTGGGGCACTCCAGATGATACCCTCACCTCCAATGAACACTCACCATCAAGGACAACGTACTGAGTTCTATTACTTAAGAAGTCTTCGAGCCACTCACATACTTGGGATACAATCCCATATGCTCGTACCTTAGTTAGGAGTCTGCAGTGGGGCACCGAGTCAAACGCTTTCCGGAAGTCAAGGCATATGGCATCCGTCTGATACTCTTCATCCATGCTTTCTAAAGCTGTGCTGATGCGTGGACAGCAACTTCTCTGTCTCAAGGAAATTCATTATATTTGGACTGAGAATATGTTCGAGGATCCTTCAACAAACCGATGTTAAGGATATTGGTCTGTAATTTTGAGGATCTGTCCTTCTACCCTTCTTTATACAGGCGTCAGCTGCGGTTTTTTACAGTCGCTCGGAACTTTATGTTGGGCAAGAGATTCGCGATAAATGCAAGCTAAGTAAGGAGCCAGTGCAATAGAGTACTCTCTGTAAAACCAAATTGGAATCCCATCAGGACCTAGCGATTTATTTATTTTCAACCCATTCAGTTGCTTCACAACCCCAGGGATGTCTAGCACTATGTCCCCCATACGGGAATCTGTACGAGACTCAAACGGCGGTATGTTTATACGATCCTCCTGCGTGAAAGATTTCTCAAATGCTAAATTTAAAATTTCAGCTTTCGTTTTGCTGTCTTCCTTTGCCAGGCCAGACTGATCAGTGAGTGACTGGATGGAAGCCTTCGACCCGCTTACCGATTTTATGTAAGACCAGAATTTCCTTGGGTTTTCAGCAAGATCTTTTGCTAATGTATGACGGTGGTAGTGGTTGAATGTTTCGCACATCGCTCTTTTTACAGCAGCACGAATCTCTACTTACTTTTGCCAGTCCTCATTCTCCCGATCTTTCTTGAACCACGAGTGCAACTGCCTTTGCTTCCTGAGCATTCTCCGAATTGCGGTGTTAAACCACGGTGGGTCTTTCCCATCCGTAACCCACTTTTTCGGCACATACTTGTCCAATGCGTGATTTACAATGTGTTTAAAATTTGCCCATAATTCTTCCATGTCCATCGTACCGGAAGTAAATGAAGTCGATTCATTTACTAAGTGGGATGCTAACAACTGCTTATCTGCTCTTTCTAGTAAGAATACTCACCTAGCCTTCTTGACCGACTTTTTAACTTTCGTACCATAGTCTTCATGACAACATCATGATCACTAATCCCTGTCTCAACACTGACACTGTCGATGAGGTCTGGTCTGTTCGTGGCTACCAATTCTAAAATATTTCCATTTCGTGTTGGCTGTCGATTTAGGTGCTCAAGACAGTTTTCGGATAATGTGTTCAAAACTAATTCACACGACGGCTTGTCTGTACCGCCAGTAATGAATCCATAGACATCCCAGTCTATACTACGTAGGTTGAAGTCGCCACCGACTAGCATCTCATCCTTCAGTTCGTCTATATAGGTCAGCTGAAGAATAGGATACTATGATTAAATAAACGATATCCTTAACATAACGTTCGAAATATGAATGTATGTGATATATGTCTAACATCTGTTTTTTCCTGTCCTGGATTCCTTTGTTTCTCAATATTTGCCTTTGCTGTTAAAACTGGATAATACATCATCCCTAGTAACTTCTGACATCATTGGTCAAAGCTGACATGTTGTATCCAATTCTTCAGGAATCTCCTAAAACCACATTAACTGCAGCTTGGGTTAACATTGCGAAGAGACACTCTGGAAGTAATATCAAAAAGGATAAAGAAAACGATTTTTATTCTAAATCACGTCAGAACCTATATGAAACTAATTTCTACTCAAAACAGAAACAATTCAGTTCTCAGTGTTGTAATGTTTAAAATACATCTTTTCTCTTTATGGCTAAAATAGTTAGAGCATTTCTATCTAATTTCATGGAAACATAGAGGGTATTAATTTCATTTGCATAGGAATTGCTAGATTTTATTAAGTTAAAATATTGGCTTTGATCACTCATTTATGGAGATATTTATATTTCTCAGTCCCAACGTTTAATCAAATAACCGATGCACTATACATAGAGTGTTTGTTCTTAGGCTTTACATGCATCTAATAGATTTTTCTGCCAAATAGTGACTCATCTATCTCCAGTAGATTCCCTCCACAGCTTTATTAGATAATTTATATGTGTTTGGAAAAAGGTGTAGCAAGCAAGGAGTAGCTGTTTTGCATTAACATGGATTTTTAATTTCTTGTTTAAGTATTAGGTCATTGTTCACTATCAAGTAAGGAATTCTGAAGTCAAATACACCATTATAAGCAGATACGGGCAGTTGAAGACGCCTCTTCGTTGGTTGACATTGTGATTGTGTCAGTTTGCATTCCTTCATGATAAGTTGGTTGATATTTCAGTATTCGTCAGTGGCTGTATTCAGACGATAAGTTAATAGACGGAATTTTGAAAGGGAATTTTGCAGTGTAATTTGAGTCCAACAGTGTTTTTTATTTCTTGATTAACACTGACCAAAGTCATGAAAGACAATATATAGCCTACATCTGGCTGCTTTGTTCGTTTTCTTGAAATTGAGTCAGTGCCTTTGCGTTCCACAATCTAACATTTTTATCACACTCTGAATAAGAATGGCATGGAATGTAAGGTTTATCTTCTTCAGGTCACCAATTTAATTGAGAGTCGCATTATAAACGAAGAGGAGACACTGAAGTTTGTATTTTGACCACCAACAGAACCACAAATATACAGTATGTCCCAGCAGAAATGGTCAATATTCAGCGATATGACAGGAACGATCAGTCGAAGCAAAAAAATCTACTAAACGTGGCTATAAAATGCATAGCTAAATAGCTATGAGTACTTCTTCATCTTCAGCACTGTGAAACAGATGTTCCTACTGCAAGCCCTTTTCTTTTCATATTTTGGAAGAGATAGTATGGACCAAAGCAAGGAAAAATTGTCTAGTAAAGGTGGGCTCTAATGTGCTTACCTCAAGAAGTAAAAACACCTGTTCATCTTCGCTGTGTGAAACACATCTCTTCTACTAGCAACAGCTTATAGCTCTTGGCATGCATTGTAAATTGTATGTTTGCGAGTTTCTTGCTTCGAATCATCGTTCCCACAATATCTCTGAATATTGGCCATTCCACATGGGACACCCTGTAAAATCCTCTTCAGTGTCCTCATCCAAGACATAAGACACGCAGTGAAAAAGGAATTTTGCAATGCATTCACGATAAACATAAAGAAAGGATTCGATTGCTGCAAGAACGTGGATATTGAACGAATACATCGCAAGTTGCCACTTAAAGCAAATGTAATTGGTTGCTATATTTGGGAGGCATACTTTTTTTGCAAAGTTTATGCCTAATTTCACTCTCTTTTTGTTTCTACTTAGCTCCAATTTACTGTGGGCGAGAGATTACATCAGAATCTAGTTTGCTGTGCTGTGCTGGACGAGTCATCACTGACTTGCCTGCTTTTTTTTTCCTCTGAAAACATTGACTTAACCCAGTTCTTTTTCGTTACAGCAAAACTACTTTGAATGCTACTCTGGATACGCTTGTTTCTTTCTTTCTTTCTTTTGTAGGTTTTAGCTAACAGATGCATATAATTAGTCGTAATCGATCTGGAGCAATAACTCAACTTGTAAAAATGCGAGTTATCTGTTGTTTTTTTCCGCCGACGCTTCATATTAATTGTTTGATACGTGGAGTTCAGTTTCATATCCAGTATTTGAGACAGGAATTGAGCTCTGGTTTACCACAGCCGAGTAGGTTGTGGACAGTGTCTGCTGTCGCGTCACAGATGTGTGTTAAGCAAAGTCCTTGACTTAGGCTCGCCAGTTGGAGCCAGTGTATTGCATAATTTGCAGCGAGTTTATTTCTTAACCGCTCCCTCCATGTTGAGTTACACAAACGTATGGGGAGTGTAGGTAGTCATGTCTATTGAGACGAGGTCGAACTCAGCTCTCTTTAAAAGAGCTGAACAATTGAAACGTTGGGAAGAATCAGAAACGAACCGTGTGCCTGGAACACCAAACAGGAAGAAAAAGAAGATACAATTTTCTGCGGGATGTGTGTTTTTAGCTGCGTGTGCTGCCGGAGACAAGGAAGAGGTTCTCCGTTTGCTACAGAAAGGGGCAGACATAGATACAGCGAACGTAGATGGGCTGACGGCGCTACATCAGGTAACAGACGCGCTCTCGCCATTTGGTGGAATTTCAAAATGTCATGCGTATTAGTGATTGTGAGCCAGATCATAATGAATTGACTGTTATTGAAGTGGGTCGTTACAAAATGGCTGACACAATCTACAGCTGTCCTACTAAAACAACTTTCTATGAATACTATGATGTGTATTCTCCAAGGGTTTGAATCCGTATGAAATTACATTCTGCAGATTTAGAACATTGAGCTAATTGTGTTGTCCTCAAGGTGGCAACACTACTTGTGGTTCAATGTTTACGTTAGCGTTGCTTGAGGTAAACACATTTCTTATGACAGCAACATTTTACTAGTATTAGAAAATATCAGTGCGTGTCTCGGCGACTAGTAGTTTTCTTGTTTGTTTACATACATGAATTGTTTTATTCTGAGAGACATTTCTACCTCTTGGTATCGTAGTGTCAGTCAGCAGATACCTACACCATAAGAGTGTATGCATAAATTTATTTAGTCATACAGACATCTTGACAGATGAGTTGCGTTGTTGTGATGCCAAGGACTATTTACCATTTCATGAAGGACCTGTAATTTATTTGTAAACATTTGTCACCTATCAGTAGTTGCTGGATACAGATTGATTAGTATGGTTTATAGATGAGTGGATATCAGGTAGGACTGTGTAACAAACGTGAACTGGTCATCTCAGTGTTTAAAGGTTTATAAATTGCTATATTGTGTTCAGTTTCTCGTTTTTGCGTGTGCATCATAATTAACAGTCCTTGCTTGGTGCTTCTGTGATGATGTTGCTGCAGTCATGTAATTTGCATCAGATAGGTCCCTACATCATTAACTTAATCCACTTTAACTAACTGAACTGACACTGCTGTAAGTGTGTTAATTGCGAATGAATAAATATTGTGATCTTATGGTTTTGTGTATGTCCGTGTGTACCCTTCAGAAGCAGAACCATACATGTATGCATGACGTTTGGATGCACATTTAGATGGTAATTAGTCAGAGTACTTTGTTGTTGGTTTGTATGTCCATTTGTTTGCCTGTCACCATTGATTCGTTAAAATGTAGAGTGTGCATAAGCAATTATGCTGCTTGATACTTGGTTGTGGTTTTTGAATTGGCCCTGTTTCAGGCAGAACAATAATTTCTATGCTATGTTGGCCTGTTAGTTAACTAATAAGTCTTCATTGAATCATTGTCATCACAGTCTTAGTACAGTGACTGATATAAATACTTTTATGTGTGGCAGACAGACTTTGTCAGCTTCATTGAGAAAAGTGGAATGTTTATACAAATGGAAAGGATATTCCTTTCTTGCCTGTACAAGTGCAGTGCTTGCATTATTATGGGATTCCTTCTTGGCAGTATCACAAATGGAAAATGAGAAAACTGTGGGCCTAAATGTATTTCTGTGAGTGCAGCCATTTGCGCACTTGTGCTTTTTCATTTTATGTGTCTTTCCTAGAAATGGAATTATTTTGGAGAAAGTATTCATCAACAGCTTTTATCAGATATTATGTTGGCACAGTTGCAGTTGTTGTAAAGGCACTGAAAACTGCTTTAACTATTTCTGTTGAGAAAAGGGAGTTATTGTGGTCAGCCAGTCCACTTCATTATTCATACCAGGAGAAACAATGTGGAGTTTGATAACATTTCATTATTTGCTGCTGCCATATGACAATTTTAGCGTTGTAAGTGACTGATACTAAGTGCATTTGTTGCTGGCAACAGTATGTGAACATTTGTTGCTGGCAACAGTATGTGAATAATTGTACAGACATCTTGTGCGGTGTTGATCTTGGTGCTTCTGCGACTCTTGATACCTCTGAAAGCAGTAAAGGCAATGTGCACAAGGTAGTACTTTTTTACGTTGAGAAAATGGTGCTATTAAGAAACATATTCTAGACGTTGAAACTTGTGGTAGTCAAGGACAGTAATTTTGATGCCATTAATATTAAATTACCTGTGAAGTATCAGAGAAGATAGCTATGGAACAGTGAGGCGTTTGTCTGTATTGCTTTACCAGATATCACAAAGTGGGCTGTTGTAAAACTAATGAGTTATGCGTAATGCAGTTGAAACTACTTATGGCAGGCGAGGAGTTAAAGCAGAGTGAAATAACTATCGTGTCGTCATTTCCTGTAGAAGGCTCTGCATGTAATTCAATAGTGATATTTGTACAAATAGAAAATTTTAATCCTTACTGAGTGCTTGAATTCCATAAAGAATTTTAGAGTTCCACTGCCGCTTTCCTGCTCCAATCTCTTTCTCTGTCTGGGTAGGGTATTCAGTTCCAAGGAATTTCTGAGAATTGAATAAGTTTTTTTCCATACAGTTAATCCTGTTGTGTGGAGTACCTGCAAGAAAATATTGGTGTTACCTTTTCCCAGATTTTGTTGATAGATTATCTTGTTCTTATAAACTGCTCAATGACTGGAGCCACAATCATAGTGGACTGTTGACATGTTCTTGACCCTTTTACCAAGACTGCTGGAGTTACTTTTATGTTGGCTGTCAAATCTGAAATAATTACTGCTGTGTATGATGGTGGCGGAGGATACCCTGTACCAACAAAATTAATTTCCTTTTCCGTTCCACTAACAGATGGAGCTGAGGAAAAGGATTGCCTTTATGCCTCTGTATTAGCTGTAGTTTGTCATATATTATTCTTGTGGTCCTTATGCAAAATGTATGTTGGTGGCAGTAGTATCATTCTACAGTCAGCTAAAAATATCCGTTGTCTAAATTTTCTCAGTAGAGTTTCTTGAAAAGAACTTTGCCTTCCTTCCAGGGATTCCTATTTGAGTCTTGAAGATCAATGTAAGATTTGAATGTTGTTCAAATCTACTGGTAACAAATCTGGCAACCTGCCTCATAATTGCTTTGATGTCTTCCTTTAAATCAACCTAGTGCAGATCCCAAACGCTTTGGCATTAGGCATACTCAAGAGTAGGTCACACTAGCATCTTGTATGCTGCCTCCTTTTTCATTGATCCACGTTAATTGGAATGTATGATTAATAATATGACAACTATGAATGACTGTTTAAGCTTTCACTGTCTGCTGTTTCGTTCAACAGATAACGTTCTAGTCATCAGCGGCTTAGCGTAGTTTAATTGGATAAAGTCAACTGAGCGCAACACTGAAGCCTTCCTCTCATTCTCTTTCTCTCCTTTCATATGTAGCGTGACACTGCTTTGATTCTTTATGGAATTATGTTCACAAATTTGACAATGCATTTTGGATAATTTTTTCACCAAGAGGAATGTTCAGTACGAGTTGTTGGCTTCGGCCAATGACATAATATTAATGGATTCTGTCAGGTCACCTTTTTACCATTTTGTTAGCGAACCCAAAAAAATGTGTGTGTTGGGGGGGGGGGGGGGGGAGACTGGTTGTGGTGACCCATTGATCTGAAGCTTAGTCCAAAATAGTGTGGAAGGTAACAGTTTGGTTGTGCATTAACAAAGCCGTTTAGTGTGGTACTTGAAAAAAATTTGGTCATGGTGACAGACTGATTTGTAGCTTTGACCAAGGTCTAGCTTAGGTTGGAAGGTGACCGTTTGATTGTGAGTTGGTGAAACAGATGAGTATGACAACTGTAAAAACCTCATTGTTGTGATAGACTGACCTGCAGCATAGTCCAGGTGAAAAAATCGCCAATAACATCGTTACAGTCGCCTAACATTTGTTGTGTTTGTCGCATGTTACCTGTGCTACTGCACAAAGCAGAAAACTTGTATTGAACATTCCTGTTTATCAGATTTTTCGTATGCGCATTGATTTTAGGACATTTAATATACCCTGTTGTCTGCTGGCATTTGTAGGATGTTTGTGCGCAAAATACGATGGCACAGGCATATGTTCCCTTTTGGCTGTCGGCATTACTTCTTAGTACCAACTCATTAACATTGAACTGCACCATTGAATATGCTGCCATGTAATTTGTAGCGCTCAGAAAAGTTGTCTAGGAGACATTACAACAGTTTCCTACTCTAGTATTTTTGAGTACTTTGTTCCTGTTACACAGATGATAAAGTGTGGAACTTAACCATAACTTCTACTATTGAGTATCCAATAAAGTTTCCATACACATAAAACATATGTTCTTGAAAATGGGGATGAGTAAATTCTGAATGTAAGTGTCCCCTATCATTCAATAATATTTGAAATCAATGCCATGGTTGTCATGTCAGCAGGTGCAGTGGAAATAATTTTCCATGGCTCTTAGTTATTTAACTTACTGTTATGCTACTTCTATAAAATGTTAGTGTATAGCTGTCTTCAAACATATATGGTCAGTTTATGTATGAAAAAGGCAGACTGTCAGTATTTGCAGTTTCTTTGTCCAAGGAACATTTTACAATGTTTTAGGGTCCATCAGCTTAATACAAGGAAAATCTGTGTCATATGTACATTCCTATGAATGTGCACACATGTGCAGTGAAGCGAGGACAGTACTAGCAGTTGCCTGAAAAACATGGCACACTTAAATTTGGTGTATGAGCCTCCTGAATCTGAGGCAGGTGTCTTAACAAACGCACTCGTTTGGTCGATTATAAGTTATGTACAATGCTCTTACATTTGTATGTACCGGAAGCAAGTTACCTTTTTAAAATAAAAAAAATATGCATCATTTATTCAGTCTTACGCTACACACAACCCAATACATTTGCTGCTGACTAAGAACAGGAACCATGCTCCCACACCCCTAATACTTGGTATGTTCCCTTCTGCCTATAGGAAAGACAGGAGACGTCGCTTCATGATGAGTGATCTGTCGATATAATAGTGCTGAAACTTTGATATTATGCACTAGCATTCACCTTTATATATTGTTCATCCCTACTCAGAATTCTCAAAATACACTTTAACTGTTACTTCACTGGTATCTCTTTGCACACAATGTAGTAGCCTTTGATGAGAGTATTAGTGCACCACATATGGAGTCATCTGGTACAAAAACCAGGAAGTAACAATATATGGTGATACAAAATAGAACAGTAATGAAAGTTTAGTTGTAGATAAATAATTTAGTGTGCTTGAGTTCATTTGTAGGATGTTGGGGCACTGTAGTTTCTTTACAAAAGAGATTGCTTATGAGGCTCGTATGCCAGTAATAGTGAATACTGCTTAAATACACGGAATTTATGTTAGGTGTGAGGGATGGGGGATATCCAGCATAGGGTCATTCCATGTCAAAGAGACTTTGTGACAAAAAAATTAAAATGACAATATTACAAATATAACCTTAAAAATGCCAAGTTAAAAGTACATTTGTTCATTGCAAAATAATCATAAATATGAAAAAAATAAATTTCTACCTTCACTAAGTGTTTAAAGTGCACTGCTCTATGGCACCAAAGAGAGGTATGTTTTATGCTATTTCCAGATGAATATTAGTTGTGTTATCTATGGCTGATTGTTCTATTGTTGCAAAGACTATTGAAGTCAACATTGTTATAGCTCATAATAATTCATTTTGCTGAGGTAAGCTAATTGCATTTCTTTATTTTGTTAGTTTTATAATATATATGCAGCTTGTAACACCCGTAACAAAAAAGATACAAAAGTTTAATTTGTAATCTAGTAAATTTGTTCTGAACAATACCTTTCTGTAAAAGTGAGGTTATGCACATGTTTTACAATATCATACCATTACATGGCATTTTGAAATCTTATTTAACACTCTTAGAGCTGTTACGGGTGTTACTAATTTTTTGTTTCGGGTGTTACTTAACACATGCGTAACACCCATAACTTGAATTGGAAGGTTTAATGCCACCTTAATCTTTAGTAGGCCTAGGCCCTACATTTAAATTATAACCAAAGGGTATTATTATTAATGAATAGAGTTTCTTAACTATGTTTATGACATACGAAAACAGTTTTGCCGGACGATGTGGCCATGCGGTTCTAGGCACTTCAGTCTGGAACCGCGTGACCGCTACAGTCGCAGGTTCGAATCCTGCCTCTGGCATGGATGTGTGTGATGTCCTTAGGTTAGTTAGGTTTAAGTAGTTCTAAGTTCTAGGGGACTGATGATCACAGATGTTTAGTCCCATGGTGCTCAGAGTCATTTATGAAAACTAAAATTTTTGTTCCACTGCATACATTTGTTTAAGCACTACACCTACATTATAAAAGTTAATTAGGGCATTAACCTGACTCAACTGACATCCTCCTAAAATGTTAATTAAGCCCAAAATTAGATTACATATATTTTATGTTTTCCATTCTAACTTTTCCAAGAACAACAATATTGCTAACCTCAGTTTTAAATTTTATATAGGCCCAGTAAACTGCTCATTGAGGCAGATTCTAGTCATTCATAAGAGCCTAGGTTTAACAATGTCTTCTACTTTTATCTATCTGCACAGTGTTATGTTTATACATATATAGGCCTACATTATCATGATTTCTATCTTCGGAGACCATGGCACCAGTACCAGCAAGGGAAAGAGTGAAGAAGTACCGAGAAAAGATGAAAGAAAACCATGAAAACAGAGAAGCTTACTTGAAGAAAGAATGAGATGAATTAAGAAGATTGCAGGTTAAAAAAAATTGAAAAATAATCAATGTCTTAGAGATAAGAATCGAAGAACAATAAGTGAGAGTGAGAGCATTCAGAGGAAAGAAAAAACTAGAACTCGCAAGATCGAAAGTTCCAAATGAATCTTCTCCTATTGGGACTTATAAGTGTAAACAGACATTTGATAAAGCTGTGAAGAAAGTGTTGAAGGTACTTCCAAAAAGCCCCAGTAAAAAATCTGGTGTTATTAAAAAGATAGTTTCCGGTATAATTGGCTCTGAAACTTTGGATTGACAGTTGAATGGAATTTTTTTGCCAGTTCACATGGTAAAGGAGCCATGGATGGCATAGGAGGTGCACTGAAGAGGAGTGTGTGGACAGCTGTTAGATGTAGGAAAGTTATTATTAACAACGCAATTGACTTTTATGACTACACTCTGAAGAATTTTTCTAAAGTTAAGGTACTATGGGTTGATAAGATAACAGTGGAGCATAACATTCCTATTTTGGATGAAAGGTGGAAAAATTTACAAGCAATTCCTCAAATCCAGGGCTGCCATCACTTTTGGGCTTATAACACAACTGATTTGCTGGTTTCAAAAACAGCAGAGTCATTAATGACAAGGATGTCAGTATTTATTACTGAGGATGCCAAAGTTAAAACAGTACATGCAAAAAGATGCATAAACTTCTATGAGGTGTGCAGTTCTGATGATTCTGATCAGGAGACTGTTTCACCATCTGAATCACAAGACAATATTGGAAGTGCTTGTGAGTTAAGCCTCACTAATAAAATTGAAAAGTCTAATTTAAAATTTGGGTTATTTGTCTTGGCTGACATTTCAAGTGACAAAAAGAAGCCAACCCTATCCAAAATTCAACACCGTTACTTAGGAATCTGCCAGAGTGAGGTTGATGAAGAGGAGGATGTGAAAATAATGTTTCTGAAGTCAGTAGGAAAAAGTAAAACACTTTTTAAACTAGATGAAACTGATGTTTGTTTTGTGAAATTCAGTTGAGTACTATCTAAGGCAACAACACCAGAAATCAAACAAGGTAACCGTTTGTACTATGAGTTCAATTTTGAATTGGATGTTGCTGGGAAAGTTTATTAAATGAAGTTTTTAAACCTTTCAGTAATAAGAAAACATTTTTGTCATAAATTTATTAGGCCTACAAAATGAGGTAAATGTTAAGTAAGTAACGATATCTTGGGCTAGTTGTACTATAAAATTGTAACAATTTTTTGTGTAATAAATAGATTTATCCTTCAAATATGTTCTCTTAAGTACATACTTTTATTCCAGATAAACTACAATACTTCTTTTTATGCAATTGTAAGAGGTAGATTTATTCCTTCAAGAATCAAATCTGATGCATCTATGTAACACCCGCAACAGCAAAATATATATATACTGAGTTATGATGTCCAAAAAATAAAAATTTATATTTCAAAATAAAATTTAGGGCAATACCTCTTGACAATTGTTTTACAAGAATAAAAGCTTCATCAAGTTTGCAGAAATTAGAGAATTCCCTAACTCATAACAGGGACCAGGTCTACTTTTGGTAACACCCGTAACACTACTTTTTTGATTAATAACCAGGAGAACAATAAAACAATTCCAGTATCAACATTTCTAACATGAAATATAATGTAAGCCTTAAAAGTTTTCGATGTTAAATTCAATAAATATTTTTCCTTACATTATTTTTCCTGATTTTAAGGTGTGTACATGTAACACCCGTAACTATGGAATTGCCCCATACACAAAAATGGCAACATGAGCTATCGTGCGTGCATTAGCCCTGAGAGAAATTGATACAAATTCTGAGAAATATCAACTGCCAACATTAAGGAGTAAACACTATTGAACACCTGGAAGCACACCGTTAGGGCGTCAGATGTTTTGACAAAAGAGCTTCTCAATGAATTCCAAGAATCACTTTCAGGACCAAATCTGCAAATATTCAATTCCACATGCACTGGAGTATAAAAAGTTGTACCGTCAATAACCCATCTAAGAACAGAATAGGGCGAAGCTGTACTACAATGCACAATAAGAAAGTGTCCATTTAGCACTCTTTATCACAATAAAAGAGTGCCAATTGGCGCGCGCTGCAAGAACTGTTGTTTCCAGTTGATAAACATTTGAATAATGTGTAAATGCTGCCAATTCGTAACCATGAATACCGTTTTTGAGATTTAGTATTGGAGTATGGACTACATGTTTTTCCTCGAATTTCACTTTCATACTTCTACTATCAGTCTGCGGTTGCTTCACAATAAAACGCCATTGTAGAATAAATACGTCGCACAGCTGTCCGTATGTGCGTATCAAACGGACGCCCGAACTCGTCGAGTTAATGTGTCTATTAATTGACTGTATAATATTGGTAGTAAACTTCAAAAAATCGAATGTACCGAAGCAATAATTACAGCACCTGTTCACTGGTTGACATCTCATGTATCGTATCATTGTTATTTAAATAGTACCGCCTAGAATGTAAAACAGAAAAGACGAGGGCAGATCGCGTGCCTCGGGAGGGTGGGGCCATCTGGCGCTAGCTCGATCATAAATAAGACGTTCTTCGCCGTGATGACCGCGCCGAGTTATAAATAGCCAGCCCGGCGCCTGGCTGTGGTACGGTCGCGTCGGCGCGCCGAGCGTCGCTGACCTGCTCGAGACGACCATTGCGTCGGCGGCGCACACGTGCCTGGTGGACAGAGTTACGAAGTGCTCGACACCGTACCCACAATCTCAGCTCCTGGGGGAAGAGGGGGTCGGGGGCCGGCCGCGGCGCCCATATTCGTTTCCCGATGAGTGGTCACGACAAATGGTTCTGGATAGACTTGCTACTGGTCACTTTGTGTCGGGACAGGACTCTAGTTCTGTTTCTTCCGATAATTTCTGTTGTGGGGAAAGTCAGGTGCGTGAGGAGTTGCCAATCGTGGATTTCCGAAACATCCTTGGCTTAACTTTCAATGAACAACAGTTCGCTCTGAACATAAGTAAGTGTAACGTATTGTGCATATACAGGGTGATTATAATTAAACTTTCAAACTGCTGTATAAATAACACCACTGGTCAGAATGATGTCAAATTGCAATGGAATATTATAGGAGAAGGGGAAAACGCATGGCAGAAGAAAATGACATAGTTACAAAATGTAGCAATAGAGGCCACAGTAACCATCATAATTTAATAGGGGTCGACTACAAATGACAAATGAATCATACTACAATGCCTAAAGTGTATGTTTGACGTTAAACAAACTGTATTACTCAGTGTGCATAGGTGTACAGGTACGATACTGTTAGTTATGTAAGCCCATCCACCATGGCAAGGTCATATCACACCGGATAGGAAAAATTGGTTTTTGTCCTGATGCCAAGAATTGCATATAAAGCATTAGTCAAAATCGGATTATTAATTTCCATGTGACTGGCACAACCATTTTGTGCAGCAAGTTTAAATCGAGGAACAGAATGTTCGACAACTGATTGAAGTGTTCCAGTGTCACGTTCAGAATGTGTTGCACAAGGTGTGTCTTTAATGCAGCTGAGTTTGCAATCAGAACACTGAACGTAACACCTTTCAGATAGCTCCACAGCCAGAAGTCACATGGCCCCCTGCAGGTCCAGGGGTCAGAATAGGCCTGAGGTTAGAGGCAACTAAGAGGTGTCTCACACTTTTCGGCCCTACAAGTTCAGGTCAATTTTATGGTTTGAGCTGCCACTTTCCAAATTCTACAGAAGTGCGGACCATATGGGGGAGGATGCCTTACGTGGTGCATGAGTTACCTATAGTGCCCTTAGATTCAATCTCCTGAACCTCATGTCATGGCTTTGCATCTCCATCTGCAATTCAACTATTTGGGTGAGGACTTTCCGGGGCATGTCATCTTCTCCCGTTGTCGTATGTCCTCTTTCGCCCCCCCCCCCCCCCCCCTCGACAATATTGGATTTCTCTGCGCCCAGTATCCAGCAGCACAGTAGCCAGTCAGTTGTGGTGGGGCTGTTGTGTACCTATTTGTTGGTGGACCCCCTGAAAACACATCGATCGCACTGCTTATGCCTGAGCTGTAAACTCCCCACGTATGCCAAGGAGTAGATGCCTATCCTCGTGGGGCATCAGGACTCCTGGCAACGACCATCATGCCAGGTTGCCTTTGGTGTGGCTGGGTGGCGCCTGTGGGGAGAGGCCCTGATTGGAGTGGGTGGCATCAGGGCGGATGACTCGCAATGAAGCAGGCTAAGCCATCTCTTAGTGGTGACCGCACGGCGCCAGCAGTCTCATAAGAAGGGCAAGATCGAGTACAGTGTGGACAGAAATGGCTGTAAATCGGTTCCCTCCCTCACTACTCTGTGGAAGGAACGTAGGGCTACAGAAAGAAGAGAGCCATATTTGCCTCGGTATTTAGTCTGTAGCTGAAAGAAAGGGGACTCCTTTCTACCTACAAAGCCTCAATATTTTGTTGAACATCTTGAGGATTAGTTTGGGCAAGTGACAGTGGTGTCCATGATTAGAAGCGGTGCAGTATTGATTCAGGCAGTATCCCCAGCCCAGTTTCGAACGTTACTCGCTTTTGACTGATTGGGTGATATTCCTGTTTCCGTCACTCCCCATAAAAGCCTCAACATGGTCCAGGCGATTATTTTTCCATCGCGACCTCCTCTTGCAGTCTGACGACGAACTCCGTGCCAATCTAGAACAGCGGGTGTTCATTTCATCTGGCGCGTTTACAGGGGACCCAAAGACAACAGGGTTGCTACTGGTGCCTTCATCTTGGCCTTTGAGGGTGATGCATTGCCCGAAAAGGTCAAGGTGATGGTTTACTACTGTGACATTAAACCGTATGTCCCTCCCCATAGGCAGTGCTTAAAGTGATTGAAATTCAGGCACATCTTCCTTTTGCACTTCCAGCACCACATGTTGAGACTGCGGACGTCCACTGCATAGAGATATTCCATGTGTGCCTCCTCCCGCTTGTATCAACTGTAGAGAGCAGCACTCTCCCTGCTCGCCAGACTGCACTGTATTCAAAAAGGAGTGGAAAGTCATGGAGTAAAAGACCCTGGACCGGTTGACTTACCAAGAGGCCAAACGTAAATTTGAACGATGACATCCAATTTGGTTGACGTCCACATATGCTGCAGCTGCATTACCATCGTTGTCACATGTACCAGTTGTACCACACTCTATGCTGCGAGCAGTGGGCCCTCCGGATCTCGAGAATACATCCGCCCCCTTGGTGGTAGGAAGAAAATACCCTTCCGTTGCTCCCAAAGTACCTACTTTGAGAGCAAGCCCCCCCCCCCCCCCCCCAAATGCAGTGGACCTTCCCTCAGCTGAAGAGGCAACAACCTCCCTCAGCTCCTCTTGTGTGGAAGGGGACCCTTGGGACCCTCTCTACTAATGCCACAGTGGACACTCGCCAGTGGCTAAAGGAGCCAAAAGCCACTGCGCGAATAGCTTCACGGTCTTCCTCCGTGCCTGAAGCCACTTCGGAGAAGTCCTCCCAGCAAGCACCTAAAGAGAAGTGAGAGGGCAAGCAAACAAGGAAGTCTGCTAAGAAAAACGCCCCTCCAGTGGCCCCAACACCACCAGTCTCTACCATTTCTGCACCTGAGATGAGGTGGATATCTTGGTGTCCCCTGAGGACCTGGATCTCACTGATGGCTCATCCACAATAGGAATGGATACAAATACTCAATCAGTGGCAGCAGGTGACCCTGAGGCGTAACCTGCGTCATTCTGTGCTTCATGTCTTCCCACCCTCATGATAACGTCCTCCAGTGGAATTGCTGCTGTTTTTTTCCACCACCTGGCTGAGCTACGGCAATGTTGAGCTTTACATCTGCTTTCTGCATTGACCTCCAGGAAACCTGGATCCCAGCAATGCAGAGGCCCCTGCCCTCCACGGATATAGGGGATATTACAAGAACCGTAGCGACTATAATAGTGTGTCGGGTGGTTTGTGTCTGTCTTGAACTCAGTATGCAGTGAACATGTGCCCCTTCAAACCCCTCTTGAAGCTGTGGCTGTCAGGATAAGGATGATGCAACGTAGATCTTCCTCCAGATGGTGCAGTACCCCTGAACGCATTGGCTGCACTGATCAACTCCCTAAACCTTTCCTACTTTTGGGAGATTTTAATGCCCGTAACTCCTTGTGGGGTGGCACTGTGCTCATTGGCCGAGGTAGAGATGTCGAAACTTTCCTGTCTTAACTCGACCTCTGCCTCTTAAATACTGGGGCTCCCACATATTTCATTGTGCCTCATGGCACTTACTCGACCATTGATTTATCCCTCTGCAGCCCAGGACTTCTCCCATGTGTCCACTGGAGAGCCTACGATGACTTGTGTGGTAGTGACCACTTTCCCACCTTCCTGTCACTCCCCCATCGCCATTCCCCTGGACGTCTGCCAAGATGGGCTTTAAACAAGGCTGAGTGGGAAGCTTCCATCTGTGCTGTCACTGTTGAATCTCCGCCACATGGTACCATTGCTGTGGTAGTTGAGCGGGTCACTAGAACGACCGTTTGTGCGGCGGAAAACACGATCCCCTGTTCTTTAGGGTGCCCCAAGCGAAAGTCAGTACCTTGGTGGTCGCCGGAAATCGCTGAGGCCATTAAAGAGCGTCGGCGAGCTCTATAGTGACATAAGTGGCACCCTTCCCTTGAGTACCTAATAGCTTTGAAATGGCTCCATGCCCGCGTTCACCAGCTTATAAAAAGACGGAAACAGGAGAGGTACGTCTCAACCATTCCTGCTCTGGACAAAGATCAGACATGTTTGTGGGTACCAGACCCCGACAGGTGTCACTGGCATTTACAGTAATGGTGTGTTATCTACCGACGCAAACGCAATTGCCGAACACTTTGCTGAGCTCTATGCTCAAGCCTCCACGTCGGAGAATTATCCCTCAGCATTTTGCACCCTCAAAATGCGGATGGAAAGGAAAGCTTTCTCGTTCATTGAACGTCACAGTGAACCCTATAATGCTCTGTTTACAGAGTGGGAGCTCGTTAACGACCTCGTACATTGGCCCGACACAGCTCCTGGGCCAAATCGGATCCTCAGTCAGATGATCAAACATCTCTCCTCCGACTACAAGCGACATCTCCTCGTCATCTTCAACCGGTTCTGGTGCGATGGCGTCGTTCAATCGCAGTGGAGAAAGAGCACCATAATTCCAGTGCTCAAACCTGGCAAATACCCACTTGACGTGGATAGCTATCGGCTCATCAGCCTCACCATTGATCTCCGTAAGCTTTTAGAACATACGGTAAGTCGGCGGTTGTGTTGGGTCCTGGAATCACGTGGCCTAATGGTTCCATGCGAGGGCAGTTTCTAGCAGGGTTGCTGTACCTCTGCTAATCTAGTTTTGCTCGAGTCTGCTATCCGAACAGCCTTTTACAGACGCCAACACCTGGCTACCGTCTTTTTTGATTTACAAAAAGTTTAAGACACGACCTGGCGACATCATATCCTTGCCACATTATATGAATGGGTTCTCCGGGGCCTGCTCGTGATTTTTATCCAAAATTTCCTATTGCTCCATACTTTCCGTGTCCAAGTTGGTGCCTCCCATAGTTGCTCCCCGCTTCCCCCCACCCCCTCATATCCAGGAGAATGGGGTCCTGCAGGGCTCTATATTGAGTGCATCTCTATTTTTAGTGGCCATTAACGGTCTAGTAGTAGCTGCCGGGCCGTCTGTCTCACCTTCTCTGTATGAAGACGACTTCTGCATTTCGTACTGCTATTCCAGTTTTGGTGTTGCTGAGCGTCGCCTTATACAGGGAGCCATCCACAAGGCGCTGTCATGGGCTCTAGCCCACGGCTTACAGTTTTCAGCTGCGAAGTCGTGTCATGCAATTCTGTTGGCGTCCTACCGTTCATCTGCAACCAGAACTTTACGTTAATGATGATCCACTCACTATAGCGGAGACATATCGATTCTTAGGACTGGTTTTCGACGCCCGATTGACGTGGCTTCCTCGTCTTCGTCAGCTGAAGCGGAAGTACTGGCAGAACCTCAATGCCCTCTGCTGCCTGAGCAACACCAACAGGAGTGCAGATTGCTCTACGCTGCTGCAGCTCTACAGAGCCGTTGTTCAATCCCGCCGTGACTATGGAAGTCTGGTTTATGGTTCGGCGGCACCCTCAGCGTTGGGTTTACTCGACCCAGTGCACTACTGTGGCGCTCGACTGGCAACGGGAGCTTATAGGACGAGTCCGGTGACCGACGTCCTGGTGGAGGCCAGAGTCCCTCCATTGAAGGTGAGGCGTGCACAACTGCTCGGCAGTTATGTTGTACACATTCGTAGTTTTCCTGAGCATCCGAATTACAGCCTCCTTTTCCCACCCACGGCAATTGATCTCCCGCGTTGGAGGCCCAGGTCAGGGCTTACGATTGCGGTTCACGTCCAATCTCTTCTGTCTGAAGTGGAGTCCTTGCCTTTACCGCCTATACTTGAGGTCCATTCACGTACACCTCCATTGTGCACACCTAGGCCGAAGCTTTGCCTGGACATTTCAAATGGTCCTAACAACTCAGTTAACGCCATGGCTCTCCGCTGTCACTTCCTCTCGATTCTGGGCATGTTCCGGGACCATGAGTGGTTTACACCGATGGCTGATGGTCACATAGGCTTTGCGTATGTTCATGGAGGACATATTGAACAGCATTCCTTGCCAAATGCCTGCAGTGTTTTCATGCAGAGATGGCGGCCATATTCGTGCTCTTGAGCACATCCCCTCATGACCTGGCGAGTCATTTCTCCTGTTTACTGACTCCTTGAGCAGCCTACAAACTATCGACCAGTGCTGCCCGCGCCATCCTTTGGTAGCCACCATCCAGGAGTCCATATACGCCCTGGAACAGTCCAGTAGTTCGGTGGTGTTTGTGTGGACCCCAGGCCTCGTCGGAACCCCCGGAAATGAACTTGCCGACAGGCTGGCCAAACAGGCTACACGGAAACCGCTTCTGGAGATCGGCATCCCCGTAATTGACATGCGATCATTAATACGCCGCAAGGTTTTTCATCTTTAGGAGACGTTATGGCATAATTTCAATACGCACAACAAACTGCGTGCCATTAAGTGACTATGAATTTACGCAAGTCCGCCATGCTCCGCATTGGCCATACGTGGCTAACACATGGCTACCTCCTCTGTCGCGAGGACCCGCCTCGGTGGCACTGTGGCTCATATGACTGTCGTCCACATCTTGCTGGACTGCTAACTTTACTTCCCTCTGCGGCTGCCTTTAAACCTTCCCAACACCCTACCTTCGGTGTTGGGCAATAATGCCTCAACAGCAGATTTAGTTTTACGTTTTATTCGTGAGGGGAGTTTTTATCGTACCATCTAAGGGTGGGCATTTAGCCTTCTCTCAGAGGCCGCCACCCTCCCTCCATTTTAACTCTGTCGCACTTTCTTTGCATTTGTTGGTGGTCGTCTTTTTCCCTACATGTGTTCATCTCGCCTTGTCTTCGTGGGGTGGACATTTTAATGAGTTGCAGAGTGGCTGGCTCATCCCCTTTTGTTATTGTGATCAGCCAGCCCAGACCATCTGCTCTATGGTTTTAATACATTCTTCTACTTTTGCTTGTGGTGTATGTTTCCCCGTTTTTTGTGCGTTCCATTCATATTATTGTTATGTGTGGTTCCCCATTTCTTTCCCCCTTTTACTATCTCAAACGTACTTTGGGTGTTTCTGTACATTGAGCCTTGCTTGCATCAGGAAGAAGGGACTGATGACCCTGTAGTTTGGTCTCTTTATACCCCGAACAAACCAACCAACCAACCAGAAGTCACGGATTAAGATCAGGTGATTGGGACGGCCAGGCTGTAGGGAAATGGCGGCTGATAATTCTATCATTTCCGAAATGGCGCTGCTTAACTGGATTTGCAGTGTGCGGAGGTGCGCCCTCTTGCATAAAAATGTTACCATCCACGCTGTTGGAGAGCTGAAATGACGTGGTTGCCCAAAAGGCCCTCATAGCGCTTACCAGTGATTGTACACACAACAGGACCGGAAGCATTTCGCTTCGAAAAAATATGGCCATATTATAAATGACGCCGTAAATTCGCGCCACACAGTGACATTTTGAGGATGAAGTGGTACTGGTTGATTTGCGTGTGGACTTTCCCTTGACCATATTCGACAATTCTGTGTATTGACATATCCTGTCAGATGGAAGTGGGCTTCATCTGTCCACAAAATCTTCAACGGTCGATCATTGTCCACTTCCATGCGAGCAAGAAATTTTAAATCAAAGGTCTCTTTTTGCTAGCAGGTCAACAGGAAGCAATTCGTGCACCTGGGTAATTTTGAATGGATAGCAAAGAAGGATGTTCCGTAGGATTTTACGCACCGTGCTCACGGGTATGTCCAATGTTCGGGCAATTCTCCGTACACTACACGTTTGCACACCACCACTCGTCTCCTCCTGCATTGCTGTGGCCGTTGCTTCCACTGACGTCGAATCAATTATTTCCCTCCCTCTACCAGGTTACGCACCAAAAGAACCCGTCTTTTCGAATTTCCGAATCAGTTTCTCCAGACCTACGGCAGTCATCGGACCAACGCCTTTTTTCAAACCCTTCAGTGTCCGAAACTTCTGCAGAGCGACAGTGCATTGAGACAGTCAACGCGAACGTCGCAGACGGGAAAGGCGGAAAAGCTTTATACCCAGCGTGTATATACCAATTTCAATAGGTCGTGCGCGTGGCAGGTGTTTTCATTTACATATTTTGACACATAAGCGCCATCTATTGATCAGTTTTCACACTTTTTTCTGCCATACGTTTTCCCCCTTCTCCGATAATATTCCGTTGCTATTTGACGTCATTCTGACAAGTGGTGTTATTTCTACAGAGTTTTGAAAGTTTAACTCTAATTATAATCACCCTGTATATGCAAAGAAATACACTACTGTTCCTTTACATTGTTTACATGTAATCACCAGAAACAATAACTATCGTAAAATATCTAGGAGTAACGATTTGGAGCGACGTAAACAAATTACTGGAAAAGATTCATTGGGAGAATGGGAAGAAGTTGATCCACGTAAGAAGTGGCTTACAAAACACTTGGTTGACAGATTTCTTTCTATTACCCATGAGTCTTGGAACCTTTATCGGGTGGGGTAATAAGGGGGCGAGAGAGAGAGAGAGAGAGAGAGAGAGAGAGAGAGAGAGAGAGAGAGAGAGAGAGAGGCGGGGGGGGGGGAGGGGGGGGGGGGAAGGAACCAAGATCCAGTGAAGAACGGCAGCTTCGTCGTAGAATGCTTTAGCTTGCGCGAGGGCGAAAAGTTGATGTTCTTCAAATTTCAGTGGCAGACGCAACGTGAGAGGCGTTCTATAAGGTAGCGCCAAAGTCACTGGTCAGTTGGTTAAAAGAAAACAATAGTAACAGCAAGACCTAGTGCAGTAGGAAGTTTTAACCTGTTATTACCAAATAGTGATCATTACGTCTTGTCAAGATGGTATACAATGCAATCACAAGCAAAACAAACTCAATAATCAAACTAGTGAATTGTTGAAAGCGTGATCTGTGAGACGTGTTTACAGATGAAGTTTTCGAATTGTCACGAAGTTAACGAAAGAAGAAAGGATTTTTGCATTAAAAGCATTTTATAATGGCGTTGTTACTGCAGTTGTTCATGAATAGGGAAGACAGTTTATATCAAAACCCCCAATTAGACAAACACTGCACGACATACGAGATAGATTTGAAGAACATGTAGTTGTTATGGATGCACCAAGATCTGGCCGCCCAACAACAGTCATAGCTGACGAATTAAATCTTTTGTTTAAATCAGTGTCCAGTGACTTTTGTGCCACGCTGTACATCACGGAGAAGTTTACTGCTGCAATTCCGAGAGGTTACGCGCCGGGCCGATGCGGCCGACATTCTAGTCCCTCGTATGAACGATTCGCGAAATGATCACAAAAGGAGATTGGAACTGATACAGAGGTGTATCAACATTCTTTCTTCCGATGTGCCATTGACGTTTAGAACAGAGTAGAGGGGTTAAAGACAGTTGTATCCGAGGTACCGTTCGCCACATACCGTAAGGTGGCTTTGAGGAGTGTAGATCACTTAAGGGGATACGGAATCACCTATCCCCGCAATGTTAATATATGCCTACTATAGGGAACATTTTCTCACAAACTACTGGAGACAGAGAGGTAAAAATTTTACTGTATGTGCATTCATATGTTGCAACAATACTGAAACAACAGTTTATTGTCAAAGTATTTTCTTACAGAGATATTGTACATTTATTTTTAAGTAAATTTTTTCCATCGCTTTTTACTAGACTATCACCCCTAAGTCTTTCGTAAATCAAGTAATTAAAAAATCGTTGTTTCAGTATGTAATAGGGACCTATGTCACTACGTCATAAAAATTTCAGACTTCTAGGTTGACCAGTACCTGAGATAATGTTCCTAGATGAAGTAAAAAGTAAACTTACGGGAAACTGAGAAAGAAGATTAAAACATTCCTGATCCGTAGCTAATACCCCCTTCACAGTCTTCATAATCATCTTCAAGTCTTCTTTTGGCACCCCTCTGCACCTGTCTTGCTTTTTTCACTAATGTCTTGATTATATTATCAGCATGCCTTAGTCTGTGCTGATCTAAAAAGAACATAGCACGTACCGTACGGGAACCAACACACATACCCAACTTTTGAAGGACCTGGCATTTAGTTATATTTCCAAGATTGAAGGTTGCCACAGCATCATACACACCAAAATGTAGTGTATTAATTCCGACAAACACTGTTTTTGGGAGACGATGCCATATCACACTATTCAAGCACTCGTTGGGGTTCTGCGTTTTTCCGTGAAGACATTTCATCAGAAGACTTCTGTCAGCCAGATCTCTGAAAATGGGCTTTATTTCTGCCATGATGGCTGATGGTAGACTGTGGTGGTGAATGTATTTCTCTCCTGTTGTTAGTCCCCTATTGTATTTACACCAGCTGTTTTCACCTTTGGGGCACAAACCATGTTGTGGATGCTCATCCGTGGATGCGGTGTGGAAATATAAAGCCCATATAGGTCTCCTCATTTCTTCAAGATTGCCTGTATTTTGCCTGATTGCAAGGCCATAGCAGTTCTGAATGTGGTCTATTATGGAATCAGTCAATCTTCCTCTGCCATCCAAGGTTTTCCCATCATCTAGTTTTTTCCCTTTCATAACTGATTTTAACCTTCTCAGCCTGGCACCCATTCTCTTCTGCACATGTCCTATACATTCAAGTTTGCTTATATTTACACTGTTCCCATAGGGTTTGCTTTCCAAAACTTCTTTGAATGCTTTAGAGTCACCATCTCCCAGATATTTGACATAGCGAACATTATACCACTGTGAAGAGCGATGAAAAATTTTCTTCACCCCAGCAACCTCCATGCCACCACTACTACCATAATAATTAGCAATACAGTCATCACTGTGTTCATTTTTCAGCCTGCCTGTGCACCTACAGTATTTAGACATTATTGCAACATCAATAACCTTGCCAGTATCAACACTAGTTGCTGTTACAACACCATTGTTGGAGGTGTGGCCCCTTTTCTGCCACGTGCCATCAAACGCCACTGTGAGGTCACGACTGCCGTCATTTTCTTCCACTGCTTCTTCCACAGCAACCTGCATTGACTTCTGTGCTACATCTTCAACTGCAGATCCTAGTACATAATTGTAAGCTTCAAACTTTGAAGGTGCACTTGGAAGATTTAGAACACCACATAGCATATCACCAGCTGCTTTGCCCTTACCAATTGTTCGCAATCCATAAACTAACCTAATATTTACACTATAAAGTTCAGTTTTCTTGTATCCATTATTTACAGTTACTGAAACCGAACTTGGAAACTTACAGCTGTATTTACAAACACTGCATATTAAATTAAACTGGGCAGCCAGGCCAACATGGGATTCTACTTTCAGAGAAACGTTTCCATGACATTTTTTGCAGCACAAACTGTTTTCAAGAGCTTCACACAATATATTCGTATCAATGAGTTCAAAAACTTCATTCCCTCTATCAAGTAAATTATATTTCTCTTCCAAATCTCTTAGTTTTTTATGAGAAGCACTGTTTTCATTTGGTGTAAGTTCGTTCGGCAAATCAGTAATAAGTGGATTCACATTTTCCAACAGTGATGATGATGAACTGCTTTGCTTTGCTAATGAATCATTATTTCTTTTCTTTTGCCAGTTCACACGCTTTTTAAATACTTTTGCTTTAGCTCTAGGCATTTTCACTGCGAAAAATGAAGCACTAAATACGAAATAACTCAACAACTACTACTTTCTTATATCACACTGTTTACAAAACAGTCCCGCCACAAAGTCAAAGAGTAACTTGAGGAAACCAGAGAGAAACATTTTCGGGCAACTAGTGTATAAATAGTCGCTGGAAACCGGGATATTTGAATTCATGTCACTTTAAAGGTACTGCCAAAAAGTTCATGGTCAGCCACGAGAGACGTGTATAACTAAAGCGCAATACCCGATCTCACAAATATATAAAAATAAAATAGTTATAATTGTAGTAGAGCTATGTATGATACGTCATTTTAAAGAGGAAACATGGCAGAATATAATACGCCAATAAAAAAAAATTCGATTTTTTAACCCAAAATCCGATTCCGTATCCCCTTAAGGGTTGTTTAAAAGTTCGGCTGCCTAGAAGAAAGGCCGAAGATTGTGTATACACCTACAAACTAGGGGACCGTCAGGACTGGTAGCAAATTTTCGGACATGGCACTAGTCAATTAGATAATGAACATTACGAAGCCATTAGCTTTTAATTCCGCCACACGTGGAAAATAGTTGTCATCGAAATGGTATAAAGTAGGTGTGTCCTTCATATTTAACCAGATGTAATGGCTCGGTGGTAAAGTACCAGACGAAAATTTCAAAGGTCTGGGATTCGATCCCCTGTTAATCCTAGAAATTTTATGTCACGACGCACCTCGTTCACCTCTGACAATGTTTGTTAATGTGAAAAACGTCGAGTTGCATCATGGATCGGTACCTACGTTAAAATGTAGGCCCCCTCCAGTGACTACCTGGCTCAGTCACTTCAGAGCAGGCAGACGCGAACAACCTTCTACTGTACCATGCCTACTAAAGCATCATGGTGTTCAAAACAATCTTCGGATCGATGACAGCTTTACTCTAAGCGACAACAACCCCGGTAAGAGGGGAAGGAGAAAGGTTGTAGGCCTGTCAGTGATGCCTGTTTCTTGTGTCAGGAATGGACCTAATTTTTCGACGCAGCAGCCTTTTAGGTCAATGAGCTTTGTCCAGTATCTGTTCAGTGAGTAGAGCCAACCTGCCGTAACCTCTCTGTGACCTCAGAATGCGTTCCAGTGTCTTTTTTGTTTTGACATGGGAATAAATAAAAGTAACAGGGTAAAGTGGATGTCCTAGCAGTGTACACCTCATTCATATCCCTCCTTTTTCCGTTGACCATATGGAACACAAACAACACTACTTTAAGAAATAGTATGCACGAAATTGTTACTTTGGTAAGATGACTGTTACTTACCTACTGCGTGATGGCATGTACCAACAGGACTAAATTTCCTTGACTTCAATGCCATTTGTTTGCCAGATCCATAAATTTTTTCTCCTTCTCGTATTAACGACGCGCCTAAGAAAATCTGTTCACCTCTTAACACACACAAAAATGCATTTCATCGTGGTATGGAAGCTGGTGGTATTTGGTAAGGTGTGATGAGCGCTAAACGCCCGTATAGTGTTACTGCGATTTAAAAGTTTCTTTCCTGAACTCCAGCTGGCATTCAGAAGCATTAATGGTTCGGATATTATTGATATTCGGCTAATTTTGAGGTTTTTGATATCAAGTGGAACAACCATTAAACTCCTCAAAAACTGGAATGTCGTCATAATTACGTGGTAGGGACTGTTCATCTGTTGGGACGACCATTTCTATTGAGGTGTTCTTTATATATACACGGCAAGCACTTGAATTGGAAGAGAATGGGAGTATTAAAGGGCCTTGACATTTCCTAATGAACGATCCCAGTATTCGCCACGTGAATTATGGGAACTGCGCGAAATATAAATCTGGTTGACTGAACGGGAATTTGAGTGTTCCTTCTTTCGAGTGAGTGTTCAATGGTTCTAAACGTAGCACCACACTGTTACGTGGTGGTGAACGGGTAAGCACCACACACAGTGTTATATTTCGGTAGTCAGTGGTATGTTGTGCAACTCTCATTGTGCCTTCTGTGTCAACGTAAAATGCTGCTGGTTTACATACGAATGCCTCTCCCTTGTAGCTCCGTCAGTTAAGTAAAAACCTCGAGATTGGATTAATAAAAAAATAGAGAAAATTTTAAGACTGGTTTGAATGCCACAGGTGTTTTATTAGTCTTCACCTACTTGAATACAACGCACAGAACGTTTCTATAATCATGTGCAAATGTTAGAAAAATCGCGGCAGGTGTCCACGTGTCTTTTTTATTCTGTAGTCAAACTGTGCGGGACGAACTTTGCATGCACTTGTCCCTTCTTCAAAACATCCTGAAGAATATCTTGAACACTTGATTTAGAGTTGTTACTCTATCGCGATTTGTGACACAACGTCCACTACTTGCAGCTGACTGGCCGAATGCACATTTCTGTTTACAATTGTTAGTTCAAGCTACCACCGTGGTTGCTGCGCTGATGTCGCTTACGCGCCATTAATCCATAAAAGGCTGGTACTTTGGTAAGGCGGACGGTGTATAACGGCCGCTACCGGGGTACGTGCGTCCTTTAGTGCAGGCGTCGATCAGCCATTCTCTATGATAGCGTATACTCAGAAGAATACACGTGACGCGCCATGGAATAGGACTTACAAGGCAAATTCATTTGTTACACTGTCTAATCACAGTTGTTCTGTTCCCGCAACAATTATAGCGAACGATGTCTTTGGCCCAAGATTCCCCCCCTAATGTTGCTCTATGGACTGTCACAGAGACCCTCAGTGTCCATGTCGTGGGAAGCGGCATGAACACGTTCAGTAGCCTTACGGTCTCCGACAGTATTACTTCTCCGCTATCTGCCTTGTTGTAACACGAGGCGGGAGAAGTAAAACTTAGAGAAAGCAATATCTACGTATTTTCGCCATTTACTCCGTAATTAAGTCCTTATAATTCGTCTTAAGTTGTAAGAAGATTCTTATTTATGGTAATTGGGGCGTACGTCGGATTTTTCCCAAACAGTGAGCGCGGAATTGACAAATCTGCGTTTTGGTCCAGTGATTTTTTTTTTTTTTTTTTTTTTGTCATTAGAGTTGTAATGCATCTAGCCAACAGGGTCTTCTCAAGTGGGCGAAGTTTACCTAAGTTCGTGGTATGAGCGACGTGATAAAAGTTCACTGTTACGGGTGACGACGACGAGTAACCCAGATAAAGACAGAGATTACTCTAATTTTCGTAGTAGCAGTAAGTTGTAACACATCTCGGGAATGGACTTTTGTTTGCAAAAAAGGAAGTCGTTTGACACAAATATCGATTTGCGCCAAGAAGTTTCTGGACTTGATGGCAGTCCAAAACCTGTTAGAGACTCAGGTGGAGATTCCGCTACGGTCGCAGGTTCGAATCCTGCCTCTGGCATGGATGTGTGTGATGTCCTTAGGTTAGTTAGGTTTAAGTAGTTCTAAGTTCTAGGCGACTTATGACCACAGCAGTTGAGTCCCATAGTGCTCAGAGCCTTTTGAACCAACTCAGGTGGAAGCAATGCAGTCTAAACAACTTCTTAGCAAGCGATATTTTTCCTTGAGAAAGACCGTACTGAGAGAGACAATATTTTCCGTTGAACTACATAAGACGCAAGGTAAGCTACATAATCAAAGTAGCGAGTACCACGTGTTTTCTTTGGAGAAGAGAAAGGAACGTACGAAATTTTGTTAAACACAGTCAATGATTATGTAAAGCAGGAATATAACGCCTAGAAACATCAAGTTTTTGTAAAAAAAAAAAAAAAAAAAAAAAAAAAAAAAAAAAAAAAACTTTCCGTAAACTGCCGTAGCGAAAGTAAATATTTCAGCGCGCGCTGGGTGGCTCATATGAATATCTATAGAGTTGCTTGTAAGGATTCTGAAAGCCTGATGCAAGTCTAAGGCGGTAACTTCTTTAGATTTAGTCAGGGTTCACCATAATACGGAAAGAATACTACTGAAGCCTCCACCATTGGTTTTTTTCCTTTTTTTCCCCCATATTGCGCCAGACGTACAAATGTCACGTTGAAATGGGGGACAGGACGGTTGCGCTTTGTAGGTTTTAACGCAGTTCATCTCGAGAAATCTGCGCCCCGTGTGTGAAATCCGGAAAAGGGATCCTGAGGGTGATGATGGGTTCATGAATATAATTAGGTCTTCTCCTTTAGCTGCCGTAGTGTTGGGAGTCAAGCAATTCTCTGACAAAAGCATATTAGCGCAAATAACAGTGCTATTCGAGGATGGAATTCCACACATTTTCTTTCTTTAGCGTGGCATGAACTTTTGAGGATCACATTAGTTTCATAATGCTAGAGCACACAACCAGGAATGGTGGAGCATAGCTGCAGATTTTGTCACTGTTCTGAAATGTGTGTTGAATAGTCGTGTACATATTGGTTTAAGATTTACTGAAAATCTGTTAGATTGACCATCTAATTGAGGTGGTTGCAGGGATAAAAAAGGAAAAACATATGTTACGGAATTACGGAACTGTATGCTGTAATATACTAAACACAGACAAGAATTTTATCAGGCTGTAGGTGGACATAGGCGATGTGTTAAGTTGCATGTAAATGAAATTGACGACTTATATGTTGCGGAGTGGGCCGATCTGACATCATATTGGTTATTGGGATGCTGTTAGCTGGGACGAATATCACTCAGATTGCCAGTTTGATAGGTACACATATTGACATACTACAAGTATTTATACATGTGTCCTTTGCATGCAGTACGTGGAAATCAGTATCTCCATCGACCTTAACTTTGCCAGGAGTCTTGTAGAGGCGGTTTGCCGTGACGTTCTTCTGCTCTGTAATGAGTTAGCTGTATTTGTGGATGGTTGTGATATGTGTTTTTATGATTGAAAGGAAGGAGAGGATGGAACTCGATACCTACTCTCGAAGAGCACCAATATTGGCCAGAGAGTTTAATGCCCCTGCCCAACGGGCGAATAGGGTTAGAGATGGCAAAATAGAGAAACGATTCGATAAGAAGTTTGAGGTGACAACGATGCTGACGATAGTTTTCAGAGGTAAAATAGCCATAATTTCGACCGAGCGAGGTGGCGCAGTGGTTAGCACACTGGACTCGCATTCGGGAGGACGACGGTTCAATCCCGCGTCCGGCCATCCTTATTTAGGTTTTCCGTGATTTCCCTAGATGCCGGGATGGTTCCTTTCAAAGGGCACGGCCGACTTCCTTCCCCATCCTTCCCTAATCCGAGCTTGTGCTCCGTCTCTAATGGCCTCGTTGTCGACGGGACGTTAAACACCAATATCCTCCTCCTAAATAGCCATAGTTTCGATTTATCGTATTATATCTAAAGAGAGTTAGTCTCATTTAAAACATTTCCAGTATTTGGAATGAATTCATAACCGCAATTTGTGACAGTGACAGAATAAAGTTAGTGGTACGCTGTTTTAGTGTTGAGTTGGACAGCTGAATCTGAATGATACTTCTTTGGCGACGGGTCGATATCGGTGAAGCAGAAGTAGTATTTAAAGTACTCATAGTTCGAATATTTTAACTTCGTACTGACAAACTCGGTAGGTGTAAGTTCAAATTAAATTTCATGTGAGGACCTGTTACCGGTCATTAAT